>NC_091141.1:6229971-6563096 GCF_041381155.1 Argopecten irradians
ACTTTTTATGGAATGGTAAATCTGAGAAGATAAAAAGAGATATAACTATTAAAAGTTTTCATGAGGGTGGACTTAAAATGATTCATTTAGAATCCTTTATTGACTCTCTGAAACTAACATGGATACGTAGGTTGTTTACATCAGAGGGAAAATGGAGCTTGTATTTTAAAAGGTTTGGTAATGAAAACATATTAGCGCATTGTGGTAGTGATTATATTTCAAAATATCAACAAAACTGTAAAAACCTGTTTTGGAAAGATGTTTTCAAAAGTTGGTGTAAACTTACTTTAAAGTCTGAAAATATTAAAAAGAAAAATGATAATGTTCTGAAAGTTCCTATTTGGCATAATAAATCAATAAAAATTAACAATAAAAGATTTTTTTATAAAGAATGGTTTCAGAAGGGTGTTGTAGTCCTGAATGATATGATAAAAAATAGTGAAAATGTTGTGTTTTACAGTCTATATGAGTTTAATCAGAAATTTGATATGCACACAGATTTTCTTACATATCAAGATGTAATCAATGCCATTAAAAAAACTCTCTCATCAGATGAAATTTCCAATAGGATTTTAAATTATCCATTCATCCCAAAAAACTTAGAAATATTTGTTAAGCATAAAAAAGAAGCAAGTGATTTTTATAAGGCACTTTGCTAGAATACTACTGTTGCTACATGAAGAAAACAATGGGATGATATTTTTGGTTTTGACAATCAAAAATGGAGACAAAAATACATTATTCCTTTTATCAGTACCAGAAGCACAAAATTGCAGTGGCTTCAGTTTAGAATTAATCAGTATATTTTAACCACAAATTCATATCTGTTTAAAATAGGCCTTGTAGACACTCCTTACATCAGTGTAAAACTGAAATTGAGACTATAGTTCATACATTATGGGACTGTGAAAATGTTCAGTTATTCCTATCAAATTTTAAATCCATATTAGAGATGCTTTTAATTCCATTTTCGTTTAATAAGGAATCATTCATTTTTGGACTCTCCAATTGTAAAAATTATACAGATAATTTTGTCATTTTAGTAGTAAAGCAATATATTTGTAGTGCTAGATGTCTCCAAATTGGTTTATCAATGAATGCGTTTAAAAAATCTTTTGAAGGATATGTACAGGATTGAAAAATACATTGCAACCACCAAGGGTAAAACACATATTATGAAATTTGTCAATGAGTGGAGAAAATGGGAAAGTTTTTTAGAATAATGTCACTTTTTAAACATTTTCTCTTAATATACTTTAATTTCTTTTTTGCATGATCTTGGTGTGGTATCTAATCTTTTTACATATGATTTTATAAATCTTATTGAGAATAATGAGCCTTGTCAGTACATTGCCACTTCTTCCTTCTCTCAGTTCGTTCTACTATTCTTCTTTTTCACTTAATCTCTTCTTTTGCTTTTCTTAAAGGGTGCAACTTGCAAATTTCTGTCATTAATCGTTCAATTAAAACTCAAGAAAATTACTATCACATTGTATAGGGAATACCTGATACTGTAAACCACTTTGTCTATATGGCAAATTTTTTTTCCCTTTTCAGATTTGATATAATCCAGTCGAGTATTATATATATGTGTAAACACATAATAACTAATTAACATATATAATACATTTATACATATCTACAGAGAGAGTAAACTTTGTTTTTTCAATGAACACCTTGAGAGTGCATTATATTTAGCAGCCCTTGTAAATAACTTGGTTTACAGTATTAGAGAAGTTCAAAGTTTATAAATGAATATTACGATTTAAATAATGAATATTGAATATCATATGTAAATGCTTTTTGTACCCATGTAAAATCTCTTCAAAAATAAAAATAAAAAATAAAAAAATAAAAATATAAAAAAATGCCATTTAGTATTGTTGTAATTTATACATAAACATTTGACTTAAACTAGGTGTATATGATAATCTTAGCATATGACTCGAAAATAATGTGCCCATCAACATATATACCAACATCAAATATTGATCTTTGCCTGTTGTTTAGGTTTTGTAAGTGCGATTTGATCGTCCTTAATGGAAGATTTCGGTGTACGTATATACCGACAATACGCATCTGATGACCATCTTCCTTAGATGAGATGAGATGATCTACAACTTAGATGAGATGATCTACAATATGTGCTGCTGCTGCGGATGTAGCAGCACCAATACGAAATGAGTGGCCGTTGTAACCATCTCAGTCTATACCCAAACAATCAAGCACCTAAATCTTCTAATCAACACTGTCCTACTAAGAGGTTGTCCACCTGTAATGTCTGTGACAAACAGAGAGTCATCTAATGACGGTGTTTTTGCAGTCTAGTTTTCAAATATCTACAACTTATATAATATGGACAAAATACTTGGTCCGTTTAAACAATTTTAATGTTACTCCGTCACGGTATGGGTCAGTCCTGGATTTCTTAAGATGTTATTACACATAGGCATCCGTTATTGTCATGTCACCCACGCATAAATTAGGATCTGAATTGAAAACTGATGTGACTGTAAACTTTCCACATGGAAGGAAACCGAAGAAAGCCACTGAGCATGCTGTTTCTAGCATTAGATTGACCAATGACTAAGCTTTAATTCTAAAAACTTTCTTTAGAACCTCCAATGTGACTGGGTGACTATGATTCACCCGTTTAACACCTGATAGAACTATTTGCACACAGCTTAGATTTGTAGCACACGGATATGGAATATTGTTCCTTATGCACATAAATCGAAATACAAATACAATTAAGTGGTAGAATATGATACACCACTATTGTGACAGTTTCTTACAAACCACACCAGCTTATCCTCTGTCACAGATATTACACTAAAATTCACACTTGCAATGAAACTCATTATCAAGAGAAATTGGAGGAGAGTTCTGAAGGTAGTATGGTAGGCCGTTGTAGTACTTTGGGCAATGGCATTGTTCCCCAAAGCTTGTCTAAGACATCACTGAGGACCACAGGACAACCTGGGGATTCGGCACTTGACATGGAATTAAGCCTGTCCCTGGAGCTAGTTGGCGAAATCTGTACATCTGTAAACGAGACAGAGTCAGCAATAGAATAGTATCTTCCTGGTACGTGATCAACTAAGATAGCAAGCATATTTCTTGCTGCACAAATAGTAATACGGCCCGGTATAATGACCGTACTGGCGAAATTTAGATGTCCCAACAATTGAAGTAGATGCCTTTTTGCACGCGATGGCCTGTCTTGAAAAGATGTTAGAATGCCTGTATCACATTGAAGTTTATCATCAGGTAACATGGCCTCCATGTTATGGGAATCTAGGATGATACCCAAGTACTCAATCACCGTTGAAGGTCCGCAACTCTTATGAAGAGCCATCGGTATTCAGAGGCTTTCAAATATGTGGTACGATATAGAAATGTTCTTGTGCCGGTTCTTTCCTGGTTTTCAAAAGTGATAAAATCATAAAATAGATGAAGAATGTAAGAAATACAATAATTGTTTTTGGCAAGCTTGGTTGGATAAGAAAATTGATGAAAAACCCGGCATGAGCATGGGCACATGTCCTGTTAGGGAACAATGAGCATGAAGTTGAACTTCATCTCTCTAGTGCTGGTGATGGATTCTATAAATTGATGTCAAAAAGAACAAATAATTTATTTTGGAAGGAGGTTTTCTTGATGCTTTCAGAGGTTAAAAAATATTTCCTCTCGATGACATGTATATATTAGCAGAACCTTTGTGGTTCAACTCTCTCTTTACCATTGATAAAAAAACAGTTTACTGGAAAGACTGGTATGAGAGAGGAATAATAACAGTTCAAGATATGATTGACAAAAATGAGACAATTTTCCTTATCCAAACTTTTGCCAATTTTATCATTTTCAACCTCCTTTCACTTTATTTGAAGGATTAAAGAATGTATAAATAGAATCTTTTCCAAGTTTGAAGGAGAAGTCGAATATCATGGATCCCCCAAATTTTCCTCATTTCTTAGAAATCCTAGTCTCAGATGTACCTAGAAAAAGAATAATATACAAAACTTTAACTCAATCATATGGATTATCAATTAATAACTCTTACAAGGTGAAATGGGCATGTGACTTAGGACTGGATGATGATGACGAGTTCTGGTGGACAAAAACCCACAGGAATATTTTTAAACAAACACAGGATACCAAGTCAAGGTGGCTGCAAAATCGTCTGGTCCTTAGAATTTTACCAACTAAATTTTTTCTATTCAGAATTAAGGTAGTGGATTCTCCGCTTTGTACATTCTGTAGTGATGAAAATGAAACAAATATACATTTGTTTTACGAATGTTCAAGGATAGCAAAACTTCTTAAGGAGTTTGAGAAATGGTTACTTGAGAAAACCACTTTTAATGTTAGTTTATCACCCTTATCAATACTGCTTGGTCTACATGGTCGACATAACAATATGTTTAATGCAATGTCACTACTTTTCAAATAATATGTATATATTTTGTGCTTATTTGACCAGATGTGCATTATTTTACAGTGCAGTCTACAATAATTCCATATATAATGAATTATAGTAAAAGAAAATGTAAATTTAAAGACATATTTATGTATTTATTAAGGCAAGTAAAAGAGATTCACTGATAACAAATAAGGGGAGATAATTCCTTCTACAAAGAGGATTATATAAGGGAGACAAATCGTACAAACAAACATACAAATGATATTTTTCCTTCCTCTCATTTTTCATTCACTCTATACTCATACAGTAAATGAAGTTCTGTACATAGTATTATATTCACATTCTGAGTGTTTCGTCACTATATGAATCAACCAACTGACGAAAAACGCCCATCTCCTATGAAAACACTATAAACACACTATGAATAATGCAACGATTCTCGTGTATCGATCGCCTGATTTCAAACAATGCGCCAGCTTCATATCAATAAAAGATAGTCCCCAACAATATTTTAATATTTATTATCTGATGTGTTGTTTCTTGATATAGAATTAACTAAGGTTTGCTGTAATAAGTCAATCAAATCTTATTTTAACTATATTTCTTGTTTATCGTTTGTCATTTGCAGAAAAAAGGTCGACCGGAAGGCGGGAGCTTGAAAACGCGACGTTGTGGAACGACTTTGTCATCCAGCCGTTCCTTTAATCTCGTTTCTCGTCGTATATGGGTGTCATGATTTTAAATATTATATAAGAACCTTTCAATTTTTTTTTATTTTCATAAATTATTTTAATGTAAATAAATGAATTGAATGTGTTTTTCTTATTTTCATAGCGGCTATGAATAGCAGAAGCTATCTACATATCTTCCGAGGAGCGCTAACGCGCTCCACGGGATATTTTCCATACTGTAAATTTAGTGCTGGTAACAATTGTTTCGAATAAATCTTTCTCTTCATCTTTATAATTTAATACCTAACAGAAAATTTACTTCATCGCTAAATATATCAATATTTTTCTGCTTCCAAGAGATTTGATTAGAAATATTGTGTTTTACACAAGACAAGAAATTTTGAACATATTTATATGTGAAAAATAAATGACACAGTGTTTCAGCATTTTCACAGAAATGACATTTTCCATCCGATCTATTCATTAACTGTAATTTTGTTTTTGTAAAAATGATTCTATGTAAAAAATTCCACTCAAATTGTTTAATTTTTGTGAGATAGCAAGGTAAAGAAAATTGGTCCATATTATTTGCCATTTCATTTTTTTCTAAATTACTGTTTTGGAAGTGTTTGTTTGTTTGAGTTTTACGGCCCATCGACAACCAAGGTCATTTAGGGCCAAACTACAAGTCATGCATTAATATCAGGATAAAAGTTCAGGGTAAGAAAAAACAAGTAAGGACTAAAACACAGATTGTAAACGTTTATTTGATAAAAAAAAGGTTTGCATGGGATAAAATAAATTTGGCTAAAACACATGAGAAATCTCATGCACAATGTTGATGAAACGATGAAATGTTGAGTTGATAAGATGTATGATGAGAAAACGTTCATATTTTGCTTAAAATACCGATCTCTTTGAGATAATTAAAAATACGATTATGTCTCACGGCATGAAACAAAGTGTACATGTCGGAGACATCGTAGTATTTATCTCGTATGTGTTTAAAATCAATACAATGCAATAAAATATGATCCACTGTGAGAGGAGAATCACATGCATGGCATGTAGGAGGATCCTCCCCTCTCAATAGATAGGAATGTGTAAAATATGTGTGTCCAGTTCGGAGCCGAGAGAGAGCAACTTCCTTTCTGCGGTCTCTCCGATTGGACAGTTTAGGATTAAGTGTAGGTTGAATTTTAAACAGTTTATTGTTTGTTTCGGTAGACCACTTTTGTTGCCAATGGTGTTTGATGGCTGAGTGAATTGAAGGTTTGATGTTGGTGTATGGTAGTTTCAAATATGTTTGTGCTAGGCGAAGAGCAGTCTTAGCTGCTTTATCAGCCTGTTCATTCCCCTTTATACCCACATGACTGGGTATCCAGAGTTAAGTCATTTGAGTTTTAGAAGATAATCGAAATGTTCGGATTAAAAAAATTTGGATTATAGTATTTCTAGGGCTTCTTGAGTTCAAAGCCTGAGGAACCGAAAGAGAGTCTGAACAGATGATTGCCTTTTCAATGCGGTGTTCTTCGATATGGTCAAGCGCCAGACCGATAGCACATGCTTCCGCAGAGAAAATGGAGGCAACATCCGGGAGTCGGATAGAGGAGCAGTGATTAGATGTACAGCATGCTGGCGCAACATTATCCCCATCTTTTGATCAGTCAGTGTAGATCTGAACATGGTCAGGGAAAGCCCTAATGCACTCCCGAAAGGAGGATTTGTGTTCTTCGGGTAATGCACTGGATTTTGCCCTCTCATGTAGAGATAAATTGATATCAGGTGTTTGAATGAGCCATGGTGGTACATCCGATACGGTGTACTCGTCAATGGTGTCGAAATTTATATCTAGTTCCAGCAAATATTTTGAAATTCTGATGCCAAATGTTGGTATGAGCTTTTGATTTTGTGTAAATATTTCTTGATGTTGTGGATTGAATACAAGGTTAAATGCGGGATTTTTGGGGTTGGATTTCAGTTGAGCAGCATACTGTAAGGATAATTTCTTTCGTCGATCGTCTAGAGATGGCTCATTAGCTTCCACATGGAGACTCTTCACAGGTGTTGTTCGAAAAGCTCCAAGTGCGAGACGCAGTCCCTGATTCTGTATAGGGTCAAGCATCTGTAGATAGGAGCTGCGAGCCGATCCATAGACAATAGAGCCGTAGTCAAGTTTTGATCTAATAAGTTCCCGATAGATACGTAGAACCATTTCACGGTCTGCACCCCAATCAGAATGGGAAAGAACTCGTAGAATGTTCAGCGCCTTCGAGCACTTATCCTTCAGATGTTTGATATGAGGAACAAAGGACAGTTTCGAATCAAATATTAGTCCAAGACATTTAGTTTGTTCAACTACTGGAATTTTAATTCCATTGAGTGTGAGGTCAGGATCATTGTGTGGTTTTCGTTTTTGACAGAAGTGCATACAGACAGTTTTTGATCTTGAAAATCTAAAGCCATTTTCGTCAGCCCAATTTTGTAATTTGCCTAAACATTGTTGTAATTGTCGTTCTATAGTGAGCATGTTTTTTTTATCTGTAACAGATCAAGAAATCATCCACAAATAGAGACCCTTCCGTAGATTGGCCAAGACATTTAGTTATGCTGTGTATTTTTAGTCCAAAAAGTGTGACGGACAGGATACCACCCTGAGGGACGCCCATCTCCTGTGTTTCTGTTTCTGAATAAGTTGAACCCGTTCGAACTTTGAAATGCCTGTCAGATATAAAATTTGATATAAACTTTGGCAAATTACCACGTATACCGTATACTTTTGGAAGTAATCTTTCCTTTCATCTTTAATGGGTTCACAATCCGGCATCAGAATTTTTTTGTATATATTTCTCTTTTAGCTTTTCAGAAGTTCAGAAATTAGTGTTTCTTTATTCAATTTGTTGTTTTTGATAACTATTTTTAAATCAGAATTAATATACTGTTCAGTATCTTGAACACAATTTTCTCTGAGTATTTGTAAAAAAAATGCGGAATTGAATTTTTAATAACAGTAAATTCTGCTATCCAGTTATTTTTTTGTATTAACTTTCTCAGAAGTAACTCACTATCAATGTTTTTGTTTTCTTCTTCATTCCAAATATCTTTAATTTTTGTCAACTGTGACTTTGAAAAAATTTAAAACATTGTGATTTACCATTTACCATTAAATCGGTATTTCTAAAAAGGTTTTGGTTCATAATTTCACTTTTAATAGTGGCAGGAACTTTAGTTCTAAATGTTGACCAAGCTTCGATACATTTTTGATAAAAAACAGGTATTACACTTAAATCTAGTTCTTGTTGATTGGAGCAATTACAAATAAAATATCTTGTGTAATGTGTTTCATCAAACTTTTGTAGGAAGTATTTCGCAAATGCATTCCAATTATCCAATTCCGAATGCCGTATCCTGTATGTAGTCTTGACATATTTACTTATTATAAAAACATCAATATCTACCATATTAATTCCTCTTTTTCTATCAACGAGATCTACTTTACTATCCCATATGAAATTCTATACAATCAAGTTAATTTCATTTTTTGTACTTTTCTGGTGTACCTCTAGCTTCAATTTCGAAACTCATTGTAGATAATATTAGAGACCTGATAATCAATACTTTACCTCCAATGCTAAGGTTTCTGGTTTTCCATATTTGCACACAGTTTTTGATTTTTTGAACTTTATCCTTCCAAATTGTCTACATCAATGTTGTATCCATGATGTATACCTAAAGTTTTGACAGAATTTTTTGTCTATTTTATCTTATCAAATACTGGTTTCTTATTTTTCCATTTCCCTAGATATATAGCTTCTGTTTTATCATAATTTATCTTTGAGCCTGATGCTCTCTCATATATTTTAAATAGTTCAAAAGATTGTGTGATAGATTCTTCAGTTCTGTGAAAGTGTTGTAGGTCATCAGCAAATCCATTTAATTTTACTTCTGAGGTATTGGTATTTGGTAATTTGATTCCTTTAATTTCTGAAGTTGCTCGTACAGTACATGCCGGTGGTTCTGCTTGTAAAATGTACGTTATTGGCGCCATCGGGCAACCCTGTCCTGCTGATCTAGATAACTGAAAATATCTTGAAGTAAAACCATTTGTTTCTATACATGTTGTAGCATAACCTACAAGTATTTTTATCCAATTACAATATTTAGGTCCAAAATTAAATTTTTGAAGCAATGAAATATCCAATCCCATTCTGTCCTATCGAAGGTTTTTTGTTGATCAATAAATACAATGACTCCATTTTCCTCCTCCATATCACAATTATGTCCTGTAGTTGTCTATTGGCATTCATGATATTTCTTATTGGCACAAAACCCTTTTGGTCTTTGTGTATAATTTTAGCAAGGAGTTGTTTAATTCTATTACTGATAACCTTTGCAATAATTTTATAGTCTGTATTCAGAAGTGTTAGAGGCCGTCAATTTTTTTTATATCTTCTCTTTCACCCTTTTTAATAGTAGCTTCAGTATTCCCTTCCCCTGAGATTTAGACAGAGAATTATATTTAAACACATATTTTATAACATCCAGAAATTCCTGCTAAATTATTCCCCAGTATTTTTTGGAAAATTTTGCAATAATTCCATCCTCTCATGGAGATATATTTGTTTTCTTATAGCTGTAAATATTTCTTCATCTTATTCATTCTATATCCCTGTCTGTTTTCTCTTTATCATCTTCACATATTTTATTTTCAATCAATTATGTTAAATATTCTGCATTCTCTTTATCCCATCCTTCTGTTTAAAAAAAGTTTTTCATAGAAATTTACTTGTTCTCGTAGAATATTTTTATTCCAGTTTTATAGTTTCCATCTGCAGACTTTATTCTATATCACTGCTTCTTCTGTGCATTATTTTTCTCTAAACTAAAGAAATAAGCTGTTGATTTTTCGTTTTCTTCAAAGTTTGTATTGTTGACCTTATCCGTGCAGCATTAGCTTTGTTAGTGTGGTGTTCTTTAATGTTTTTTTCTAACTTTTGAATGTCTTCTCTGAACCTATCTTCTTCCCTTAACTTTTCTAATGTTTTCTCGTCCTCTTTTATTATCTTACCTCTAGTACTTAAAAGTTTACCAATTTCCATAGACATCTCCTTTATCTGAACTTTGGTCACTTCCCCCACCATATGTCTGTATATTTATTAATATTAGAAACCCAGGATCGCCAACAGTTTTTGAAAGCTTGTGTGTGTGTTCTTATAAATTTAATACTCATCTTCCAGTTTCCTTGTCCACGCTCTATTTCTTGTGGCAATAATTTAACTGAAATCATATTATGGTCACTGTATGGACAAAATCTTATACACGGGTCACTGAAAAGGTGTCGTATCTTAGAAGGAGTGAACATATTGTCAATTCTTGATTCTGAATGACATCTCTTAAACGTAAATTTCTTCTTACCAACATATTGAGAACGCCATATGTCCTCAAGGTTTTTGTCACTAATCAGTATGCTTAATCCTCTTTGTCCTATATCTTGTTTGCTAAGTGTTGGTTTTCTATCTATGATATTATTTAGATTGCAATTAAAATCTCCCACTAAAATGCATTCTGTTAATTAATCTTTGTTGTTCTCAATTATCTTAATTTATTTGTGTGAAAAAAATCTTTACGTTCAATGCCATGGCTAGGTGCATACACATTATACAGTTCAAAAAGTTTATCTTCAGATTCTATCTTGGGCGATATAATTCTGCCATTACCACATTTGTGTTTTTCTGAGACTTTTGCTGTAAAAATGATTTTTTCATAAAATTGCTACCCCCTTTGATGAATTAGTGCCATTTTTCCACATCCACATGCTTCCACCTCCCTTAGTTATGTTTGCTCAATTGTTTGCTCCATGAGATTTGGTCTGTGTCTGTGCAGTGCATTTCTTGTAGACATATTATAATCGATTTTGGCTCTGTAACCAATACATCATCTTTATTATGATCATTTTAATATTTACTTATTCAATTTCTGGTAATACATCCTGAAATTAAAATGTACCGCTCGATTTTACACTAGACTGTTGTACATGTACATTGTATGTCTTTTTATTTATTGTTTGTAAACCAAAAAACAAGTCAAATAACAAAACAATTGTAGCATTTTGAATTCGGTCGGTGCATGTTTTCATTGTCCAAAGAAAAAATTATCAACCTCGGACTACGTCCTAAGTCGATATTTTTCTTTGGTCAATAAAAACATGCATCGACCTCATCAAAATGCTATAATTGTATAGAGACAGAGACTCGTCTTCCAAGTGGTCAATATATGATATATAATATACAATAGTTACAACATGGAATATACAACAATATATAATATCGTTATTATCATGTTGAAATATCACAGTCACCTTATCACAGAACATTAATGATGAAGTACTCAAATAGCACAATAACCTTCATGGTTCATATATATATAAATGTAGTGTCTAATATACATAAATGTCAATATGACAAAAAACTTCAGAATTATGCTACTCAAGGATTTATAAGTGAGAAGGATTCGTGACTGTCTCTTTACATTACTAAACACCACGCGAGACGCCGATGAACCGGGAATGAAAACCGTTTTTCTCAACAAATACTTGTCTTATCGAGTCAAACGAAACACCAATGTAAAGTTTATTAAATATCACAACGTTTATAACTTGATTTAAGGACAGAAGATTTAGAGGATATGTCTTAAATTTTCGTTAAAAAAATATGACAGCTCATGAAATGACGGCCCGCTTCAGAAAGTAAGACGATAACCCTCGCACCCGCAAGCTACATCAAAGGCTGCACCGGCGGATATCAAAGGAAAATCAGCCGTCGCCCAACGTCACGGTCAGTGCACAAACACAAAAGCTCCTGCCTTGTACTCCCCCAAAACCCAGTGTGACTTATCCTTCTCATATACGTCCTTGTGCTACTATAGCAGAAATAAAAATGAATTTAGTCTGAATAATTAACGGTAGTTTTCTAAGTCGCTCGGGGAGATGTACAAGGACACAACATCCTTTTGAATACTTGACGGAATTTCCTTATCCTCCAAACATACAGAAATGGATTAAATGTAGAGTTGACAAGTGTCATAATAGTGGATGCCATCCTTACGCCTCTGTTGATGGGCAGTATGTCCATGCCCTCTAGAAAGAGCACGCTAACAAAAGGACCGGTAAAGACTAGGAGAGCCATGACAATAAGTCCAATCGTAACTATGACGTACTGTTCGTATTTCTGGCTAAGTGTCTGTTGCCGTTTACTAGCCGTGGGTGAGGATGTTGACGTTGGGTTCCTGACCACGTACAGTGGCACATCTGAACAGTGCTGGGTCTGTTTCAGGCGTTTCCTAAATATAACCATACTGTAGATGTAAATGCATGGTACAAAGAGGAAAAGTGGCATGAACAGCAGATTTGCGCCATTCATCAACACTTTATAGGTTGGAAAACTCTCCAAAGCGCAGTAGCTAATGCTTTCAGCGCGCATTCCGATTACGACCAGAGTTCCAACATAACAATGGATGAAAAGCCAGGTTCCAAATATGACCATGTAGCGGTATTTTTTAGTGAATCGTTTATATCTAATGTTTTTGACAATAGCCATATAGCGATCGATACAAATCAGAAAGGTATGCGCAATAGATTGACCGATTCCAGCGGCAATAAAATGGTACATCAATCTACAATAATTTGCATTGGTTGATAAATCCTTGATGATATAGTTAAGTCCAAACATCCAGCCAGAAATTCCAACGACGATATCACTAAGACATTGCCACAGAATGAATTCTATTCTGTAATTCTTCTTGATGTCTGACTTCCAGATTAAAATAACAAGGACAAGAACATTGGAGGCGGTCACGAATGACGTCATCACAAAAACGATGGTCAATTGGATTATTTTCACCTCAATGAACTCACTGACTGTTTCTGTAGAGTTGTCCATGGTAATATTCCAGAGAGAACTGTCGCTTTCATCCATCGTTTAACCGACCTGTTTGAGCGATAAAGGACAAAACATCATATAAGTAAACATTTAATTAGCTTTAGCTTAAGTGTGTTTTTAATACAGGAAACACATTATGACATGTTAAAAAGGGAAGAAAAAGGTGCGAAATAAAAAAGTATATAACAATATACTGGGGAAGTAAAATGTTTTCTGTGTTAAATTAAAAAATAAAAGAAAAAGATAACTTGCACATGACATGAAACACAAGATACATATCAAAAGCTAACTTTTAAATAACAGGAGTAACCTAATCAATTGATTTAAGTATCGTCGTATTATTTTTGTTAAGAAACGAATGTGATTCAGTTCAAAGATTAATGTGGACGGTATTACAATAAGAATGAGTAGCTTGAGGAGAAAGTATATACTTGATATGATGGTTTAATTTCTAAAAATCAAAAAATGGGTAACTAAGAATATTTTAAAATTCAAATACAAGTGTAATGTTTACAATTATATGTGCCGCGCTTTTCATACTCATGAATCATGAATATATGTTATTCACGACAAAAACTTACCAATATTTGAGAATTACAATCTTTTAAGTGGATACGTTTCAATTTTACAAGTACAAATAAGCTCTGAAAATGATTTTTAGCAGTTTATGTACAGTGTTATTAGTGATTATAAAGTGGTTTATGCAGGCATGTTTCTATCTAAACATACATAAAGGCATAAAACAAGAATTTTACGGTGTATAAATACTGTGTTTTAACTAAAGTTTATAGGGCATTATATACGGATGTCTGTCCATTCGAATGATTTTCACAGCTTAATTCGCGAAAGCTAATGATTTTCAATGGATCAGTGGGATCTGTCCTTAAGTGTCCAGGCTCTCCGCCTTTACACATTAGTGGGTTATGTTACAGGTCGAACCCGAACCTGTACCATTGCATTGGAGTAAAGTAATAGTTGTCTGCCCAATCGCTTTTACACTAGCGTGTTTTTCATTTTTAGATGCATGATCATCTTTGAAAACAAGCAATTAGCAAATTCAGGTAACTGTTTGTGTTGCATTCACGAACCTTATTGGAGTACGACTTGGTTTCATTAAACGTTAAGTATTCAAATAAATTAAACTCTGGTTTTAAAAAAAAAGTTATACGATTGTTGGAACAGCCGGTCAATTGATGGAATCCCGGAACAGATGGCTTCAATTTGGTGGAAATGTCAAATTCAGAGAGTACACAAAATATAGGTCTACATTAACTTTACATTTTATCCCGTTTATACAATATTTGTTAGATATTTTATTTGCAGATATATAATTCAAGATTTACATTTTCAATAACACAATTCCTTTTGAAATGTCTGGAATGAGTGATTCATTCAGAGCTTATTTATCTATAAAACAACATTTTCAGTTATACCAAAGAGGGGCATATTTGAGGACTTGTAGAAAAAATAATTAAACAGACTCGTTCATACGTTTAATGACCTTTTATATACAAAAGGCTTGATGATTGTTCCTATAAAGAACTAGGACTGACATCCACCTCATTTTAGTGTTTTATCTGAAACCATTTGGAATGTTTTCTCTGATAATATACGAATAGTAAAGTTTCAAAAAAGATTTGAAATAAATCTTCAATACTGCCCCGATGCTTTCATACAAAATTAGGTTTAGTTAGCGTTTTTCTTCTTCATCCAACTCATGTTTTAAAGCAAAAGTTATGCTACTGAATAAAGTATATCCTACTTTTTTCCAGCACTAAGCTAAAACTGTAAGCAAATAAAGGGATTAGTACTCACCGAAGCTATAGCCGTGTTTGTCTGTAACGGTAATCCCGAGCTCGTTTGTTGGTGTTTGTCTCAGGTAATCCAGAGTTGTGCTGTCGATATACCAGCCGGGTGATCGGATCCATTGTGTGTGACGTGTGATGATATAGATCAATATTGTGACACGATACATCAATCGTGGACAAGTAATGGGATATATTAACATCTTAGTGTTAATTCTGTATTGCGATACCCTAACGGAAGCTCCACCGTCACACGTTCTCACACAATGTATCAAGGTATATGGAGCCGTCATATTGCTTTGGTAAATACTCCAATGACTGTCATCCTGATGTGTATTAACATTGGTCAATGCTTGATAATCTCATCCTAAAGTCGCGGCATTTCGACACTCTGTAAACCTGACTCGATAAAGTGGTGTAAATACTCAAGATTTAATACAAATCCGCGAACAATCTATCTAAATAGAGCATTGCGTTTGTTTCATGGATTTTATACGATAAACGTTTTATTTATTCTGTTGTTCAAAGACTTGATGAAATATTACATTACATGATCTTATAACAGAAAATCAATAATGAAAAACTAAAATATCACCATAAAACTTCATAGTGCATATATAGTATAGTGTCTAATATACATATATTTCAAAATAAAAACAAAAATTGACAGAATTAATTCTACTATAACATTTCAATTTCAGAAATATTAATTAACTTAATTATATTGAAGGATTAACTTGAATAGATTGTTTATGTTATGGATATATAACACAAAAGCTTAGTGTACCCTAAATAAACCGCGAAGCGGTTGATGATGAGAGTACACTCAGATTTTTGTGTTATTTAAGGATTAACTTGAATAGATTTTTTATGTTATGGAGATATAACACAAAAATATGAATGTACTCTCATCACAAACCGCTTGAATTTATAATTCAATTTACTAAATATAATCTCTTCAATATTCAAAATTCATTTCGGGACTCTTTTGTGTATGAAATCATTACGCCGTCATCTCAGCCAATCAGAAGCAACGTTACAAACGGCGACGCCATTTTTTCCTTTATGGGCTGATAAAGTAATTTTCTAAGCCAATGAAAATGCTCGTAACAAGCAAAATTGAATTATATCTCCATAACATAAAAAATATATTCAAATTAATCCTTATAATTCAATTTACTAAAAAGATAATCTCTTCAATATTCAAAATTCATTTTGGGACTCTTTTGTCTATGAAATCATTACGCCGTCATCTCAGCCAATCAGAAGAAACTTTATAAACGGCGACGCCATTTTTTCCTTTATGGGCTGATAAAGTAAATTTTTAAGCCAATGAAAATGCTCGTAACAAGCAAAATTTAATTATGTAATAATAATAATAATAATAAAAATATTGTAAGAGGTATCTTCATAATTCAAATTGTTCTTAAATCAGAACGATTTTTGTAGTGTTCCAGCAAAATAAATGTAGTGTAACTTACTTACTTTTAGAGAAATCGACTTTTTGTGTCTCGTTGAAAGCAAGCGTTCTGACGCCCATTGCGGTTTAAGTCCATTTTACGAATTTAAAGTCAACAAAAGAAGCGGGAAAATATTAAGAAACAATGCATTTTCCGCACTAATATCGACATTAGTCTGGCACAGAACTCGATATCGGAGAAATAGAATTTCCTGTAATAGTTGCAATAGGAAAATGTTACGATGTCAGTAAATAAATGTTTAATTTCTTTCGTTTGATTCAACTTCTAAATTTGATGACTTGATCCCGAACATTCCAGTGACGTCACTTTTAGTAGGAGTAAATGAAACGGCAGTCAGTTCCGTTAAACAGTGATGTCACAATCACCGGAATGACGTCGCTTACATATTTCCCACGGTAGTAAAAAGGAATACACACTCAATCGGTTTAGTGAATGCATCTTTTCTTGATCATCAAAGAAGCGTTTCGCTTTGAGCGAAATCGTGTAAATAACAGGCAATTTGCTTTTGTTTTGAATACCATCTTCTGTACGTATAATGGAAAAGTTACAGGATAAGCAAAATACACGGTCACTATCTTGCAATTCAAGTTTTATTTTGGTGTCGACAGGGAAAACCGAGATGACTCGGCAAAACCTCCTCATGTCATCTCATCGCACAATCGATAGCAGCATCGATATTAATTATAGCAAAATAAAAATGTCCAAGGTTGGAAATATTGCAAGTACGTAACATTCATTATTTACATAAACCAGTAATTAGAATAATCATTTATTTCATCTAGACTAAATAATTTGCATATCCCATACACCGCCTGCAAGGAGACATCCTTGGCCTATCGCTACCCACGATGCTCTCGATCGTGGTATTATATTATGTAACTTTTTATATGATATTAAATCTAGATATATCTGTTATCGACAGTTTAATTTCTATGAACATGTGTAAATTAAGCAGTCTCAACTGCTATTCTGAGTCCTTAAAATACAATCTTGGTCACCTCAGCCAAAACACAGGGGCACGCAAATTATGACAGAAACGTTTACTAGTAATTTAATACGTATGTCATTTTAAAGTATTGGAGACCTTTTGATATGCACGTGTATATCATGACGTTTCAAGTGGCTACCCGTATTATATTTTGTGAAAAATGAGTTAGACATATATGTTATAAAATTCGGTTAGTTTTTTCATCGTAATTGTTGTTATATACACTGTATGTGATATTTAAACGAGAACACATATTTTACCTAAGAAGCCAATGATATATATAATGTAAGTATCGGTTAGCTTGTAATGTTAATAATAATGATAAACATCGGTAACAGAATAGAGCAATGCAATGGACCTAATATCGATTACAGCAACATATACTTCCATTGAATAATTAACCAAAAATCGATCAATATTTCCGAAAAGAATATCTGTAATACAAATATTTTTACCATATGTATTTATTCGTATTGTCAAAAATGCTAATTTAACAATATTGTTGAATAAGAGGCAAGCAATACTCTTTGGCGAGTCAGAATATTTTTCAATACGGCTTAAAGGGCCACTACCTTTCCGGAGCAAAATTTATAGGTTTCTTAAAAACATTAATAACAAAAGAAAATATATATCGATGGCTTAAGATGAGGTTACAACACCAAACATATGCAAGATTTCCTGTCTAATGTACGATAACAGTGGAAATTCATTTCGCTGTTTTGCCGTCTGGCGCAGTGATAGTCAACTACCGCGCGGCATTTAAGACGACGGCGGGAAACATAAAACGACCCGCGTTATGAAAATTAACATTTTATTTATTCTAATTAAACAGTTCTGAAGGTGGTGATAAGTGTGCTAGTAAACGTATAGTTAATAACTTCTGCAACTCTACAAAATTATTGATCTCGTTTCACATTCCTATTTTAAAAATTAAAAGCCGTTTCGGAAAGGTAGTGGCCCTTTAAATCTATTATTCTTTATATAAAGTTAATATTTTTGCTTCTTGTTTATACCAAAGATGAAGTGATCAGGCCATACTGGCTGTCGAGAAGTAGTGCCGCTTGTGTAACTGTGAGAAGTTGAAGTGGAAAAATTAGTCGCTATTAAAGAAAATTGGTTAACAGTTGATCCACAGCCAAGAAAACATTGAAAGTATCATCTGCCAGGGACGAATACCCCAAGGTAATCATTATAAACCCCTCAGTACAAGAAATCCCAAGTTCCAAAAATGGACATAAAAAGAATGAAGTCCATAAATAAAAAGAACAAACGGTCAAAAGATGTATTCAGAACATACGATTTCGCTGAGACTTCAAACAGTCAACCAGCATATACCAAATCTGATCCGATCACTCAATGAACGCCATCACTGATGACAGACTACGCATCAAAGAAAAGGAAGTTGGTGAATGATGATGATTCCCCCAAGTACATTTGGAAAAATAAAAAAAAAATAAATGATAAAAGCATAGGAAAATTATGAGTACACTTTATTAATGGCAACAACTATGGCACATGTCAAAGTAGATCGATGTCAATCCTTAACCAACGACGCTAAATCTGATGGTCTGATGAAAATGGGCGATGTATCATGATATAATCAATACATGGTCTGATGAAAATGGGCGATGTATCATCATATAATCAATACATGGTCTGATGAAAATGGGCGATGTATCATGATATAATCAATACATGGTCTGATGAAAATGGGCGATGTATCATGATATATTCAGTACATGGTCTGATGAAAATGGGCGACGAATCATGAGATAATCAATACATGGTCTGATGAAAATGGGTCATATATCATCATATAATCAATACATGGTCTGATGAAAATGGGCGATATATCATCATATAATCAATACATGGTCTGATGAAAATGGGCGATGTATCATGATATAATCAATACATGGTCTGATGAAAATGGGCGATGTATCATCATATAATCAATACATGGTCTGATGAAAATGGGCGATGTATCATGATATAATCAATACATGGTCTGATGAAAATGGGCGATGTATCATCATATAATCAGTACATGGTCTGATGAAAATGGGTCATATATCATCATATAATCAATACATGGTCTGATGAAAATGGGCGATATATCATCATATAATCAATACATGGTCTGATGAAAATGGGCGATGTATCATGATATAATCAATACATGGTCTGATGAAAATGGGCGACGAATCATGAGATAATCAATACATGGTCTGATGAAAATGGGCGATGTATCATCATATAATCAATACATGGTCTGATGAAAATGGGCGATGTATCATGATATAATCAGTACATGGTCTGATGAAAATGGGTCATATATCATCATATAATCAATACATGGTCTGATGAAAATGGGCGATATATCATCATATAATCAATACATGGTCTGATGAAAATGGGCGATGTATCATGATATAATCAATACATGGTCTGATGAAAATGGGCGATGTATCATCATATAATCAATACATGGTCTGATGAAAATGGACGATGAATCATGATATATTCAATACATGGTCTGATGAAAATGGGCGACGAATCATGAGATAATCAATACATGGTCTGATGAAAATGGGCGATATATCATCATACAATCAATACATGGTCTGATGAAAATGGGCGATGTATCATGATAAAATCAATACATGGTCTGATGAAAATGGGCGATGAATCATGATATAATCAATACATGGCCTGATGAAAATGGGCGAAATTATACAAATATAGCATTTTGATGAGGTCGATACATGGTTATATCGACTAAAGAAAAAACATTAACCGAGGACGTAGTCCGAGGTAGATATTTTTTTCTGTGGTTGATATAACCATGTATTGACCGAAATCAAAATGCTATAATTGTTTTATTATTTTTCAATTCTGCTTCGTGATGACAGTTACAATCTTATGATTTTGTAACAAGTTTAATTTAAAAACAACATGTGAAAACTACAGCGACGCAGAAGTGACAAGAAAAAAAATTTTTTTTAATGTAGAACAAAAAATATATATTTTGTGTAGGGTGAAAAATGTTTTTTTTTTCCTTTTACGTGCTCACGTAAAACTTATAACGTGAGCACGTGAAACGTTTACGTGCTCACGTAAAACAGTTTGTGTAACACAAGAAATATTTTTTTGTTATGTTTGGTGAAAAATATTTCTTTTATGTAGGACGAAAAATGTTTTTTAATGTAAGACAAAAAATATTTTTTTCTTTTACGTGCTCACGTAATAAGTATTACGTGAGCACGTCGTAAGTTTTACGTGAGCACTTAAAAGAAAAAAATATATTTCACCTTACATAAAAAAATATTTTTTTGTCTTACATTAAAGATGCTCCACCGCTGACAAATGGTATTTTTTCACTATCAAAAACAGTAGCAGACGATTTAGTATTTTTCTTCAGTTACAAAAGTTACTAACTTTAAACCATTACCACCATTGAAAAATTTGAGCTTCTAATTTTATTTCAAGTTAAAATTACAAAAAATAATTAATTGCATCCCGAAAAAATTCTGTGACACTATATTCTATATGGAATGAAGTACTGATTGCCCATGCACCAAAGGCAAAAATATGTTATTTTGTATTATTTTGTGTGTTAATTTGACATATATATACATGATTAAACACCAATTATTGTTCAAATAATGAATATCATTTATGCTCTGTCGGCGGTGGAGCATCTTTAAAAAAATATTTTTCACCATACATAAAAAATATTTCTTGTCTTAAGCAAACTGTTTTACGTGAGCACGTAAACGTTTTACGTGCTCACGTAATTAGTTTTACGTGAGCACTTAAAAAAATTTCACCCTACATAAAATCTTTTTTTTGTGTCCTACATTAAAAAAAATATTTTTCGTGTCACTTCTGTGCCGCCGTAGAAAACAGTATCAATTGATGCACTTCAAGCTTTTATTACATGCACCCGGTGCATGCGTGTTTGTAAATTGCATACATGTACATGTACTGCATTATAGCTGTAGCTCCATGTCTTAAGGACACAGTCAATTACATGTGTAGTTTGTTCTCCGTTGAAATAATCCACTTCGACGTCAACCATATATTAACAGATTCAGATTTACATTAAGATACATTCTCTAATGCTTAGTACTCCATTCCGTGAAATGAAAATCGTATACATACAATAGGATTAGCCTAGGCCTTATGTTGTAACTAGCCTACAGTGTAGGTGGAATTTTAAAAATAAACATCAAACGTATTCACTATTCAATGGCTCCAGACGCTTAATGAATGTTATTCGATTATTTTCTACTCTCCTACCGTGTTTATGTTGAAAATTTAAAAGCTTAAACTGTAGTAATCAGTTGGAAGTCATCATCAGCTTTGAAAGAAACCGAAACAATCAACGTCGTCTGTCACATTTTGTGTTACGCTTCACACTCAGGTCATCAAAGCGTTTAATTTGTTTCAAAGCGGCAGGAATACGAAGTGTTTTGGTAACGTAGACGATAACGTTATCTAAAATTAACCGTGCGATATACTTTTTCTATAAACTGCTTCCGGAAAAATCGTGCAATATACAATAGTTTTTTATCGGTGATCACGTGGCGTGTTTTTGACCAATGGGAAGTGACAAAAAATCCAGAAAAATAATAAATCATCATATAATCAATACATGGTCTGATGAAAATGGGCGATTTATCATCATATAATCAATACATGGTCTGATGAAAATGGGCGATGTATCATGATATAATTAATACATGGTCTGATGAAAATGGACGATGTATCATGATTTCTACCACAATAGGGGGTTTTATTCAACCCTCAGGACATTGAATAAACACTGCAGCTGTCGATTAACAATTTGTTTATACCACACGTGGTATAAACTCTGTACGCATTCTGATTGGCTGACACGGTGAACTTTGACCGAACTACTTCTTTCGCAGTGTCACGTCATCATTTTCAACGTCATCAATAATCAAATGACGCCATTCTATGTTCTGATGGCCGCTTGACGTCCAAAACTGCTGTTGGAAAGCGTATGCGCCATGGTCATTGTGTCAAAATACGTGATGTTTTCATACATGTTAAATTGACCTTTAGTACTAATTATACATCTTAACGGACAAGAATTTTACTGATGAGTTTCGTAGTTTTAACGTGTATGAAACAAACTTGATCTTGACGGTAATGGCTTGATGATTATCTGGCGGGAAATAGACGATGCCCCTGTCGTGCGAATGCTTTTACATGTATACATGTAGTCCGACATTGAGTTTTATTTTCTGGAAGCAATTTTGAAGATTTGAACTCAATAAGACGTTAAATGAGCATTATTTGACCCTAAAGATGTTCCCAATTAGAAGAATTTGATATCGACTGATTTTTTATCAAACGATGACTTTTGAATACTAATTAGAGTCTTTTTGGTGATGAAAATATTACTACACCGTATTTGCATATTTCGGTAAATACACGTTACCGTATCCCTGCCGTATTTCTATCGGCTAAAACCGAATATTATTGTGGTAAAAACAGGTCACACTACTCGTGGTTACTGAATATCGAATTTATTCCACACTCGTTAGTTATTTTTAAAAGTTACAAAAGACACGAGCTTTTGTAACTTTTAAAAAAATAACTCACTCGTGTGGAATAAATTCAATATTCAACAACCACTCATTGTGTAACCTCTATATAATCAACACATGGTCTGATGAAAATGGGCGATGTATCATCATTTAATCAACACATGGTCTGATGAAAATGGGCGATGTATCATCATTTAATCAACACATGGTCTGATGAAAATGGGCGATGTATCATCATTTAATCAACACATGGTCTGATGAAAATGGGCGATGTATCATTATATAATCAATACATGGTCATTATTAAAAAGGCTCTCACACACTCTAAAATTTAATACATAGATAAAACATACGAAGTGATAACAGGGACACTTGGAATATCAAATGCCCAATAACACAAAACATATATTTTTAATCCAAAAAAAGAATAAATACAATAATTTTTAATGAAATGTATTCTCCTTTTTACGAAAACAAAATATGTAATACTCGTAGCTCCATCTTTTGACTTCATTATATTATAAAAATAGGCGTTGCTTTAGGATAGAATGATGGAAAGAAATGTCTTACTTATCAAGGCACCATCTGACAATTCATGTCTTATTATTAGGATAAAAATGAAATAACACTTCTATTCTATTCTCATGTCAACAGGCCAATTATCACGAGTGAGTTGGTTAACAACAAATATCACGATAATTGACAGTTGGTTTTTATATGTATCAAGTGTTTATATTTGACGGCTGTGGACGGTAGCCGCCCTAACGATGACGAAGAAAAACATTGTCGATATCACTCGATATTTTTATATTTGAAGCAGGGCGACAGAATAAGATTACAATCTGTTACCTATCTAGTAAGGCCAGGCAAAGCGAATTATTGGTTAAATAGTCAATATGTAGCCATTGCATTTTCTTTTCAATTAATTATGTGTAATTGATAGTTGTTTTGAGTATTTTTTGTTATAATATGCATGAAATGAAAACGATTGTTAGTTACAATATCATGTACGCTTAATGGAAACTATAATGTATTTAGTTTTCCTAATATTGAGATTTTCTAAAAGTTAACAAAAAATATTAAATGAATATAAATTACACTCAATTAAACGGAATTGATTTTTCATGCTTTAACAGACTCACAAAAAAATCGTTTTGATAGAGATTTGCTACTTCTGATAATAATGTTACTCGTTCTAGACATTAAATACACGTGGCCTCAAATATGGACATCAGACAAGCGTTTGTTCGATTTTCTAACGATAATTTCTGAACCTGCACATAATGTTGGATTAAAGCTTGTGAGTGAACCTCACCCGTTAGTACATGACAGCCAACATGTACAAAATATGTCGGGGAGTGCAGTGCCGTACACACACTTAAACAGTAGTTATACAGTGTGGTAATTGGATACCTAATTAGGAAGCAATACAGTTTTATTATCCGGAACAGACCCTCGAACATGTCACTTCATATATAGAGGACTATGTCATCGAAACGACACAATAACATTGAACTTTCAATAAGTTTTGGTTCCCCCGTCCGGCATAGCCTTCAGTAGTTCCTGCAGTTTCTAATCTGGACCATCAAACCAAAGTATGAGACACGGGAGAAAATATCTGGTTTTAGGAGTATTTTTACTAACAGTTGGAGGTAGGTACTGTTTAATGATTTAAAGTTTGATCAAGGATATCTAACAGATTACATGGTATGACAATAAATAATTAGTCCGATGGCAGAATCGTACTTGCATATAAGCAAACTGGCCAATCTTAGATTGCATAGCAGACGTATGAAGGTAGGGATACAGGTACACCTCCTTGTTCTCCACCAGGGTCAACAACGGTGATTTATATATTATGTTAATGTAACTCATTTCACCATTGCAAAAAATGGGAGAAATGGAGCCATAAAATGTAAAGCATGGTACAAATCATACTTCCATCCCTCAAAGCCAAATCGAATCAACCGGGGCATGTAACACCATAAGTTGAGAATACAGGAATAAAACTCTCTAGAAATGGAAATTTTACGATTGAGATATTATACTCATGATTATTATCATCCTCGATACTCTAGGAGTTACTTTCTCTATCGTTATATCTACCCTTGGACTATATCATAGTATAACTGAAGGCAATTTACCAATAACAGGCCAGTAAAGATTCCATTGGACGATTACAGGGAGGACGACGCCAAACGTCAAAGCAAGGTAGTCAACTAGAGCGTTTTGGTGTACACCAACGGATTGTGTTATACCCCTATAAAATAGTTTCTATTAGACAAGACAAGACAATGTCCCACACGGGGCATTTACATACAAAACATTTATGATTACATAAAGTAAACATCATACAGGACAACTTTTAAAGTGAAAACGCACTTATGACTAGAGATTCATGACAAGAAAACTCTATATAAACCATAGGTATTTAGCACGCTGATAAGTCAAAGACCCACTATAGACTAATATATAGAGAAAGGTAAGGAACTCCTCCGTGACGCAAAATTGGGTAATTTAGTTCAAAGTGTTGTAAAAAAAATATCCAGAGCAGATATTTCAACGGCTTTGGTCTTAATTGAAAGTTAAGATGTTACACTTCACGATGATAACAAGAAATCCTACTGAACTTATCTACTTTTTTCACAAACAGCCTCGAAACTTGAAAAATTGACGAATTTCCGTTAGTCGGACACGATCGAGAACATTTTTGCAAACGAAAATGTCTATTCGCTACACTGAAAACACGACAGCCTACAATAACAGGCTTTGACATAAACAAACAACAGGTGAAAACAAATGTATTTACTTGTTTGACGGTTCGTCCAAATCCCCCTTTCGTGGTCCTTATGTCGTTTTTCAGCGTTAATAGTTATCCGGGTCAGGTTGACTGCCATTTTGCCACTATCTTGAAAGTTATGTATAGCCTAATCTGATTGGTCGGTTGGTTTTAGCTTAAATAGCTTAAATTAATTTAGCTTAAAATCATAAGGACCACGAGAGGGGGATTTGGACGAACCGTCAAACAAGTACACGTAAATACATTTGTTTTCACCTGTTGTTTGTTTATGTCAAAGCCTGTTATTATAGGCTGTCGTGTTTTCAGTGTAGCGAACAGACATTTTCGTTTGCAAAAATGTTCTCGATCGTGTCCGACTAACGGAAATTCGTCAATTTTTCAAGTTTCAAGGCTGTATAATTGTGAAAAAAGTAGTTAAGTTCAGTAGGATTTCTTGTTATCATCGTGAAGTGTAACATCTTAACTTTCAATTAAGACCAAAGCCGTTGAAATATCTGCTCTGGATATTTTTTTACAACACTTTGTATCAGCGTGCTAAATACCTATGTATAAACTCTATTGATGAAAATGCCAAAAATTAACTGTTCCGTCGAGCGGTAAAAATAACTGTTAAAATGTGCTGTTGGACCGGATTGACGTCACACCTACAATTTGTGACGCCAATGCATTGTTTTGAATCAATGGGTAAAACAAAATAGTAATCGATTAGGTTTTCGGGCATCAGATGATTTGTTGGACCCTCAAACAAACTGATGCCTTCGGCTTCGGGCAACAGTTTGTCTTCGGGTCTAACAAATCATCTGTTGCCCTAAATCCTAGTCAACAACTGTATAATACTACCTTCTCATTTGTTGTCAAACATAAAGCCTTCAGATTTACAATGACATAGGCCAGCGGTGAATATAACGAAAATGATAGTAACCCCTGGATTATCGATGATGAATATTTATCAGAAAAGTGTAATCATGTTAAAACCGACATTAGCAGAGAATATTGCCAGTTGATGTGATCGTATCATAGTATTGCATGTGTCATTTTTTAATTCCAATCAAATGCAATTTAAAATTCTTT
Organism: Argopecten irradians; assembly: GCF_041381155.1. NCBI lineage: Eukaryota > Metazoa > Mollusca > Bivalvia > Pectinida > Pectinidae > Argopecten > Argopecten irradians. Next base: position 6,256,727 of record NC_091141.1, read on the forward strand.
TCAGTGGTATTTGCGAGTGTGGATAAATCGTCTTTTCAGTCGGATATTGTTACCAACAGAGTGCCAACATCTAAATCTTACCAATGTACGGTCATATACCAAACGTCCTTAACTCCGACGCTTAGTGTCGCACCTTCATCTATATTTGTCGACCCCCTTCCTGTACTTTCCACCTTCAAGGACATGATAATCTCTTATACCACCACAGGTATACTTAAAACTGTGAATCCTTCAAAGTCGTACTCGACAGAAACTCTAAATCAAAACTTCTTAGAAAATACAAGTATCAAATCAAAAACAGTTTCCCACCTTTTGAATCATGTCGGATCAGCGACAAATGAAAATGAGTTTTCTAATCTACCTACCACTACGCATCATAGCTTTACAACTGTTGACAATAATATAGAAACCCAAAATCAAAACATTATGAATCCATCAAAATTATTGTTATCGTTCAATTCTGTGGAATTTAATCTCCAAACAACAAACTATATCTCTGAAGCAGTTGATGTCATCATATCTGTCAACGATAGTCTCGTTGTTGTGACGTCATCATCACCTCTCAGCCTGCCAAGCAGCGATGAACATAACAACATCCGATCTTCATTTCTAGGTAAGAGAATTGGTTTGTTCTAATAATTTTCATTTCCATTTTTGAACCTGTAAAATATTTCTATATTTAATTTTGTTTGTCTACTTTTATCACTTAGTCAAATCATTTTTAAAGTCAAGTATTTTTAATTAGGAAACATAACAGGCTCCGATTTCTCGAAACAAAAGTGCAGACTTTAGCTAAACATTATTTTTCTTATAAAGACAGTTTTTGACTTAAGATTTTTCCAGAAATCAGAGCCAGGCGCCAAGATCATGTAACAGTCTTCGTCTAACGTTTTTGTTAAGCCACTAAAGATGACTTAAAGTTTTGTCACGTCATCTGTGATTGGCAAAATCTAAACTTATACTGTTCTATGATACCAGATGTTGTGTTTACGCCTTTCCTAAAATTAAAATAATTGATTTTTTTTCTTAAATGCAAATCAACAAGTGAATTCGTATTTGTTATTCTGTATTTGTAATTTCGACTTTTGACTTGAAAACTGTAAATATATTTTATCATATGACTGTCTTCTATAACTGTGTCCGACAGTGTAATGTGCCGTCGTTATTATTACCGCTCATTAAAGGCTGACGTCACACAAAGGTACATCCGGGCGCTCAAAGGTACAACTCCGTATATAGTGGGAACACAGCCGCTTGCGATGTTTTGTTTACATTTTAATTGTAACAAATAGTACGACAATCTGAGAACTAATTGCGTTATTTTAATTTTAAAAAGTGTAAATAAAAATATTTAACAATAATATTTAGATATAAACATCTGATATTCACATATTTTACTCTGTTTATACTCCATTTTCGACCGCCACGAAAAAAACACGGTCGCCATTAGACCTACGTATAAACATTGACAGGACAGAAATTACACATTAAATTCCAAGTTTCCCAAAATATTTATACTGACATTTTAATAAGCGATTACTGTTTGCTACGTCTCACTTGGTAAAAAACACCTTACGATTTGTGATTATGACCAAATTAAAATTTCCCTTCTTAGATTACCCAAGCACACACGGCAGCCATTACGTACAGTACTGCCGACATCCCGAATTTCGTCAATTTTTTCAGAGTCACAAAATTATGTATTCTGGATTCCTTTTGCGTCAGAAATATTGTTAATTTACTTTAATGACATTCAGAGAGTCATTTTTGGTATTTTACTTTTTATCATATTTTTAACACCAAACTTCGAGTATTTTTTAGGATTCTCGAAGCCGTGCCGCAATTGTGTCCTGGTCGGCATTGACAGTAGATATACTAACTACGATCTAGCTATATATGTATATTCATAAATCTAAATGTAGTCTATCTTACATGTATTCAAATTATTTAAAAGTAATATCACTTCAATTTGGGGACTTAACATAGCGGCACATGAATAAAAAAATGACCGAAAAAAAAGCTCTCTAACAGCATTTTGTTTGTCTACTTTTATCACTTAGTCAAATCATTTTTAAAGTCAAGTATTTTTAATTAGGAAACATAACAGGCTCCGATTTCTCGAAACAAAAGTGCAGACTTTAGCTAAACATTATTTTTCTTATAAAGACAGTTTTTGACTTAAGATTTTTCCAGAAATCAGAGCCAGGCTGCCAAGATCATGTAACAGTCTTCGTCTAACGTTTTTGTTAAGCCACTAAAGATGACTTAAAGTTTTGTCACGTCATCTGTGATTGGCAAAATCTAAACTTATACTGTTCTATGATACCAGATGTTGTGTTTACGCCTTTCCTAAAATTAAAATAATTGATTTTTTTTCTTAAATGCAAATCAACAAGTGAATTCGTATTTGTTATTCTGTATTTGTAATTTCGACTTTTGACTTGAAAACTGTAAATATATTTTATCATATGACTGTCTTCTATAACTGTGTCCGACAGTGTAATGTGCCGTCGTTATTATTACCGCTCATTAAAGGCTGACGTCATATTTAACAAACCCAGTAAATGGTAAAATATTACAATCTCTCCCAGGGTTCATTGCGGTCTCCACAATCACCTCTGAAAATTGTGAGGACCGCAATGCACCCTGGGAAAGATTGAACTTAGTGATTTACAAAGTGGCTTTGTGTATACTAACTGATAAATGAATGGCAGAGTGACGTAATATATACCAATCAATGATTCTCACGATGACGTCATTCGTAACTAATGTCGTATTGAATAACTTAGTAACGGTATACGTTTAACACAGTATCCAACTGGGTGTGGTGATATCTACAGTACACACATGGATGATGTTTCACAACACAATAGCGGTTTATTTGTTTAGTATGATAAAAGGAACAGATGCTACATTTCTGACGTATTGATTTGTAAATTTGTAAACTGTAACTGTCATTTGGTTTCCTGATTTATATGTAAATTTAAAATCAATATGAGGAACAATAATGTAACACCTTAGCGGAATATGTCATTTCTAAAATTTATAGACAAAGTTATCCTTCCAGGAATCCCGTTAATATAGGTAATGACGATCGTATTTCATGTAAACAAAAACCTCAAACGAGTAATAGGGAAGACAACAAAATGCAGGAATATTGATTTCAAGAAACCGAAAACAACAGACACTATCACTGAAATGAACCTGTAACCGTACTGAAAATATTCCTTCCGGTATATCTGCCTATACGGCAACATGAAGTTAGCACCTTATTCGTCATTTAAAAATAAACAAACAAAACAAATTGTAAAATTGTAATGATAAAAAAAAATTGTAAAATTGTTTTGATATGGTTTTTTATGTTTTTAAATCTTTATTTATTTGTTTATTTTTTAATAACGAATACGATGCTGGCACCGGATTCGTTATTTAAAGATCTAAGGAGGTATTGTACGATTTTCAAGTCTTGAATTGGTGTCTATGCAAGTTTTACTCAATAATGAATAATGTGCTGGCACCGGATTCGTTATTCGGAGCCCGAATCCCGAATCCGGTGCTAACTTCACGTTGCATCTAGGGCTATTGTCACATTTTGATAAGAGTCAGTGAATGTCTCATTACTATAGAAGCAAGCAAAAAACCTGTGTCAAAAACATAGAACATGCCTGACAAGTGATGTTATCAAGTGGTTCTAACACTTCCAGATCATTATCAAATAGTTGTTACATAAATCAGTGAACACTGACATACAGCGCTTTATGTTTTGTCAGTGTCATAGTTAGAGGATCTTAACACTTAACACTTTTTGTGACTATTATATCGTCCTGACATGACTGAAGAAAAACAAAAAACATAGCTCAATGTTTCATAATATCCTACAAATTGACCGATTCTGTACTAGAATTGCCAGAGTCAGTAAACCTGAAAGATCTAAATATATACATAATGGTTTTGATAAGAAACCATCATTTGTAAGATAATGTATATTCCACAATCTTCTAAAACTAGAAACGTAGTATCTGTGTCATTTACGTAATTTAGTTCAATCGTTTATAGTTCTTATTGGAGGAATATTTCAAGTGTTTATTGGGGCGATTGGATTTTCATTAATAAAACGACTCCCTTTGAACGAAAACAGATCATACCCATTGGAACTCATTCTAAACACATGAACAGCATTTTTATATTGATTAATACTTCCCGAGGTGCATATCGTTGTCTGTAGGAGAATTAATTCTAAAACAACCGCCAAAAGAACTAGATCTAATACCACTTATGAAAACGCACTGTAAAATTTACTCATGTGCATAAATAAATCTTGGTTTATCAACGCGAAACATGCGTTTAGTTTAGTTACATATCCATATTCTATTGACTCCAAAAGAATGCTATTGATTTGGCTCCTAAGTATTACACATTCTGGGCTGAAAGATACCTATTAATTGAAAATACTTCTTTTACTATTCTAATTAATAAAATACGTGATAATTGATAAAGAATGTTACAAGAAAAAATATAGAATAATAATTGTCTAGCTGTTTCTAATGCAAACACTCAAGACAAAGGAGTCTAAGTGGAATGGTGTTGTCGGTGTCGACACGTGGTCACAAGTTGATGGATTATCGCTATAGATCCATAGCAATATGTCGCCCTATTATCAGTACATAACAGTATGTCGCCGTTACTAATCAGCACACATCACAAGTCAGACCAATACCTGTGTTGTATTTCAGCTGTTCGACTCGTTTTACCTTGTTGTTGTCCACACCTTAGGTTTACAGGTGTACACTGCTATTGATATGCAGTTATTATTTATATTCTTGTTTTTTTATATACATGTAGTAAATTTGCAATGAATTAAAACTTTCTTTTATACCCATGTAAATTCTGATAAAAGGGATTTACACACATTGCTGATATTTATTTTCATATTGTTTCTTTTTTTTAATATAATAAAAAATTTTGGTATTAAACTAAACATTTTATACGCATGTATAAATCCTGATAAAACACAAATAATTTACATTGTTGGCGATTACATTTGAGTTCACAAAGTATTTTTCCCCTTTTTTGGATGACTGCGCGATAGTAATTTACGTTATTTATATGCCCACTACCTTTCCTAAACCAAAATGTTAAGTATATGGAAATATATATGGATGGCCTAAGATGAGGTTATTTAACCATATAAATGCAAGATTCCCTCCATATTAAATCTATGTTAATAATGAATATTCTTTTTGCTGTTTTGCCGTGTGGCGTATTGATAGTCAACTAACGCGCGGTAATTAGGAAGACGGCGGGAAACATAAAACGACCCGCGTTACCAAAATTAAACTTGAATTTATTTTAATTAGATTGTTCATAAGTAGATGCTAAGTATAGTATTAATGGTAAGCTAATTTGCGTCTCTACAAACTTATCAATCTCGTTTAACAATTCCATTTTAAAATTAAAAGCCGTTTCGGAATGGCAGTGGGTCTTTAAAGCATGCAAGTAACAAACGCAAATAGATTCTTCATATCAGAAGGTAATACTTTAATTTCTGACATAAATTGGAAGCTCATTATTACCTGACACTATATCACGTACTTAGCCTGGGATTATGTCACAATGATGTAAGTGAACTGTGTATTATGGTGTCACTATTTCGCCGTTTTCTGTTCTTATCTCTGACTGTGAATTATGGTGTCACTATTTCGCCGTTTTCTGTTCCTATCTCTGACTGTGAATTATGGTGTCACTATTTCGCCATTTTCTGTTCCTATCTCTAACTGTGAATTATGGTATCACTATTTCGCCGTTTTCTGTTCCGATCTCTGACTGTGAATTATGGTATCACTATTTCGCCGTTTTCTTATTTTTATGAACCAACAATCTCTCTGAAAATTGTCCTCATATTTCTCATAAAATCTAATTGTTTGAAATAAGTTTTTTTTGTATGAATTGGACAACAATAGTTTACATTTATGTATGATTTCCCATATTTCATCATTTTGGTAGAGAGACAGCAATCAAAATGTACATATTAATATACTTATATCAATACTAAATCACTGTCATGTGATTAACGAACTGACCATTCATTCAGCATTGTGTTAACTCGGACACAATGGACATTTATCACTATCAGATCAATAGCTTTACCACTACATAAAAACTGTATAGGGGTCACCCTTCCCTATGGACTGTCTTTAAATCAGGATATGTTTGCTGGTGCGGAATGAAATTTATTTAGAATATCATTATGAATATTTTCGTCATTTTTACTGATACTTTGTTGCTCACCTAACCGTATGGTTATCAATATGTCCCTTGTTATCAGAAATATGGCGAAATTCGGTCCACGGCGAAAACATAGAAACAACTATTGTCACAAACATGCATACTTATTATATTTCTTATTCATTCGATTAAAAAAAGTACTTTCTAATATCATCCAAATACAAAACCAATGACTTTATAAAACCAAATAAGGCAATAAATCTATAATCGTTTAGACAGATGCGTTTGTACTGAAAATCCCCTAATATTTAATCTCCACGTGAAATATTAGAGTCTCCCGTACCAATGACACGTTGTTTAACAGGTGTTATAGTAAAGGGAATATCATTTTACAAAGTGAACGATTTATAAACGTATGCTATTTTAGTAATGATATTTAACTTGGTGGACATCCTATGCATATGTGTTAATTACCAGTAGTGTTTTACCATGTTAACATTTATTACACAATGGCTAGTTTAGCAATGATATTTTACTTGATTGCAACTTTATATACATATGGTAATTAAGCAATACTATGGTACTAGATTGACAATTTATATATATCATTGTTAATTTAAAAATGTACTTTACTATGCTGACGTTTTAGATTAGCTATTTAGTGTAGTGTAGTTAGACATAGTACACTAATAGAGGTATGACATTGCTACGTCTCTAATACCTTCAAACATATTTTGTTTGTACAAGAAGTGATTCATGTGCTGTAACTATGATTTCAGAAAATATTGAGTTGGTGTAAGTACCATTAAAAGGACAATTCAGTCAAAGAGTATATTAAAATTTGCACATATTTCGGAAACAAACCAGTTCTAATAGAAATTAGATTAGTTGGTTTTACTGTGATATACCAGAAAAGCCCACTGTATTGAAATGTATGTGAAATGTTCAAACTCGCTTACTGTCCGCAATTACGCATAGTGGTAGGATGTCTTGTATGGCGAACCCTGGCCCTTGCCAGTGTAGTAAGTACTTTTTAGCCTAGAACTTCTCAAATCGCTCTTACAGTAGTGTGATAACCTTATTAGATGCTTATTAATGTTTTTGTCTAAAATAAGTTCATCAACTCCTCAGTGGTTATGTATTGCATTTGATTAACGTTCGTGACTTTGGCTCGGGTAAGGGTACAGCGTTCATGTTGCACCTGCTTAATCGTATGGATCAACGATTTTGGAATTTCAACTGTATCAATCAAAATACTTACAATGTCGTGAATATTGTCAATATTTCTTGCCATATGTTTCATAAGGAATGTAGAACAATTTGCTTCGTGTAGCAGACTTAGCCTCACTGATTTGTCCCTTTAATATGTAAATGATAAATATAGTCAAACATGTTTTAGTGAACGCCTTTATATAAAGTCCACCTGTTTTATAAATAGCCAGCTTTCTTAGGGTCCCACATGGCTACCTTCAACACAATTTGACATGTCTATAAAGACCACCTGGCTATAAAGACCACTAGGCTGTAAAGACCACTTGGCCATAAAGACCACTTGGCTATAAAGACCACCTGGCTATAAAGACCACCTGGCTATAAAGACCACTAGGCTATAAAGACCACCTGGCTATAAAGACCACTAGGCTATAAAGACCACCTGGCTATAAAGACCACTAGGCTATAAAGACCACTAGGCTATAAAGACCACCTGGCTATAAAGACCACTAGGCTATAAAGACCACCTGGCTATAAAGACCACCTGGCTATAAAGACCACCTGGCTATAAAGACCACCTGGCTATAAAGACCACCTGGCTATAAAGACCACCTGGCTATAAAGACCACCTGGCTATAAAGACCACTAGGCTATAAAGACCACTGCTATAAAGACCACTAGGCTATAAAGACCACTAGGCTATAAAGACCACTAGGCTATAAGACCCGGCTATAAAGACCACCTGGCTATTAAGACCACCTGGCTATAAAGACCACCTGGCTGGCTATAAAGACCACTAGGCTATAAAGACCACCTGGCTATAAAGACCACTAGGCTATAAAGACCACTAGGCTATAAAGACCACCTGGCTATAAAGACCACTAGGCTATAAAGAACACCTGGCTATAAAGTCCACCTGGCCATAATGACCACTAGGCTATAAAGACCACCTGGCTATAAAGACCACCTGGCTATAAAGACCACTAGGCTATTAAGACCACCTGGCTATAAAGACCACTAGGCTATAAAGACCACTAGGCTATAAAGACCACTAGGCAAGACCACTAGGCTATAAAGACCACTAGGCTATGACCATTTGTTTTTGCTTGGTATATTGGGCGGTATTTATAGATAGTAATGTACTGAATGAATATCCGGCTTGGTTTGTAGGTATAGACGTTAATTATGTCATGAGATTTTCCATTATGTAAACGATCTTGCTATGTAGGTATATGATACTTTGTTTTTATTAAAGGTAATTCCATCCAAAATGGTTATACAACACGTCGTATGGAAGATGCTAAATCATTTACTGATTTCCAGGAAAGGGAGTTGTCATCGACGAGCAGTGTGAAAGGAGAAATTAAATCGATCAGTTACATTTCTGATTGGACCTACATGTACACTACGAGAATTCGATCTCGAGATTCCACTGGTACGTCTTTTATTGCACAGATATCGTCATCGGCATTAGGCCACGGACAGTCGTCCTCAGGAATGGATAGTCTAAGTGTGAAACCTTACACAGGGGTTATACCGCCATTACAAACATCATCAACACCTGTTAGTGCTCACCTGCCCTTACAGAATATGGGAACAAAGACATCACACCCGACAAAGACTATGACGTCACCATTTCAATCGGACACATCACTAAAGGAGATAGCTCCATCGCATTTACTTGATACACAATTGTCTAGAACTACCATATCGCACCTGCAGCACGTGACCGATTCACTAACTAGATTATTGCCAGTTAGCATTATGACGTCACAACCACCAACGACGCAATCATCGACATATTTCATGTCCTCGACTAAAACCCTCCTTTCATTTGCTTATCAGTCCCCAGATGCCATTGTATCGTCAACGGAAGAAACTTTTCAATCCATTTCGTTACAACCACAATCCACCATTTCCGATACTAATCGATCATACATAGATACTGTCACAGCACCTGTATCACAATCTATAGAGCAGCCTATCGCCTATCAATCAAAGGACATGACATCACAAGCTGCTGAACAAGACACCAGTAGGTGGTACTCACCTACTTCCTCCTTGTCTGGCCAACTAAGATCAAGCCTTACAGATGTATCATCTATTTTCACATCTACATCTCAGTCTCAAGTAATTAGAATCTCAACTAGCTTCTCAGAAGATACACTGACGGACGTATTTTCTCAGTATCCCAACTCCTTCACTAATCAGTCGACGACACGGGGAACAGATGTATCAACTTCTCAGTTAACACTTTACAACGCTACATCAACCTCTTTATCTATCAATGATAACGGTACGTCGGTATTAAGAAGTACCGACGAAAAAACATCATATATTAAATCTGACATAACATCAACCGTAACGCGGCCTGACTTCACAACCACCATAACAAAGTCTGACATACCATCAACATTATTGCAGTCTGACGTCACAACCACCGTATCACAGTCTGATGTCATACCAACCTCAAAACAGACTAATGTCAAATCAACCTTAATACAGTCTGACGTCACACCAACATTAACACAGTCTGACGTCACGCCAACATTACCACAGTCTGACGTCACATCAACATTAACACAGTCTGACGTCACACCAACATTAACACAGTCTGACGTCACACCAACATTAACACAGTCTGACGTCACATCAACATTAACACAGTCTGACGTCACATCAACATTAACACAGTCTGACGTCACACCAACATTAACACAGTCTGACGTCACATCAACATTAACACAGTCTGACGTCACATCAACATTAACACAGTCTGACGTCACACCAACATTAACACAGTCGTCTGACGTCACATCAACATTAACACAGTCTGACGTCACATCAACATTAACACAGTCTGACGTCACATCAACATTAACAGTCAGTCTGACACAGTCTGAGCACATCAACATTAACACAGTCTGACGTCACATCAACATTAACACAGTCTGACGTCACATCAACATTAACACAGTCTGACGTCACATCAACATTAACACAGTCTGACGTCACATCAACATTAACACAGTCTGACGTCACATCAACATTAACACAGTCTGACGTCACATCAACATTAACACAGTCTGACGTCACATCAACATTAACACATCTGACATCTCTGACGTCACATCAACATTAACACAGTCTGACGTCACATCAACATTAACACAGTCTGACGTCACAATCAACATTAACACAGTCTGACGTCACATCAACATTAACACAGTCTGACGTCACATCAACATTAACACAGTCTGACGTCACATCAACATTAACACAGTCTGACGTCACATCAACATTAAAACAGTCTGACATCACATCAACATTAACACAGTCTGACGTCACACCAACATTAACACAGTCTGACGTCACATCAACATTAACACAGTCTGACGTCACATCAACATTAACACAGTCTGACGTCACACCAACATTAACACAGTCTGACGTCACATCAACATTAACACAGTCTGACGCACCACATCAACATTAACACAGTCTGACGTCACATCAACATTAACACAGTCTGACGTCACACCAACATTAACACAGTCTGACGTCACATCAAATTAACACAGTCTGACGTCACATCAACATTAACACAGTCTGACGTCACATCAACATTAACACAGTCTGACGTCACATCAACATTAACACAGTCTGACGTCACACAAACATTAACACAGTCTACATCACATCAACATTAACACAGTCTGACGTCACATCAACATTAACACAGTCTGACGTCACACCAACATTAACACAGTCTGACGTCACATCAACATTAACACAGTCTGACGTCACATCATCATTAACACAGTCTGACGCACATCAACATTTACACATCGACGTCACATCAACATTAACACAGTCTGACGTCACATCAACATTCAGTCTGACGTCCATCAACTTAACACAGTCTGACGTCACATCAACATTAACACAGTCTGACGTCACATCACATTAAACAGTCTGACATCACACAACATTAACACAGTCTGACGTCACATCAACATTAACACAGTCTGACGTCACATCACAACATTAACACAGTCTGACGTCACATCAACATTAACACAGTCTGACGTCACATCAACATTAACACAGTCTGACGTCACATCAAATTTACACAGTCTGACGTCACATCAACATTAACACAGTCTGACGTCACATCAACATTAACACAGTCTGACGTCACATCAACACAGTTACGTCACACAACATTAACACAGTCTGACGTCACATCAACATTAACACAGTCTGACGTCACATCAACATTAACACAGTCTGACGTCACATCAACATTAACACAGTCTGACATCACATCAACATTAACACAGTCTGACGTCACATCAACATTAACACAGTCTGACGTCACATCACATTAACACAGTCTGACGTCACACAGTCATTAACACGTCTGACGTCACATCAACATTTACACAGTCTGACGTCACATCAACATTTAACACAGTCTGACGTCACATCAACATTAACACAGTCTGACGTCACATCAACATTAACACAGTCTGACGTCACATCAACATTAACACATTCTGACGTCACATCAACATTAACACAGTCTGACGTCACATCAACATTAACACAGTCTGACGTCACACCAACATTAACACAGTCTGACGTCACATCAACATTAACACAGTCTGACGTCATCAACATTAACACAGTCTGACGTCACATCAACATTAACACAGTCTGACGTCACATCAACATTAACACAGTCTGACGTCACATCAACATTAACACAGTCTGACGTCACACCAACATTAACACAGTCTGACGTCACATCAACATTAACACAGTCTGACGTCACATCAACATAACACAGTCTGACCACATCAACATTAACACAGTCTGACGTTACATCAACATTAACACAGTCTGACGTCACATCAACATTAACACAGTCTGACGTCACATCAACATTAACACAGTCTGACGTCACACATCAACATTAACACAGTCTGACGTCACATTAACATCATTCACACATCCACACCAACTTAACATTTGACGTCACAACATCATCACGTACATCACATTAACACAGTCTGACGTCACATCAACATTAACACATCTGACTCACATCAACATTAACACAGTCTGACGTCACACCAACATTAACACAGTCTGACGTCACACAACATTAACACAGTCTGACGTCACATCAACATTAACACAGTCTGACGTCACATCAACATTAACACAGTCTGACGTCACATCAACATTAACACAGTCTGACGTCACATCAACATTAACACAGTCTGACGTCACATCAACATTAACACAGTCTGACGTCACATCAACATTACACATCTGACGCACATACAGTCTGACGTCACATCAACATTAACACAGTCTGACGTCACATCAACATTAACACAGTCTGACGTCACATCAACATTAACACAGTCTGACGTCACATCAACATTAACACAGTCTGACGTCACATCAACATTAACACAGTCTGACGTCACATCAACATTAACACAGTCTGACGTCACATCAACATTAACACAGTCTGACGTCACACCAACATTAACACAGTCTGACGTCACATCAACATTAACACAGTCTGACGTCACATCACACACATCTGACACATCAACATTAACACAGTCTGACGTCACATCAACATTAACACAGTCTGACGTCACATCAACATTAACACAGTCTGACATCACACACATTAACACAGTCTGACGTCACATCAACATTAACACAGTCTGACGTCACACAACACTTACACAGTCTGACGTCACATCAACATTAACACAGTCTGACGTCACATCAACATTAACACAGTCTGACGTCACATCAACATTAACACAGTCTGACGTCACATCAACATTAACACAGTCTGACGTCACATCAACATTAACACAGTCTGACGTCACATCAACATTAACACAGTCTGACGTCACATCAACATTAACACAGTCTGACGTCACATCAACATTTAACACAGTCTGACGTCACATCAACATTAACACAGTCTGACGTCACATCAACATTAACACAGTCTGACGTCACATCAACATTAACACAGTCTGACGTCACATCAACATTAACACAGTCTGACGTCACATCAACATTAACACAGTCTGACATCACATCAACATTAACACAGTCTGACGTCACATCAACATTAACACAGTCTGACGTCACATCAACATTAACACAGTCTGACGTCACATCAACATTAACACAGTCTGACGTCACATCAACATTAACACAGTCTGACGTCACACAACATTAACACAGTCTGACGTCACATCAACATTAACACAGTCTGACGTCACATCAACATTAACACAGTCTGACGTCACATCAACATTTACACAGTCTGACGTCACATCAACATTAACACAGTCTGACGTCACATCAACATTAACACAGTCTGACGTCACATCAACATTAACACAGTCTGACGTCACATCAACATTAACACAGTCTGACGTCACATCAACATTAACACAGTCTGACGTCACATCAACATTAACACAGTTGACGTCACATCAACATTAACACAGTCTGACGTCACACATCAACATTAACACAGTCTGACGTCACACCAACATTAACACAGTCTGACGTCACATCAACATTAACACAGTCTGACGTCACACCAACATTAACACAGTCTGACGTCACATCAACATTAACACAGTCTGACGTCACATCAACATTAACACAGTCTGACGTCACATCAACATTAACACAGTCTGACGTCACATCAACATTAACACAGTCTGACGTCACATCAACATTAACACAGTCTGACGTCACATCAACATTAACACAGTCTGACGTCACATCAACATTAACACAGTCTGACGTCACATCAACATTAACACAGTCTGACGTCACATCAACATTAACACAGTCTGACTCACAAACATTAACACAGTCTGACTCACATCAACATTAACACAGTCTGACGTCACATCAACATTAACACAGTCTGACGTCACACCAACATTAACACAGTCTGACTCACATCAACATTAACACAGTCTGACGTCACATCAACATTAACACATCTGACGTCACATCACATTAACACAGTCTGCACTACATCAACATTACACATTACGTCACATCATTAACACAGTCTGACGTCACAACAACATTAACACAGTCTGACTCACATCACACATCAACATTAACACAGTCTGACGTCACATCAACATTAACACAGTCTGACGTCACATCAACATTAACACAGTCTGACGTCACATCAACATTAACACAGTCTGACGTCACATCAACATTAACACAGTCTGACGTCACATCAACATTAACACAGTCTGACGTCACATCAACATTAACACAGTCTGACGTCACATCAACATTAACACAGTCTGACGTCACATCAACATTAACACAGTCTGACGTCACATCAACATTAACACAGTCTGACGTCACATCAACATTAACACAGTCTGACGTCACATCAACATTAACACAGTCTGACGTCACATCAACATTAACACAGTTCTGACGTCACATCAACATTAACACAGTCTGACGTCACATCAACATTAACACAGTCTGACGTCACACCAACAACATTACCACAGTCTGACGTCACATCAACATTAACACAGTCTGACGTCACATCAACATTAACACAGTCTGACGTCACATCAACATTAACACAGTCTGACGTCACATCAACATTAACAGTCTGACGCACATCAACATTAACACAGTCTGACGTCACATCAACATTAACACAGTCTGACGTCACATCAACATTAACACAGTCTGACGTCACATCAACATTAACACAGTCTGACGTCACATCAACATTAACACAGTCTGACGTCACATCAACATTAACACAGTCTGACGTCACATCAACATTAACACAGTCTGACGTCACATCAACATTAACACAGTCTGACGTCACATCAACATTAACACAGTCTGACGTCACATCAACATTAACACAGTCTGACGTCACATCAACATTAACACAGTCTGACGTCACAATTAACATTAACACAGTCTGACGTCACATCAACATTAACACAGTCTGACTCACATCAACATTAACACAGTCACATTCCTGACGACGTCACATCAACATTAACACAGTCTGACGTCACATCAACATTAACACAGTCTGACGTCACATCAACATTAACACAGTCTGACGTCACATCAACATTAACACAGTCTGACGTCACATCAACATTAACACAGTCTGACGTCACATCAACATTAACACAGTCTGACGTCACATCAACATTAACACAGTCTGACGTCACACCAACATTAACACAGTCTGACGTCACATCAACATTAACACAGTCTGACGTCACATCAACATTAACACAGTCTGACGTCACATCAACATTAACACAGTCTGACGTCCACATCAACATTAACACAGTCTGACGTCACATCAACATTAACACAGTCTGACGTCACATCAACATTAACACAGTCTGACGTCACATCAACATTAACACAGTCTGACGTCACATCAACATTAACACAGTCTGACGTCACATCAACATTAACACAGTCTGACGTCACATCAACATTAACACAGTCTGACGTCACATCAACATTAACACAGTCTGACGTCACATCAACATTAACACATTCTGACGTCACATCAACATTAACACAGTCTGACGTCACACCAACATTAACACAGTCTGACGTCACATCAACATTAACACAGTCTGACGTCACATCAACATTAACACAGTCTGACGTCACATCAACATTAACACAGTCTGACGTCACATCAACATTAACACAGTCTGACGTCACATCAACATTAACACAGTCTGACGTCACATCAACATTAACACAGTCTGACGTCACATCAACATTAACACAGTCTGACGTCACATCAACATTAACACAGTCTGACGTCACACCAACATTAACACAGTCTGACGTCACATCAACATTAACACAGTCTGACGTCACATCAACATTAACACAGTCTGACGTCACATCAACATTAACACAGTCTGACGTCACATCAACATTAACACAGTCTGACGTCACATCAACATTAACACAGTCTGACGTCACATCAACATTAACACAGTCTGACGTCACATCAACATTAACACAGTCTGACGTCACATCAACATTAACACAGTCTGACGACACATCAACATTAACACAGTCTGACGTCACATCAACATTAACACAGTCTGACGTCACATCAACATTAACACAGTCTGACGTCACATCAACATTAACACAGTCTGACGTCACATCAACATTAACACAGTCTGACGTCACATCAACATTAACACAGTCTGACGTCACATCAACATTAACACAGTCTGACGTCACATCAACATTAACACAGTCTGACGTCACATCAACATTAACACAGTCTGACGTCACACCAACATTAACACAGTCTGACGTCACACCAACATTAACACAGTCTGACGTCACATCAACATTAACACAGTCTGACGTCACATCAACATTAACACAGTCTGACGTCACATCAACATTAACACAGTCTGACGTCACATCAACATTAACACAGTCTGACGTCACATCAACATTAACACAGTCTGACGTCACATCAACATTAACACAGTCTGACGTCACATCAACATTAACACAGTCTGACGTCACACAACATTAACACAGTCTGACGTCACATCAACATTAAACAGTCTGACGTCACATCAACATTAACACAGTCTGACGTCACACAACATTAACACAGTCTGACGTCACACCAACATTAACACAGTCTGACGTCACATCAACATTAACACAGTCTGACGTCACATCAACATTAACACAGTCTGACGTCACATCAACATTAACACAGTCTGACGTCACATCAACATTAACACAGTCTGACGTCACATCAACATTAACACAGTCTGACGTCACATCAACATTAACACAGTCTGACGTCACATCAACATTAACACAGTCTGACGTCACATCAACATTACACATCTGACACAACATTAACACAGTCTGACGTCACATCAACATTAACACAGTCTGACGTCACATCAACATTAACACAGTCTGACGTCACATCAACATTAACACAGTCTGACGTCACATCAACATTAACACAGTCTGACGTCACATCAACATTGACACAGTCTGACGTCACATCAACATTAACACAGTCTGACGTCACACCAACATTAACACAGTCTGACGTCACATCAACATTAACACAGTCTGACGTCACATCAACATTAACACAGTCTGACGTCACATCAACATTAACACAGTCTGACGTCACACCAACATTAACACAGTCTGACGTCACATCAACATTAACACAGTCTGACGTCACATCAACATTAACACAGTTAGTCACTATTACACAGTCTGACGTCACATCACATATGATCACATTAACACAGTCTGACGTCAATCAACATTAACACAGTCTGACGTCACATCAACATTAACACAGTCTGACGTCACACAACATTTACACAGTCTGACGCCACATCAACATTAACACAGTCTGACGTCACATCAACATTAACACAATCTGAGGTCACATCAACATTAACACAGTCTAACGTCACATCATCCTTAACACAGTCTGACATCACATCAACATTAACTCAGCCTGACTTCATATCAACATTTACACAGTCTGACGTCACACGTACAATTACACATTTTTACGTCACATCAGCGTTAATGCAGTCTGATGTCGCATCAACCTTAACACAATCTGACATTACAGCAACTTCAACACAGTCTGACATCACATCAGTCTTCACACAGTTTGACGTCACATTAACATTAAAACAGTATGACGTCACATCAACATTTACACATTCTGACATCACACCAACATTAACACAGTCTGACATCGCATCAACATTATTGCAGACTGACGTCGCATCAACCTTGACACTATCTGACATTACACCAATTTTAACACAGTCTGACATCACATCAGTCTTAACAATGTCTGATGGCACATCAACCTTAGCATCTTCTGACGTTACATTATCATTATTGCAGTCTGTCATCACAACAATCTTTGCACAGTTAAACTCTACATCTGTCGTAACACAGTCTGACGTCACATCAACATTAACACAGTCTGACGTCACATCAACTTTAACACAATCTGACTTCACACCAACATTAACACAGTCATACGTCACATCATCATTAACACAGTTAGACGTCACATCATCATTAACACAATCTGACATCACACCAACATTCACACAGTCTGACATCGCATCACCATTATTGCAGTCTGACATTACCACAACTTTAACACTGTCTGACATCACATCAGTCTTAACACAGTCTGATCACACATCAACATTAGCATCTTCTTACGTCACATTAACATCATTGCAGTCTGTCATCACAACAACCTTTACACACAGTTAAACTCTACATCTACTGTAACACATTCTGACGTCACTACAACATCAATACATTCTGACGTCACATCATCATTAACACAGTCTGACGTCACATCACATTAACACATTCTGATGTCACATCAAATTAACACAGTCTGACGTCACATCAACATTAACACAGTCTGACGTCACACAACATTAACACAGTCTGACGTCACATCAACATTCAACACAGTCTGACGTCACACAACATTAACACAGTCTGACGTCACACATCAACAACATTAACACAGTCTGACGTCACATCATTAAACAGTCTGACGTCACATCATCATTAACACAGTCTGACTTCACACCAACATTAACACAGTCTGACGTCACATCATCATAACACAGTCGACGTCACATCAACATTAACACAGTCTGACGTCACATCAACATTAACACAGTCTGACGTCACATCAACATTAACACAGTCTGACGTCACACCAACATTAACACAGTCTGACGTCACATCAACATTAACACAGTCTGACGTCACATCAACATTAACACAAGTCTGACGTCACACCAACATTAACACAGCCTGAAGTGACACCAACATTAACACAGTCTGACGTCACATCAACATTAACACAGTCTGACGTCACATCAACATTAACACAGTCTGACGTCACACCAACATTAACACAGTCTGACGTCATACCAACATCAACACAATCTGAGGTCACATCAACATTAACACAGTCTAACGTCACATCATCATTAACACAGTCTGACATCACATCAACATTTACACAGTCTGACGTCACACGTACAATTACACATTTTTACGTCACATCAGCGTTAATGCAGTCTGATGTCGCATCAACCTTCACACAATCTGACATTACAGCAACTTCAACACAGTCTGACATCACATCAGTCTTCACACAGTCTGACGTCACATTAACATTAAAACAGTATGACGTCACATCAACATTCACACATTCTGACATCACACCAACATTAACACAGTCTGATATCGCATCAACATTATTGCAGACTGACGTCGCATCAACCTTGACACAATCTGACATTACACCAATTTTAACACAGTCTGACATCACATCAGTCTTAACAATGTCTGATGGCACATCAACCTTAGCATCTTCTGACGTTACATTATCATTATTGCAGTCTGTCATCACAACAATCTTTGCACAGTTAACACAGTCTGACATCATTAAAACATTAACACAGTCTGACGTCACTACAACATTAACACAGTCTGACGTCATAAGAACATTAACACAGTCTGACGTCACTACAACATTAACACAGTCTGACGTCATAACAACATTAACACAGTCTGACGTCACTACAACATTAACACAGTCTGACGTCAAACCAACATTAACACAGTCTGACGTCACTACAACATTAACACAGTCTGACGTCAAACCAACATTAACACAGTCTGACGTCACACCAACATTAACACAGTCTGACGTCACACCAACATTAACACAGTCTGACGTCACACCAATATTAACACAGTCTGACGTCATAACAACCATAACACAGTCTGACGTCACTACAACATTAACACAGTTTGACGTCACTACAACATTAACACAGTCTGACGTCACAACAACATTAACACAGTCTGACGTCATTCGAATATCGATATATTCTGACGGCTCATCAAAATTAACACATTCTGACGCCGCCACATCAACATTAACACAGTCTGACATCACATCAGACATAGCACAGTTTGAAATCACATCGGCCTTAGCAAAATTTGACGTCATAACAGCCTTAACAAAGTCTCACGTCACACCAATCTTACCACATTCTGACGTCATGTCATCTTTAATTGAGTCTGACCTCACATCAATCTTAACACATTCTGATATCACACCAGTCTTAAGACAGTCTCACGTCACATCTACATTAACACAGTCTAACACCATATCAACCTCATTACAGTATGACGTCATACCAACCATAACACAGTCTTACGTCACATCAACCTTAACACAGTCTGAAATCACATCGACTTTATCACAGCCTGACGTCGTACCAACTTCAACGCATTCTGACATCATATCTACCTTAATACAGTCTGATATATCATCAGCCGTAACAAAGTCTTTCGTTAAATCAACATTACCACACATTTTGCCATCAACGATAGCAACATTAATAACAGGTGATACGTATTCATTGGCTACGTCACTTCAGTTACACCAATCAGTGACACGGTCAACATTACGTTACGATGCATCCGTTACGTCATCATCTTTCATGGAGATTTATCCGTCATCTACAAACAGTATTAAATTGGGAATGTCAGGATCACCAAGCTCTTTATCAGGAGAGCAGCTTTCATCAACACGTATGTTAACGGGAGACTTTTCGCACTCAACAGTAGCACTGTCATTGTCTGGAATGACCGGAAGCAAGTTATTTACTAACTCATCTGTTATTTTATCATCATTAGAGCCGCCCGCGAGAACATGGAGGATGTCATCATCCATTCAATCTCTCTTTCTAAACCCGTCAGCACCGATGTCTATGTCATCGGATGTTCAAACATCTATTGTGGCATCGTTGTCATCAGCCATAAAACCGCAATGGACACAAAGCTTGATGATGTCATCAATTATTCTACCGACTAGGACACAATTAGTGAATCAGAGGTCGGCTCTAGTGGCAACGTCGATGCCGAGTGCGAATTCAGAGAATTTTACTTCCTCGTTGTTAATGTCAACTGAAAAATCGGAACAAATGTTGATAATACCGGTTTCGAGCTCAAGGAACAATCCATTAACTTTGCAATCGTCTGTGATTTCGTTACTTAGCAGTAATACAGTCATCAGTTTTCAGTCATCCATTGGACCATCTGCGACAGCACCTTTCGATTCAGGAAGTTTATCAGAAAATGTTTCCTTGGCATCATCAAAGAGTTCAAGTACGTTATCTGTTGAAATGTCAACAGTGACATTCCGTGAAAATATACAACCTTTGTCATCGATGGATACTTCACAAAACATGTCTTCAACGTTGATTGAGTCAGTCGTGCTATCATTTATGTCAGTGACAATGATGTTCTCATCTGTCCAATCACGTTCTTCAGCACCACAATCTAATTCAGAGAGCGAGGCTTTAATACTGAGTAAACCAACTATATCTCCGTCGACAACATTGCATCAATTGTCAGATAAAATGTCATCAAATCAATTCATGTCGCCAGTTGTAAGTCCGTCTGTACTATCAACAACACCAAGCTCAAATCCTACGAGTAGATCGTCTGATTATCATGTGACACCGTCACCAATAGTGATGTCTTTGAGTTGGGAGAGTAGTATGTCAAACTTGATCACCTCGACAACTCTACAAAGGAATTCGGGTAGATCACCAGATGCCACTCAAACAGCGTTAATGCCGTCTGTATCATGGTTGATGATATCAACAACATTATATTTCTCTTCACCTTCCACGTCGAGTTTTAATCCATCAAAAGTGCTACCGACGATACATACATTTATGGATTCATCATTCAGATCTCAAAATGCCATGCCGTCGATGTCAGGAAGTGCATCAAAAGCATACATCACGTCAAATAGAATGGTATCATCGTCTTTACAGACGATGCCAAGTAGTGGTCATTCCTTGTTGATCCAGTCATCGATGTCGTCTCATGTGACTTCATCTTTGCATTTACAGACAAGTATAACGCCACCTCTGAATTCAAATTATGCGAGTAGGTCACCATCGTTATCAAAGTCAAAAGTGGAATCACTTTCGCCAGAAAGTATTACGTCATTCATTATGGACTCTGATGTATCTAATGTGCAACTAGTGTCAAATATATCGTCAGAATTTGGTCAATCAAGTGGTATATCTTCAATTCCGTTGGAAACCACAGACAATATCTCATCCGACTTAATTAAGTCAAGTGTGACATCACAAATCTTGATAAATACACGTCTAACTGGCATCGCGTCGGTCGAGTCAACTCTATCATTACATGCAACACTGCAAACGTTTTTGGATGGGCTGTACTCTGTGACAATCCAGTCCGTTGTAACATCGCCATTTTCTGTTAGTGCTGGTTCAGGAACGTCGCTGAGAAAGATGCCAGAGAGTGTGTCTGCAGTATTGCGTCTATCACCTTTTTTATCACAGATTTCAACGGACTCTAGTTCGGGTATGTCTTTAGTTTGGGTTAAGTCTTTAACATTGATGCCCTTTTATCATTTAAAACAGTACGTCTTTTCACCTTGTTTGTTTGTTTTTCAGTCAGAAAAAATTAGGTCATTTAGCATGCCTTCCAACCAATTCTGTAATTCTGTTCAGTCTAGATTTACACCATCCCTGACATTAATTGATTATGAATTCAATGATAATGACATCAATTTCTATCTTTTCAGATCAGGCACTATCCCCGTCACCAGTAAGGAGCAGAAAAACAGAGAGTATCACAGCACCACCTGTCCAGACAAATAGCCCAGCGAGTACAATACTGGAGAGTTCAATCCCATCAGACGTGACACCATTAATTTCACAGAGTACCGCTTTAGCGAGCGATCTGTTTTCCAAGCAAGTCCAGTCCTATCTAACATCATCTACTGAACCAAGAACAAACTCAGATGGGATGTCGACAGAACTGTTCTTATCATCTCAAGAGAATACCTTACCATCAATCCGTTTTACTAAATCCATATCCATAACTTCAGAGACTTTGCAGTCTACATTTATTAAGCCAAGTGTGGCGTCGTTTAGTAAACTCTCACTGGTTTCATCATTATCCCGAACAACAAAAGTTTCAGCAACGGATGGAGAGGATTTAGTTTACAAGACCACGACATCTGGAGTAAATTTTGAAAGCTTGACGTCATCATTCGTTTACAAGACCACGACATCCGGAGCAAATTTTGAAAGCTTGACGTCATCATTTATGCACCAAACTCTGAACCCATCGAAATCAATCAGTTCTATGTCGGAGGTTACAACAGAAACATCGACGGTATTAAGTAGATCCCAGAGTATACTAACATCATCGATCCTTTCGTGGAACACCGATTCAATGGGAGATATATCCTCGACTTTTATCAAGTCAGATGTGTCAACTGGTGTGCCTTCATACGTGTCGGTGTATTCGGATATAGTATCGTCATCACATATCAATCCAACTGCTATATTGACTATGAACTTAGAGGATATATCATCTCCATTGTCCCAGCCAACTGCTTTGCTACGGAGTACAGCATCGGGGATCGGTGTTACATCATCAACTGTACTTTCATTTACAAGACCATCTTCTTCTCGGACTTCAATTTCAAACTCTGTCACACCGATTGTGACTATGTCTGAATTATACAGCAGCTACTCAGAAATTCAACCACCAGGCGTTATCACGTCAGAAGTACATACGTCCATAGAGCAGACGACAACGGAAAGTGTTATGCTTACAATGTTTATCTCAAGTATGGGTCAATCTGTACACTCCAAAAGATTTCCATCGGAGAGTGCTTCATTTACTCCATCACTAGTTTCCGAAACTTCACTTGGTACGGATTTAGAAAGTTCGACAGCAGAGTTCGTTCAGTCCACGACAACGCAACCAGCACTTTATGTGCAGTCCATGTATACACGAAGTCTTTCATCATACAGCGTCGTCCAGTCTCATCCTTATCATGACCAGTCAACTGTGCCGGTACTCTCAACTCCAAGTATGAATTCAGATGGGACCAAGGTAGTGTCCACACAGTCACATGAAACACAATCTAAGTTAACAACAATAGTATCAGAATATAGCTCACTATCATCAATCAAATCGGACAAATCGGACGGTATTCAGTCGACGCTAGTGAGTACAACTTCTATAAAAACGATATCCCATTTGGATCAGTCGCTCTCGGCGTCAGCATCTAATATTATTAGTTTGAAACCTTCTTCACCTTCTGGGCTCATGTCTACAATACAATCACCAATTACAGAGTACATGACTGCGGAGTCGCCGAGATTTACAATGCAATCATCTCCTATAACATCTGCAACGCCGAAAAAGATTTCACGAATTGTGTCCACGACTGCCACATCCACTATCATTCCGTCCGGATCACTGAGCACTTTGCTAGAAAGACTGTCGTCAGCATATATAAAATCAAGTATTTTACCTTCGTTTGTTTTTGAAACGTTATCAGAGAGATTATCATCTTTGTCGCTCAAACCCACTTGGACGAGGGTTACGACACTGGAATCAAATAGCATAGCATTCTCGGTTGTGCCATCAGTGTTAGCATCGTTGATTTCAACAACCATGCTTTCTGATTCATCAGTAGTTAAATTATACATGACGCCGACCTTATCTACTATAAAACTGTCAGATGTGTTGAAGTCACCAGGCGTGTCTTCGTCGAGTTTGCTGATGACTACGAACTCGGGCAGTACATCAGTATCTGCTGATTCACTGCTGACACCATCCTCAATATTGACAACAAATTCAGAACGTTTTTCGACAGACTTTCATAAGTCAGCTGTGAAAATATCACCAATATTTTCTGGGAGTTTAGGGACTATGTTATCATTGACTGTCCAACCAAACGTTTCTCCGTCAATGTCCAGATATGTAAGTGGAGCGGTCTTCTCGTCATCTTCTATTCAGTCAACATCGGAACCTACAGTGATTTTGAGTGAAGTTCCATCAAGTATGACTCCATCCCTTATTATACATGAGGTGACTCATTCAATTAGAGCAGTATCATCCTCCTCGTTCAAACCGTCTGTGTTATCTAAGAGCCAGATTGTAAATTCAAATATGCTATCGTCGTTACGCACAGATAAAGCAACACAGTTGTTACCTAATTCGTTATCAAAACCAATGACATTAACGTCTATCATCTCATCTAGCTCGCCGTCATTATCTCAGCAAACCATGCCATCGAAGGTATCCAAATCATTGCCGACGGCATCGACTACGACGAGTGAAAATCTTAACATTGTATTAACAATATCTCAGTCAATCTCGATACAATCAAGTTTTGATTTAGCGATGGAGTCACCTACTCTTGTCCAGACATATCATACAGAGCCGATATTTTCTCCAGATGTATCATTTACCAAATCGAGTTTATATGCGGAGAGCAATACAAACGTGATGATCCAGCCAACTGAAGCATCATCGATATCGGCTGATACAGTGTCATTGGGATCGAATTCAGAGATAATCACATCATCGATGGTCCATTCTGGTTTGACACGATCTTTGACACTGTCATCAGAAAGCATCGCGTCGTCGTTTTACCTATCAGATAATATCGTTCAATTCCTCTCACATTCAAAGATCACGCAGACATCAGTCAGCCAGACAGAGGTGACATCTTCAATATTACAGACTTTTGGTTCTGTGAGCAAATTAATCTCTTTGGATCAGTCACTACAACCTTCGATGATATCTAGCATGACCTCGGAGAGTCTGACATCACCAAACACCCAATACGACAACACAATCCCGTTGTCTATTAGTATGTTATCACGACTGTCTACGTCGACTGCGACACCTATGTCGCTTAGCCGGATGTCAGACATGGTATCATCAAACATCATTGATACAGAGACGATATCATTTAGTAATATTTCCATGATCAGTCCTTCACCAAAGTCAGATATGACAAAGACTGTGCTATCATCATCGACCAAGTCTAAACCGACGCTACTCACAAATCAAGAGGGTTTGTCGTGGTCATTTACCCAGTCAACTGTGACACCATCTTTGGCAAAGAATATAAACTCAGAAATAACATCAGAAGTCAACTTAATGACCAGCATGTCATCAACTATGATGTCAAGTTCGAATTCAGCAATACTGCCATCCCGGTTGGAAGAGACATCCATTATACCATTTAGAACACTCAGTTCCCCTGCAAAGGGTGCATCAGTAACTCTGCTGCCATCGTTATCAATACAACCGATCTCAGGCAGTTCAGCATCATTAATTGTGTTGTCAGGTGTCTCACCATCTATGTCAATAAACACCAGTGAGAAAGTTGAACATCCCTCATTAGTTCAAATGATCTCTGACTCCTTAAAAGATTCCACTATACAGCAATATTTTACACCTAACCCAACAGCGTCAGGTATACTGCCGTCGTTTTACCTGTCGGAAAAGACGTCATTTTGGAGGATGTCAGAGAACACGATAGCAACTTCCGTTCAGACACAATCTGCAGTTATGGTAACAGATTCAACAGGGACTCCAACACGCTCAAACAACACGGTGTCTGATAGTATACCCTTATCATTATTCATGTCAGAAGGGACACATTCTATATCAATGAGCATGAAATCGGCGTCAACGGATCAATCACTACAATCTCTGAAGTGGACATCAGAAATTCAAAAAGTATTATCTTCGATACCAACTCTGACGCAAGATTTCACTATGATTACAAACTCTAAGACAGCTTACTCAGAAGGTTTGCCACACTTTTCTATTCAACCATTTCTGACACCATCAATGATGCTACCCGATAGTTCAGAGAGCCTAACATCGACTCCATATATTACAACTCCGCTGTCTTTTATATTGCTGCCCACGAAGACTTTAATGTCACCATTAAGTCAGTCTACTTCAACACATTTATCTCAATTTACAAATCAAGATGATTTGACACCATCACTTGGAAGAACATCAACAGTCGCCATCGACATTGGCGTATCATCAACTCTGGCTGCAAGTTCTAATGCAGCAAGTCTGCCATCCCTGTTGACTGAGTCAACCTCGACACTATCGGCAAGGTTTTCAGCGGGAAGTGTCTCCTTGACTCAGACATTACCATTTTCATTGACGTCGATAACAGATAGTCCGTCTTCAAGTTCAAGAGTGTTTGATGTCACTCCGTCTATATCAAGGGATAGAAGTTCAACAAGTGCACTCCACATGTTAGTCCAGTCTTCGACAAGAAGTAAAAACTCCAAAAATATTTCGTCTGCATCTCTGAAAACGTCTCAAACACAAGAAACAAATATGGAAAGTGTGTCATCATTCTTGGTACATTTATCTCTGCCTCAATTTATTTCACCAACTCAGTCACTAGGAATTAGCTCGCCATTATTAATATCGTCTGCGATGACGTCACTAAGTTTGGAATCTGGAAGTGTGACATCACCTTTTTACCACTCGACTATGACACTATCTAGTGCATTGGCTACTGAACCAACAATAACTGTTTCGCGTTTAGAGAGCATTTTATCTGAAAGCGCATCAGCTTTAGAATCAATCCAGGCAGACACAATATCCTTCATGTCAAATAGTGCTAATTCTGAGGACAAGCCGATTCCGTCCCTCTCGACGCTAAACACGTTTCCAGAGGGTATAGAATCTCAATCGCATTCTACATCTCCAATCACCAGAGCAGAGAGTGTATTATCATCGCTGGCCCAGTCTGCTTTGAGTCTTTCTTCTTTGGTCTTAACAAATTCAGCGAGTAAGTCGTCCTCTATCGCCATTTCACATCCACTTCCAACGTCAAAGATTACCACTACGGAGCAGAATGCGAAATCTTCCTTGTCCATTATGACGCCTTATTTAACACTGCAGAAAGAGGGTATGTCATCTTCTCTCATTCAGTCATCTCTGATGCTAATATCCGATAATACAGATAGTTTGTCATCAAAAAGTTTGTCATCAGAGGGTCTGTCGTCAGAAGGTCGGTCGTCAGAGGGTCTGTCATCGCTATATACCATATCTGTAACGGAGTCATATATAACACCATCGCCAACCATGAGTTCAGAGAGTTCGTCAACGTTATTCCAGTCTACAATAAACAATTCAAACTCGGTAAATGTTTCGTCGTTGCTCACTGATTCTGAAGAAGTGCTATCTGGAACACTTGGAATGAGTTCAGAGACGTTGACAGACTCATGGTTTGAACAAGATTCAACTCTTATACAATCTTTAACACTAAGTTTAAAGTCAGAGAGTATTTCGCCGTCGCGAGTACAGTCGACATTGGCATCACGTTACAGGATGTCAGGAAGTATAGCATCATCTTTACCCATATCAGCTGTGACACCCTCTACGTTAATGACTGCAAGTGGGTTACTACCTTCATATAGCACTGGGTCCGACAGCTTGAGCACACCTGTTATAACGTCAGACGTGACATCATCCATACCAAGGAGTATAAATTCTGAAAGAGAATCGTCCCCGTTGGTTCGATCCATTCAGACACAGGTGATTAATTCAGAGATTAAGTCGTCCATTGTTCTTGAAGAATCTGCAATCCTCCGTACCGGTTCAGAGAGAGAGGTATCAACGTTGTCCCAGTCCATTGTGTTACCTTCTATATCCATACTAACAATTTCAGGGAGTCAATCGCCCCTGCCTGTTATGACCATACAACCACAATCTTCAAAGCTGATTACGGATGTACCATTTTTGCTATCAACTGTAACGCCTTCATTAACAATGATTCCAAACACAAAGACAGTAGATAGTATGACTTCCTCAATTATGCAATCATCTCTGACACCATCAATGATATTACCTGAAACGTCAGGACACCAGGCGTCACCGCATACCAAATCGGATAGTACTACTCCACTGTCTTCGAGTATGCTGTCATCGTTGACCAAATCAATTGGGACAACGAAGTCTGCGAGCCAAATGTTGGAGACAACGACATCATTTACAGCAATTACTATGAATTCATCCATGATATCTCCGTCTGTAATTAAGTCAACGTTGACATCGCCCATGTCCATATCTGAGACGTTGTTGCCATCGTATATACTGTCAATGGATGCATCTCATTTAGTTATGTCGGAGAGTATTACCATGTCGTTCACCTTGTCAGATGATTCGTCATCCACTACACTGACTGTAATTTCAGATAATCCATCTACAATAGTAATCCTGTCTGATGTGAGGACAGGAAACCCATCATCAACAGATATCCAGACAAGAAGTTTGATGCCGAACATTATGCAGTCATCTCAGGCAGGGTATGAAACTGTTCTGTCATCACTCCACAGTACTGAGACACTGTTGACACATTCCAATCTGGCGCAGACGATGACAGCGTTCGTGGATTCACAGATCCTATCTTCACAACCTGTACAGTCAGTTATAGTACCAACTTCGTCAAAAAGCATGCAATCTTCTTTCAAGTTGGTTCACTCAACTGAAAAAACACCTTCATTTTCAAGTATGATGACGAAATTTGAGTCATCCTCTGATAAAAGTAAGACGTTAGTGTTCAGATCTGTAGCCACGAGGGAGTCTCTAATGCTGTCATCCTTTATCCCATCGTCTACATCGTTGTCGGAGGGAGTTGACTCAACGTCCAGCAGTTCATTACTATCTACGTCACTGATAAAGAATTCAGATAGATTATCATCAGATATCATAAGCTCTACATCCATTTTACGAAGTAAAAGTTCGTCATCGAAATTAACGCAGTCAAAATTGACATCACTTGATTCGCTAATGACAGGAACCATATTAAATGAAGCGCCGAAAAAAAGCCTGGAAACAGATGTTGTGGCGCCATCCAATGTCGAATCTGTTATTACTCTCTCGTCATCTAGAAATATCAAAGTATCGCTGACATCATCTATGGCGTTGAGCGCATCTGCAACGCTTGCATCTTCAATATCTACGGGACAGCAGACAATAGTAGGATCATCTAAATCATCAGCTTTTCTCACAGAGGCTGTATCTATAACCTCTATGGGCTCGGTTGTGAAACCTTCTGGCAGCTTGAAATATCCCAATGGTGAGTCATCAATATATAGTTTTAACTCGATGATTCAAACGTCATTAGTTGCGATGTCTTCGGATAAACAACACGCAACGCCAGCACTTTCAGAGTCATCTTTAAGATTAGGAGATTCAACAACGACTGTGTCGCTGGAAAGTTTACAACGAGACACGATAACACCAATGTCTAGTATAGTCGTGTTTACCAAACCACAGCTGAATACATCAACCTCTATCTCAGTCAGTCACCTATCTGCAGAGTCGACGACACAAGTTCCATCAGCCAAGTCTGCACTGACACGAACTTCTGTATTACCATCGGCACCATCAACGATTACCTCTGATGTTTTATCAACAACATCTACCAAAGCAACAGCAGTGACAACAACAGCTACGACAACAGCAACATCTCTGAGCATCAATAATGCTACTACAACTCCCCCTCCAAAAGATGACGACATCATGCTACAAATACGGATCCAGGTCAAACAGACAGTAGACGTCACCACTGAGGAATTCAGGAATAATATAGCACAAGGTTTGTATATATTTATAGATCTGAAATATACCATGTATACAGATAGTTGAATTCATGAGCGGTCTGATGTATACATGGTGATGCTTATTTTACATTTTCCGTCACCCTATTATCCAGTCAGAACAGAAAAGTTTATTATCTATTGACATTTTGTAGAAGTTCAATCTCTATCGGTATCATATAAGTAAGCAATTCAAATACCTATTTTTAGTCTACATAAAATGTGTGAATATGCTGGTATAGTTTTGTATTCCTGTTGAAATAACGTGTAACTTTCCAATTGCTATAGGTCTATCGGAGGCCTACGTTGAGGCAGCATCCACGCCTACAAGACGTAAGCGACACATTCACCATGCAGACAGATGGAAACGGCAATCAAGTGTTCAAGTTGAGGTTTGTTTTCACAATTTATTTATATCCCTACAGTCTGATTTTGTTAATAATCCAACCTGTCAATGAAATTACTTTTACACTTAGCATTGTGAAAAACAAAATATGTTGACCAAAACCTTCTTATCTGTAAAATATAGATCATGACTTTGCAGGTTTTCCTTTTAGAATCGAAGATGATGCCCCATAATAAGATTATCAAACTTAATACGATGACCTCTTTTAATACACTACTTTTAATTAACACATATGAATAAATTATATTTTCATGTCTGCAGGTCACAAATATAACGCGGAACGATGTCGATGATGGAGTTGATGTAACGTTTTTTATCTCTGAGGATGGTGAACCGGTACCAGCACAGACAGCCATGAACCAGTACAACCGCCTCAGTGACGTGGAGACCAGTGCTATCCTGGGCTACCCGGTATGTACTCATGATCTCTGGCCACTTAACGCGGGGACAACTCCGGTCATATGACTTTTGTTGTAGATGTGGCAGAAAAAGTGTTAAAGTATGAAGTAGAAGAAGTGTGCTTATTGAAAATCACAAGATCAAATTCTAGTAAACACCTCTTTTTCAGGTTGTGATGGTGACTCTGTGAAAGGTTTATCAGATTGGGTGTTGGTTCAACTGAACTGTGTCCTATTACATATTATAAGTGTTCATTTCATCATTACGTTAGTGTTGTTTTTGTCTGGTAGTCGTATATGTGACACGTCATTATACCTTTTATACAGGTACTGGAGCCAGTATCACTAGCCTTGCAGGCTCCGACAGATCAACCAGCGAAGACCGGACTATTGGGTCCCTTTATCATTATCATTATAGCGGTACCCTCCGCCATTGTAGTGGTGCTAACATTGGGATATTTTCTCATGCACTGGAGTGACCAGCCACGGACAGGAACTTTGACCTCGGTCAAGTCTGACCACAGCGGCTTTAGTCAGGTAAACAATAATAGAGCTTCGTAGAATAACTTACAATTCATTAAATATAACGTGTGTCTAAAACCTCCAGCATTATTATTGCTATCATTGTTAGAGATGCTCCACCGCTGATTTCACTATCAAAAACAGGGTCAGACGATTTGGTATTTATCTTCAGTTACAAAGGTTACTTACTTTACACCATTACCACCATTGAAAAGTTTGAGCTTCTAATTTTACTTCAAGATAAAAATATTAGAAATAATTAATTGCATCCCGAAAAAATTCCGAGGCACTATATTTTATATAGAATGAAGTTCTGACTGCGCATGCACCAGGGGCAAAATAAATTATTTTATATTAATTTTCGTTTTAATTCAACATATATATACACGATTAAACACCAATTGTTGTTCAAATGATGAGTATCATTTATGGTCTGTCGGCGGTGGAGCCTCTTTAATAATGAACAAATCGATGATAAAAGATAAAGATATAAAATTTGTCAAATTTCTATAAAGAAACGACGGTCTATCATTCCTTATCAGATCCGCGTTTTAAAAAGACATCTGATCAAATATCTGCATCTTTTATTTCTTGTGGATCCTTCTTTCCTTTTTTTTTACTGGAGATTCAAACTGTAAGTTCTGAAAATAATGAATAATAAATATACATATCTAAAAACAATATTACCCAAAAATCATTTGCTTTTGCATTTAGAAATGTGAATCTCTCGCGGACCACGACCTTGCGATCGATATGGAGAAAGGCGAAATTGTCAGTCGGTCCTCGTTTGGTAGTGGACGTTCGACTGCGCGAAGAACCTCAGACTGGCTATGGACGATTTGGGATGAAGAGGATCTCGACCTCACGGATGTTAAAAAGCCGTCTGAAGAGGTTATTGAGGATGACTGGGATACAATCAGCATCACACTAAAGTCGAGATCGTGGTCGCTGAAGAACTATCCTTTCATCATGAACGAGGCAGGGACAAGAAACAGTATCAGCAGTGCAGGGATGCAAATAGTCACTCTTCCGGACACAAACCTCGATGAGGTATCTCAAACATCAAAACCAGATCAACAAAGTTTCGATATCATTGGCAAGAGGAAGCATCACATTTTTGGGCTTCATGAAACCGAACTAAGTCATAAGGGGCTGGATAACCCTAATTTTCGAAATACTGAACATATACCCGAAGATCATTCACTGAAGAAAACGGCTAGAATCGGGAAGAAGAACAGCGACTTCGTTCGTGAGCCTTTGTTGGATATACCAGTTTCCAAAATGAAACACAGAGAGCCATTTATTGGCAAAAGACAAAAGCGAAAATTTAAAACCAATCCTAGAACGAAATGGAAACGTAGAAAGGCTTTTAAACATAAGTACGAAGGTTTTACAAACAGATATCAACCCGACTCTCTGTCATCGAGTACGCCACAGAATGAGAATGTGTATGGACTGGTTTCTGATTCCGTTACTACTCCGACTGTGGACCAGTTTGAAGTGGTGTCCACGTATTTTGGTCCACCTGATCAAATTCGTAGTGAAGCATCCATAATGCAAAATTTTCACGGCCATTCAACACAAATAATAACGGATCCCTTATCAATTAGTGAGACTGTCCTTGGTTCTAAAAGCATGTCTACTTCTTCAGACATATTAAATCATCAGCCCGGAACGCCGTCGTGGCGTTATATAGCTCAGAGCTCCAAGGGACGCGAACCGCTGTCAATGGATGATGAACAGCTTTTGGATCAGGACACATTACCCATACCAGCTGTTCGTTTTGGAAGCATTGATGTTATACCAAACCAAGATTTCATCAACCAAGACCTTCAGCACCAACCAGACGACTTCACAACATTTCCTCACTCGACGATACACGAGAGAGAAAGCAATACTGTATCTAGATATTCCAATTTTGACGTGGCTGTGCCACAAACCGGTGCCGACACTGAACAACTTATTTCTGGTGATATGTATGATAGAAGAACGCCTGTGTATGGGTACTCTAATGACATATTCCAGAATTACCAGCAGACACCAATAGTTCGTTTGCAAGGAAACGAATCACAAAATGAATTTTATTTCGCGTATGATGAAAGTCAGCCTCTTACAGACGAAGGAATTTATATTGTTAATGACAACAAACCTCAAATGAACACAAGTGTACAATCAACTGAACCCGTTTACGCCCACCACTCACAGGATCGCCAGAGTAAGGAGGTCGGAGCGGGAAGGATGGGGGAAGGAGGGCTCGATAATTCACATCTATTCGGTCTTGGTGACCAGGTCCATGACCTAGCTGATATGCAACCCACATATATCTATCTATCTGGTGTGTCGAACAACAGCTATACGGAGGACGGGGATCTGAACTCATTAGGACATACTGACTTTCGTAAACAAAGTGTGACTGAAAGAGGAAATAGAGAAGTTCGTATCTATGATGACAACTTCCCAATGTATAATACCCAGCAATCTAGGATGGATTCACAACCGGTGGGCAACACTAAAATGATGCAGTCGGCACATCCGCAGTGGCAGCATTATCAACCAATCTTGGGGCACGACTACCTAATGGCAGAAACCAGATTTCCTTCCTCTGAGTCTCAGTATCCTATTACTCCGAGCACCAATCCCTCCATCGTGGTTACCCATACACCACAATTGGATTCATTTTACCCGTATTTGCCTGCTCAGGGGTCGTCCGCTCACAACCTAAGGTGAGTTGTATAGTTAGTAGCTTCAAGTATTATATAAGAAAGATAACTCTTGCTTGCATGTTGAGGTTAATGTAAGGGAGACTACTCTTTAAGTCTTGGTTACTGTCATTAGAAAAAATCTATTCAAAAAGGCGAATTCCATTCTGGCAGTCGTTTGCTGTCAGCTGAATACAATTCTGAAAGAGATGGTGACAGAATTATTTACATGAATATTTAGTTTTCTCTTTTTTTTTCCCCAAGTCTTCGAATAGTTTTGGAGAGTGTATAAGGTGTCTTTCCAGAAAAATGATTTATTCGTGTGTTATTCTTTTTTTGCGTTTATTTTAAAAATACCATTATGTTTCATGTTGCGAAAATATCGTTTTGTTTCTTGTTGAGAAAGTTGTCTGTTTCTATTTCACCACGTAGTCAATTTCATGCTTGAATAAATAAGACACGTCAGAGTTGTAATGTCCGCTGAGGCAAGGAAC
The DNA here is from genome assembly GCF_041381155.1 of Argopecten irradians. Lineage (NCBI taxonomy): Eukaryota > Metazoa > Mollusca > Bivalvia > Pectinida > Pectinidae > Argopecten > Argopecten irradians. Next base: position 6,292,367 of record NC_091141.1, read on the forward strand.
TCCATAGTGTTATTCTGTGGACAGGCGTGCTTTCGTTACGAATATATTTATTGATTATGAAAGTGTGTATACTTTTCCTTCGTCGAGTGTAAGGAATGATGTCGGAATTATGTCGCTCAGTACAGTGTACATTGCATGTTGTCAACCAAGCAATCATGACAAACGTAAAAAGAAAACTATTTTGTGGTGTCATTGCAATGAAAAAACTGCATACATTGTATATGTTTGCGCTTTTTATAGATATTATACGCCACCATACGTAAGAGTAAAATTTCATTATGATGATGTTATAATAGTTTCCGTGAATCCATAACTCATATCATACAGTCAACCACAGGTCAATATACCGTTAGTTGGATATTCGTGCCAGGTCTCTGTGCAGTCAACCTTTCCTCACAATTAATTCCGCATTAAATATGCCTTTGCATGTTGGAAACACAATAAAAAACGGAGTTTTCATGTGTAGTTTGTACAGATCACAAAAAGTTTGACATCTTGAAATAAGATATTTTGTGTATGCGTCCAATTTGTAACGTTCAGAGCTAATTATATAAGACAGGAATATAGAGGATCGTTTGAATTCTTAAATCTGCTCAAAAAGTAAAATCATACTTCGTGCGTAGACACACCACGACCCGAACAACTATACAATAGATCTAGATAACAAAGGATTCACTAATTAGCCACAAAGTACTCCGAGCTGGATCTCACACGCAAGTTCTAGATAATCCCAAGATGATTAATTCATTGTCGTCAATTAAATTGCTTAGTCTTTTCATGAATTTATAAATGACAGAATTATTTGATGAAAAACTTTTTGGCTTTGACAAACAACTTCTGTCTATAGATAATGACTATTTCGCATGTGAAAGTGATGATTGTACACGTTCAAAGTAACCAACTAGATTATAATGTAAAATTTTGTTTTTAATTGTGATGTTTTAAGTCAGGGAGTGCAGGTGCGAGATAGGAAAATCGAGATGTTCATTATAGGTTAAAAGTTTTGAGTGAAGTCACCTAATGGTGAGCATAGAAGGGACGGAAGTCCTGGCATTTCAGTCGTGTAGCTTCATGTACGTATTGTGTATTGGGCTGCGATGGCCGAATAGTTAAGATGTATCCCTAGATATCAAATTAAAAATCTGGTGTATGGCAGTTGCCAGTTACTGACTGCAGATCGGCGCGGTTTTTTTTCTCCTGGCACTCTGGGTAATTCTCTACTTCCTACACGTGACACGGTTTTTGATCAATTGATGATAAGTAGGACTTAATCAAACCTTTGTAAGCTTAACGCTCGACTTTGTTCGCGATCAGTGTCAAACTTTCAAAACTGTGAAGAGACCTACGTAATTAGACATACACATTGTACATGTATGTTTATTAGAACGTCACCCAGACAAGGGACACAATTAAGTAAATATTAGTGACGGATGGTATAAAACTATATGTGTAACTAGGTGTTTAGCATACATTTGTATACCGTTTAGAAGAAGTCGGTCGATTGTTGTGTCTACAGATACACGGACAGACAGACAGACGACCTGAATCCAGTATTACCGACTTAAAGCTTCCCCAACTTCCCTGCAGGGTGAGGGTATAAGCATTGTTTGAAATGAAAACGTTTCTGGCGATTGACATATTTGTTTTAAATTACCAGACGAAACTCTTGTCCACATCCGTTTAAATTGCATTATTGTTTTTTAATAGCACAAAATCTGTCCTTTTTTCTTACGTATTTCTTCCCAAATAGTCTTCAAAATTCTTCAAAAACTGTACATGTAGTTGTTTATTGGCTTTTATTAATATCATTTAAATTAAAATTTAATCATATTGAAAGAGAATGAAGTAAAACATTTATCATAATAAGCAGAAATTTTCCCGTTTAATACCTTGTTGAAATATGCATGTGTACATGTTCATACAATTGTACTGTAGCACATGAATGTACATGTTTCCGCTTTCGTCAAAGAATGAATATATTTACACCTGAACATTTTTACATGCATATAAATGTAATCGGGTGTTATCGATAAATATGTATTGATCGTTATAACTGAGCTTATATAGGTGACTGTCGATAAAAGTTTCTGAGAGTTATCGATGAAATTAAATCTCCCAGGTGTATTTAGAGCCTCAGTTTGACGCCCGTGCGACATCTCGAGCCGTTTTGCGTTTGTCGTTATGGCATCGTGACAACGAGAATAACACCGGTACCTGTCGCGTCAAGTCGGCCATACGAAAATAGAGTCTTAAAACAAAATGTCGGACAACGGATTAACGCTTATCTTAAACCACTGTAAGTATTTCATAACGTTAAAACAGTTGAATTGTCCAGCCATATTTGTAGTTGTCATACCTGTAATTAATGGTCTGACCAGGTGACAACACTAGGACAAGATGTGTTATCGAGATATTGATTACCTGTTTAGACGAACTTTACTGTTAGTGTCAAGTATGGTGGGTATTGGCATATTGCCTCCAATACAGAAGACTACTGAATATAGATATGTTTCACTTCACTATAAACTGTAAATCACCAGTATTCCCCTATACATGAACAAATGTATGACATGCTTTAGGATGCTTATCATGTAAGGCTCTCTAGTTTGTTATAGTGAATTTTATATTCCAACAAAATGTATGTCATGAAGGGAAATTTACCTGACTCTGGAACTCTGCCTCCATTACAATATTTCATATCAATACCCTACTCGCAATCGTTTGAACATGTACTGTATTACTGTATCTATGTTTTGTAATGTGATTATGCTACTGATTTCTTCTACATATACTGTATTCTCATACATACAAAGTCAGTTAGACCTGATTTTAATTATATTTTAATTAAATCTATATATTATAGTTACATTTGGTAACTTTCTATGCAATATGTTACCGTAACTGTATTATTAGTTGTTCAGTACATCTGTAACTACTTACAAAATGTATACATGTATAGTATCATAGTATGTACTTGAACATGTATACTATGTACTTGTACATCGTACATGTATACTATGTACTTGTACATTGTACATTTATAGTATGTACTTGTACATGTATAGTAGTTGTACATTGTACATGTATAGTAGTTGTGCATTGTACATGTATACTATGTACTTGTACATTGTATATGTATAATACTTGTACATTGTACATGAATAGTAGTTGTGCATTGTACATGCATATATAATACTTGTACATTTGAATGTACATGTATTTATAAGTGGTTGTACATTGTACATGTATAGTATATACTTGTACAGTGTACATGTAAAGTAATTGTACATTGTACATGTATAGTACTTGTACATTTTGTACTATTTATTGCACAGCATGGCTGATTACTGCCAGCTGAATTGTATTGGTAATTAATATACCTATATATCTATATCTATATATAGTCATAAATCTAGTATGGTAATTACCACAATCCGAACTACAAACCTTATTTTGTATATCTGCTTTAGTTTATATAGCAGTTGGTTTCTCACACGTAAGTTGGATGTATCAAATGTATACATGTGTATGTAATTATAATAGCCTCTTTTAATTATAACAGCATGCATTTATCCACTGACAGACCAGTAGTATTGATCTGTACCATACATATATAGTGAAGCAGTGGCGTAGGAAGATGAAACGTCATGGGGGGGGGGCAAAGGTCCTCAATATTTTGTAAAACCCCCCCCCTGCCACACCTACAGGAGGAGATTAATTCAACTCCCAACAATATACATACTTTATGTACATTTTTTATAGACAGTGGGGTAGCTAAAAGGAAATTAACGAATACGCAAATTGGCCAAATTAGCGTGTGAGCATCGAAGGCACGGAATTTTGGTGTTTTATTAGGGGTCTGAGGGTGACCCCCGGGATGAGTTTTATGTATTTTGATAATTTTGCGATCGCCTGAAAGCGTGAGATTTTGGTGTTTGGGGGGTCTGGGGGTCTCCCCCGGGAAAAAATTACGATTTAGAATGGCTTAGATGAGTTTTACGATGAATTTTGATGAATTTGCGAGCGCCCAAAGGCGAAGAATTTGGTGAAAGGGGGGTCCGGGGGTCTCCCCAATGGAAAAAATTACGATTTAGAATGGCTGAGATGAGTTTTACGATAAAGTTTAATGATTATAGAGCGTTCTTAACATGGTAATTTTTCGATTTAAAGCTACCTGCATTTAGAAATGATAATTGTGTCGTCATAACATTATGCAACCCTACTCGATCTGAATATACCGGCTTCACACCATCGACACATTGTTGTATAACATAAAAAAATTAATTAATTGTCTCGCTAAAACATATAAACAAATTGATTTTTTAAGAGACATTTTTTTAAATAGTACATAGAATCCCTTAATGGACATTTTTAGTCTAGTGTGTGTGTATTGAATTTTTACTATTTAAGGTTTGACATTATGTGCTTGAACGTTTTAGGATATGCGCCGAATGAAATTTTCTAGAATGAAGTACAAAAAATGTGCAGGAGGACCCTTTTTTTCTTTCAAATAAGCATTTTTAGAAAATTTCAGTCGGCGAAAATGGGGGGGGGCAAAAAGACGTGTTTGCCCCCCCGTCCTGGGGAATGGGGGTGGGGCAGTTCCCCCCCCCTGCCCCCCCGCTTCCTACGCCCCTGTGAAGTTTGGTTTTAATCATCATTTATTATATACATAATATGTTTCTGAACCTAGAGGGAGATCATCCAGTCTTAGAATTCAGGTTGACTTTAATCCACCACCAATCCTGCATACCTGGCATCTTAGTTCTTAATGACCATAGCTGTAAAGTAAAATACAACCCCCAAACTGAAAAATGATTTGAAATTAAGTGCACTAAGGTGTAAAGGTAAGCTTACATTCAACTGTATATGTATACTGGTAACCTCTGTTAATAACAATATGCTCATATCTAAAGTTCAATAGTACTGTATGATAAGACATATCTAGTAACTCCTCAAACACCAACTGATCATTACTTGAACACCTCGCATTTGTCACTTAATCAATCCCGACAAAGCACCTGTATATTTCACCTCACAAAATCCCTGATTAGATCAAACTACTGTTAAATTTAGTTTTTATCATTTTAATAACTGTGTGGCATAGTTTGGAACAGGAAAGGATTGTTTATTTGAACATGAAAGAAATTAAAAAGTTTATTTTTTGAGATCCCTTACTTCAACCAAATTGTAGCTCAGGAAAAGTTTCTTTCTTTCTTTCTTCCTTCTTTCTTTTTAGCTATTCCAATCGCTTTTCGTCCATGGTCCGTCTGTCCGTCTGTCCGTCATTCCGTCCGTTAACAATTCTTGTTACCGCTATTTCTCAGTAAGTGCTAAAGGGATCTCTCTCAAATTTTACATGTAGGTTCCCCTAGGGGTCTAGTTGTGCATATTGCATTTTGGGATAATCGGTCAACAAGATGGCCGACAGGCCGCCATCTTGGATTGTGATGGTTTAAGTTTGTAACCGCTATTTCTCAGAAAGTGCTGAAGGGATTCTTCTCAAATTTCACATATAGGTTCCCCTAGGGCCCTAGTTATGCATATTGCATTTTGGGACTTATCGATCAACAAGATGGCCGACAGGCCGCCATCTTGGATTTTGACAATCGAAGTTTGTTACCACTATTTCTCAGAAAGTACTGAAGGGAGCTGTCTCAAATTTAATGTGCATGGTCCCCTAGGTCCCTGGTTATGAATATTGCATTTTTGTACCAATTGGTGAACAAGATGGCCGACCGGCAGCCATCTTGGATTTTGACAATTGCCATTTGTTACCGCTATATCTCAAAAAGTACTGAAGGCATCTTTCTCAAAATGCATGTAGCAGGTTCCCCTAGGGGCCTTGTTGTGCAAATTGCATTTTCGGACTGATCAATGAACAAGATAGCACAGGCTGCCATCTTGAATTTTGATAGTAGAAGCTTGTTACCACTATTTCTCAGAAAGTACTGAAGGGATCTGTCTCAAATTTCATGTGCAGGTTCCCCTAGGTCCCTAGTTATGCATATTGCATTTTGGTACTGATAAGTGAACAAGATGGCCGACAGGACGTCATCTTTGATTTTGACAATTGAAATTTGTTACCGCTGTTTCTCAGAAAGTACTGAAGTGATCTGTCTCCAATTTTTTATGTAAGTTCCCCTAGGACCTTATTTATGCATATTGCATTTTCGGACTGATCAGTCAAAAAAAGGCCGACAGGTATCTTGGATTTTGATAATTGAAGCTTGTTTCTCAGAACGTACTCAAAGGATCTATCTCAAATTTATTATATGTAGTAATATATAGGAAAAGTTTGAAAAGCAGAGAAAAGATCCCTCTTTTGTTTGTCAGACATAGATCATTCTTTGGTGGGCGCCAAGATCCCTCTGGGATCTCTTGTTTTCTTTCTTTCTATCTTTCTTTCTTTCTATCTTTCTATTTTTCTTTCTTTCTTTCTTTCTTTCTTTCTTTCTTTCTTTCTTTTATAACCTAGACATATGTCCACATATGTCCTTTCCTATTAGGATGATTTGAAGCCCTAACATTAAGGTATGTAATCCGATTTATGATATTTAATTGTGAGTATGTGATAATTATATAATAATATAATGATTTGACATATATAGAATGTTCAAAAAAGGGACAAACAGCTCTATTATAATAGAAATTATAGGTGAAATTATAGGTGGTAAAATGGCTCTCATAGTTTTGACAGTTACATTGTTGTCCTATGTATAGATGTCTACGCCAGACATTCATTTGTTATTCACTTTTGAAATATCAAACATCTTTGAAATTGGAAGTGTAGGATTGAACGCTGACTTTAACACAGGCCTGTGTTGGTCGATGACAAGGCTGTCAATATATAACTCCTTGGTAAAAGTTGATTGGCTGATAACAAGGCTGTCAATTAAAAACTCCACTGTAAAAGGTGATTGGCTGATAACAAGGCTGTCAATTAAAAACTCCACTGTAAAAGTTGATTGGCTGATAACAAGGCTGTCAATTAAAAACTTCACTGTAAAAGGTGATTGGCTGATAACAAGGCTGTCAATTAAAAACTCCACTGTAAAAGTTGATTTACGGCTGCTATTTATGTTTTCCAGCAGAAGTCAAAGCAAATTAAGGAAAACGTGACATTTTGTAGAAAACTGATTTTCACTAAGAGAAAATTAAAAGCTTTTTAGAAATGTTTAGTTTGCCTGAAGCTATATTCAACATCTTCTGAAGCAGAATGTGATTTAAAACTTGTCACTCTTTCTAATTCAGTCAGCTAACTGAGGTATATTTAGATTACAGCATGATGCTTTGCTTAGACAAAAATGACTAGTGCTTATGTTAACAGTGGAAATAGATATGGAATACCTTCAGGCCATTTCTGTATATGAAATACTGAAAATATGTATTGATATGCTATCATATTCAGATTATTTCCTACCAATAACTTGGACAATCTGTCTGTTCAAATCATAGTAGAGAATTATTTTCTTTTGCAAGAGGAAACATGTTTATGAAATAAGGACAATATCAAGATTATGTATTTATTCAAAATATCTTATATCTAAATTAACTTCATCTCATTCAAATTCATTGATATTAATGATATATTCCATCTTCAGTGATAGTACAATTATTTTATTACTAAACCTTGAATATAATATCCCTGACTGGATCCAAAAATACATAGGTGGATGACCACTGGCAAATAAGCCATTATGGACATTTAGGTCTGTATCCTATGTGTGGATAGATCCAGTCATTTATATTATATTCTAATCTCTAAATTATGATTATAAATATTTTGAAAAACAATAAATTTCGCACATAAGTATATTGGAGATGATATCTTAAATACTGTCCTTATCCCAACATTATTTATCAATACAATTGCTACAGTATATGTTCATGAATATGTTTAAAATTAGAATTTTGTTGAATCATATGTATATACTCATTGTTACTAGGAGAAAACTAATATAGGCAATGCCTGTTGTTTAATCCTTTTCCGTTATTCGAAATAAAATTTGTTGAAATGAAAAAAAAAAAATGAAGAGGAAACATACTAGATTATTATCAATTTTTACAAACAGCAAGCATTATATAGATATTATGTGTTTTAAATGAAATAAATAGGCAATCAAAAAAAATATCAGGACCTTAATTTGGACCTTTTGATTTAAAAAGTTACATCAGTTACAAAGTTGCAGAATGTTTCTATTAGATTATCTCTCCTTGGTCAGATTTCTACCAGATTATCTGCACTCAGTTTAATTTCTCCATGTAAATTATCTCCCCCTGGTTTCATTTCTAATTTACTATCTCCTCTTAGTGTGATTGGCTAGATTATCTCAATACATCTACATGGTTTGTTTTCTTCTAAAGATTATCTCCCCTTGGTCAGTTTCTTCTATAAGATTATCTCCCCTTGGTCTGTTCCTTCTATAAAATTATCTCCCCTTAGTCTTTTTTTTTCTATAAAATTATGTCCCTTTAGTCTGTTTTCTCATATAAGATTATCTCCCCTTGTTTTGTTTTCTTCTATAGATTATTTCCCCTTGGTGTGTTTTATTCTATAGATTATCTCCCCTTTGTGTGTTTTATTGTTTTAGATTATCTCCCTTGATCTTATTTCTTCCACTTAATTATCTTCCCTTGGCCTATTTTTTTTAAAAGATTATCTCCCATATTCTAATATATTTTAGAAGATTATCTACATTGATATGATCCTATCAATTAAGTAGTAAAGCATGGTCTTCAAACTGTTTCAACACTGTGCTTTATTAACTACTGTTTATCACAGCTAGGTTCTATATACACATGTTACAGTATAGTTCTCTGGTTATTTCAACATACATGTACCAGTCCAGACATAAACAACACCTCACCTGTCAGTTGGTGAATACACAGTATCAATATTTGTACCTGTACAATAATAATGGTCTACCAAGTGCTCCCTTTAATTCCTGGCGAAGAGACGTATGTGTGCCAGCTCAATAGGATTAATTTTAAGTTAAATTCTCAATGTCAACTATTATAGTAATATCAATGTCACAAAAACATACAGGTATGATGTATTGTTTACATCTTTTATACTTCACTTAAATTTCAATTTTTTTTGTGTTTTTTTGCCTCGTTTGTAAACTATTGTTTTTAGCTCACTTGACCCGATGTTCCAAATAGAGGTTAACGGTGGTAAACCCTTTAAATGGCAGATTGTCATAGAGTTCTGGACAGATTATAACTTATGGCTAAAACATCCTTGGGGGAAGGAATTCTAACCCCCATGGGACAGGAGGGGTGGGGCCCAACAGGGAAATTTAGTAAAAATTTAAAATTCTTTAGATAATTATAGCACTGAATCTGTATTCAGAACAAACCAGGTGAGTGATCCAGGCCCTCTGGGACTCATGTTATTAGATCTGGCCTTATGATACATCAGTCACACTATAGACAGTTGTAGTGGCTCATTGGTGTATGGTAAACTTCCTTGTCAAAGTCATTTAACCTTGACCTTGTTTAACCTTGACTCAAGGTCAGATTGCTTTAAGCTATTTTTGTAACCCAGTAAATGCCTCTTGTTGTGGTAAAGTCTTTGAACTATTATAGTTGAGGTCATTGAGGATGTGTTGTCAGTGGAGAACAGCTGGAATACACTCGGCCACCTCATCAAACACATTTGATTTTATAAATTTCTGATTTTCTCCATGTATGCTTTACCATAAGTGTAAGCTTACCATATATAGAGGTACTCATCTCATCTGAGGTTTAAGGTCCAAAATGTCAACTGCATGCACTTTATAAATGACTATTAAAGTGCACTCGAAATGTTGGTATATAATTTCTACAGTTAGGTATTATTGGACTATTGTATTACGTGTATGGTATTATTGGACTATTGTATTATGTGTATGGTAGTGTTGGACTATTGTATTACGTGTATGGTATTATAGGACTAATGTATTACATGTATGGTATTGGGCTATTGTGTTACGTGTATGGTATTATTGGACTATAGTATTACCTGTATCGTATTATTTGACTATTGTAATATGTGTATGGTATTTTGGGGCTATTGTGTTACGTGTATGGTATTATTGGACTATAGTATTACGTGTATGGTATTATTTGACTATTGTAATACGTGTATAGTATTATTGGACTATTGTATTACATGTATGGTATTATAGGACTATTTTATTACGTGTATGGTATAATTGCACTATTGTATTACATGTATGGTATCATTGGACTATTGTATTACATGTATGGTATTATTGGACTATAGTATTACGTGTATGGTATTATTTGACTATTGTAATACGTGTATGGTATTATTGGGCTATTGTATTACGTGTATGGTATTATTGGACTATAGTATTACGTGTATGGTATTATTTGACTATTGTATTACGTGTATGGTATTATTGGACTATAGTATTACGTGTATGGTATTATTTGACTATTGTAATACGTGTATGGTATTATTGGGCTATTGTATTACGTGTATGGTATTATTGGACTATAGTATTACGTGTATGGTATTATTTGACTATTGTAATACGTGTATGGTATTATTGGACTATTGTGTTACGTGTATGGTATTATTTGACTATTGTAATACGTGTATGGTATTATTTGACTATTGTAATACGTGTATGGTATTTTTGGGCTATTGTGTTACGTGTATGGTATTATTGGACTATAGTATTACGTGTATGGTATTATTTGACTATTGTAATACGTGTATGGTATTATAGGGCTATTGTATTACGTGTATGGTATTATTTGACTATAGTATTACGTGTATGGTATTATTTGACTATTGTAATACGTGTATGGTATTATTGGACTATTTATGTCTTTTCTGTGTCTGCAGGGCTTGGGTAATGTGTTTTGTGACCATTCAGGAATCGTGTTGCCCATAATATCATTCTGTTCTATTGATAGAAACTAATGGATTTGACCCGAGATTCAGCCGATTTTCCGACTTTGAATATTTCATCCCATGTTATTCCTTTGGGCTTTATTCAGTTCCTGACGTGCATAACACAAATACAGAAATCTTCCTCGGATACTCGCCTCAGTAAAACGTTTCCAAACTGCTCAGCCTCATTTGTATGGAAAGCATTTAAGTTTTCGGTGATATCTTTTAGAGCTTTTGTTCAGTGTGAGTAGGATATATAACTGAAGTCTCAATGTTTAAGTTAAAGTCTCTTCAACTTAACAATTTACAATCAATATTTTTAATATTCAAATTGCTAAAGACAAATATATTACTTTTTTTTTTTTTAATTTTGTATTCTTAACGAATGTTTCTTGGTTAATCTTTCTTGTGACATGTATCTCACTTCCATAAAAAGAAATCTCATTTTTTGTGAAATTCTAAAGATAAGCAAACAATACATGAATTCGTTGGCATCTGACTGCAGTCATGATTTGGTTAGAAACAATATCATTCCGACTATATGCCCCAGTCCAATTATCCCAACCTATGAATAATTAACGTGTATTGTGATATTGATCAATGTTTTAATGGCATGCTACAAAAAGGCTTTATTGTCGATCATCTGTAATCCTTACGCCCCGTTGATCGATAAAAGATGTATAAAATGATTTTGATGCTGTACCGTGTTTTTAAACTCTGCGTTCAGAGAAATGTCCTCAAATATAGCTACAGAAAAGCATAAACTCCACATGCTTACCATTATGAAAGCATGATAAATCTGACTTTGCCATGCATGCAAGCAACATTTTAAAGTAGAAGTGGTCTTGTATCTTTTATGATTGAGTAATCTGTTCTAAATAACAACATAAAACAATATATATTGTTCTCCAAATATGCTTTGTTTTGGTACATTTATGTGGTGATTTATAAACAGTTTTTACTGTGTGGAGCGTCTTCTTCAAAGTTATTCCAAGAGAGATGAGCCTGTATTTACACTTTGTGTTTATGATGCAGTTGTACTGATAGGCACCTCTCCTGGGGAAAACCATGAGGTACACTTTTTAAACATAATTTTATTTAATAATATTAAATACTTGTCACTTATCTATCTTTATTGATGATGCCATAAAACTTATGGACCACGTCTGTATTTAGACCACCTGCTAAATCAGACCACTGTCCTAGGGTTCCAAATGACCAATTTCAACACAGTCTAACTGACGTGTATAAAGACCACTAGCTATAAAGACCGTCTCCCCTGTCACTTGGGTGAAGTTATACAGAGAATGAAGCTTGGTTATTTTATTGTGAAAGGTAGATCAACTAGTGACATCAGCCATACTGCTCATACACTCAACCCAATATTAAGCGATGTTTAAAATTCTCTCCCTGTTATATTCAACGCATTTTTCACATGTGACTTTTTCCTTGAGTAATATTGAATCAGTCAATTTTCAAGGAAACCAAAAGACTTGTTTGTAGGATCTATTTATTTCTCTTTGAGTCTGTCATTGATGCTATATACTTCCAATAATGGGGCTGTGTCTTTGATTAAACATTATCTCAAGTGTTGTGTTAAGTAAACAAATGCTGCCCATGAAATGTTTGATCAAGTACTGCTACTAGCTTCTACATGTGAACGAGATCCATGTTTAACAAGAGTATGTCTATGAGTGACAGATATCATCAAGTGCCTAGAAGACAGGTTCAGTGTTAGAAAATTTGAACTTGTGAGTCTTTTTATTTATACTGTTTGTGGTGCATGCAAACCTGATTTGGGGCAGCGATGGCATAGTGGTTACGATGTCCAAACAAACCCTAAAATCTCGATAATATTAGCCGCGGCTTCTACTTTTTTTATAGGAAATTCCAGGCTTATTTCCGAGACCGGCCTATTTTCGAACTCGTCTTATTTTCGAAGTCATTTGTCTGTGAGGAATCATAGGCTTACTTACGGGACCGGCTTACTTACAGGACCGGCTTACTTACGGAACCAGCTTACTTACAGGACCAGCTTACTTATGGAACCGTATTACTTATGGGACTGGCTTACTTACGGACCAGCTTACTTACGGGACAGGCATACTTACAGGACGCGCGCTTACTTACGGACCAGCTTACTTACGGGACCGTTTTACTTATGTGACCGGCTTACTTACGGACCAGCTTACTTACGGGACCGTATTACTTATGGGACCGGCATACTTACGGGACCGGCTTACTTACGGGACCGACTTACTTATGGGACCGGCTGACTTACTGGACTGACTTACTTTTGAAATCTTTCATTATTGTATGTACATGAGAATGCTCTTTATTACTTAATTCATGTAAAATGCTCGTTTACTGAATATGCAAGAAATGTACACATGCTCGACAAAATACTCCATTTTGTAATTGTGTTACTTAGTTGTATTAAATTCTTCATATGATCACGATCGACCATTCATATATTAAAACAAAAATTAATAGGTCTATATCATTTAACAAATTCGATACTTTGATGAGGAATCAGGATTTTATTTATACATACCATGGTATACATGAAGGTGTATGATGAAACAATAAGAATATTACACAGAACGTTATCTGAATTTAATATAAGATAAATTCGGCTTATTATTTAGACAATTTCCCTGCAACTATTCCAAGGCTTACTTTCAAGTGCGACCTAATTTCAAAGCCGGCATATTTTCAAAATACATTTGACTGTAAGAAATCCAAGGCTTTACTTTCAAGACCTGCTTGTTTTCAATTAAGGCTTATTATCTAGATTTTAGGGTATTACTACAAGCCCTGGAGTTCACTATGGGTCCAAAACTTTGAATAATATATTTGGCAGACCCCAGTTGTTAGTCATTGGCAGTTGGTCTGGGTTTTTTCTCAGGGTACTCCAGCTATCCTCCACCAATAAACCTGCCACATCCTTATTGAGAGCAACCAACTAAATGATTTTACATAGACCACAGTGTTAAACTTTGTTAAAGTTTTGTACTGTATTATTAAAACAAAGAAATATTAGTTAGGTATTGTGTTCTATAATTAAAGTCTAGGTTCTCATATAACACTAGATAGAAAAAAAAGTTTGGATCCTTCTGCTCAAACTCCAACCAGGGTAGCTTTATTGAAATCAGGCGCATTTTGCACTGAAAAATCCGGAAATTCTAATGTTTTTACCTATTCATTATCAAAATAGGTATTTTGAACCTAAATCTCAATATGAATTTCCAAATTGATATCATGGTTATCTAGGAATAATTACCTGTCAGAAAACATTTTTACTTTTGAAATTCATAATTAGCCAGCCAATCAGCGGCCAGGTTAAAATTCTATCCTGGGCTCAATCTTGTATACACAGGCGCCATTTCGAAGGTTTTTTTTTATTTAGTTGGTTGATCCCTATTAAATGACTCTGCCAGTTTTGATAGGGCATTAAATCAATCAAACCAAGTCAAACCATTACAGAACATATAGCGACCAGACTAGGGCTCGAACCCCGGGCACCCCTCACCAGGGCTCAAACCCAAAACACCCCTGACAAAGGCTTGAACCCCGGGCACCCCTAACCAAGTCTCGAACCCCTGGCACCCCTCACCAGGGCTCAAACCCCAAACACCACTGACAAAGGCTCGAACCCCGGGCACCCCTAACCAAATCTCGAACCCCGGACACCACTCACCAGGGCTCGAACCCCGGCATCCCTAACCAAGTCTCAAACCCCAGGCACCCCTCACCAGGGCTCGAACCCAGGGCACCCCTCACCAGGGCTCGAACCCTGGACACCTCTCACCAGGGCTTGAACCCCAGGGACCCCTGAACAGGGCTCGAACCCTGGGCACCTCTCACCAGGGCTCGAACCCTAGGCACCCCTCACCAGGTCTTGAACCCTGGGAACCTTTCACCAGGGCTCGAACCCTGGGCACCTCTCACCAAAGCTCGAACCCCAGGCACCCCTCACCAGGTCTTGAACCCTGGGAACCTTTCACCAGGGCTCGAACCCAAGGGACCCCTGAACAGATTTCGAACCCTGGGCACCTTTCACCAGGGCTCGAACCCCAGGGACCCCTGAACAGATTTCGAACCCTGGGCACCCTTCACCAGGGCTCGAACCCCAGGGACCCCTGAACAGATTTCGAACCCTGGGCACCCTTCACCAGGGCTCGAACCCGGGCACCCCTCACCAGTATAGTAGCCGATGCTCTTCCCAATATGCTACCTGATCACGGAAGTTCAACCCAGTCAAATTTTTCTCCACTTGCAACCCTTTTAAGGGCTAATAGTTATGTTTGAATGTCAGCCACTAGTTAAAAATTTATATCGGGTACTAAGCATAGGTTGAGCACTTTTCTTTGAGTACTAATATACTAAAGCTTTCCTCTATCAGCCAAAACCTGGTGCATGATTTAATGACCAAGGTCGTTAATAGGATACATATCGGCTCAATAATGGATAAGACATGAAAAGTTTTGATTAAGTAATGTGATTGATTACCTGATGAAACCAAAGTTGTGTTTGCCAATCCAAGCTTGATTATATATATACAAGCAGTAATGGTTATTCCATTACCATTGAGGTTAATTCTGGTCACATTCTATATATTATCATCAAACAGATCAGTGAGTTAAAGATATATGACGTAATCGGTCAAAGAAGTAATATCAACGGTATGTTCTAGGTAACACCAGTTTCATTGTAAACAAATCAGGATTGATATGGTGGTAGTCAGGCCAGGTGATGTTGTAGTTGTGGAGATCACATTATCTCTGGGCATTGTACCAGTACCTAATGGAATGAAGGATCTATCTACCTGTAGATTGATGTAGTGACTGTTCTGTGGTGAGGCATTTCAGTATAGAGTAGATATTATATAGCTCTGGTTTTCTGGGAACTGAAGCAAACTTTCTGTGTTTGTCATAGCAAATACTCCAGTTAGTGTTGGGGAATAATGTGATTAGTGCTTATACTTGTGTGACATGGTCCGATATGATTTTATATTTTGTTTCATTGAGTAAATAACTTTTAAAAACTGTTTAATTTCTCTGATGAAGAAGACTTCCAGCTTTGGTAGGTTATGCATCAGAACTAATCATCAATGAGCGAGCATGTTTTTTTGTCTTCTTCATGGTGTGTTAAACTTTGGATATTGCTGACTCTATATCACGATTGAATGAATGTCCCCTGATTACAGGATATTATCATTGATGTGAAGCTGTAGAAATTCTACAGGCAGAATAATGTGTCCAGCGAGTATTAGTGCTAAATGTTATGGTAAACATGATATGATGAATTTTCGAGACAACAAGCTAACTATTTAAACAAGGATATAATTGAGTGGTGAGAATCTGTACTAGGACACATGACGATTCAATCTCGTTAACAATTACCATTGGTGATAATTAAACAATGTGTTTTGATGATTTACGGAGGCTGTACCTGTGTATAAAGTACACAGAAACCCATTAACAAAATTGTGATTGGGAAAATCCTGTACACTTGAAAATCTGCTGATACCAATTACATGTATTACAGCTTTGGTAATATATTGTTATTATACTGAAACAAAATCTATTCTAAAATTAATGGAATGGAATCAAATAGCCTTTGTGCACTGACATGAAACATTTAGCATTTTGTTTATATGTATTTAATTTAGATATGTTGATTTAGAACAGGAAATATGACACAGATGTTGGAATTCTACTTTTGTCAACTTTTTAAAACAATAAATGCTCAGTTGCATTAAATTGACTGAGCTCTGTTCTAGCTGTTGAGGAGAACAAATGGAAACAATTTATGATTTCTCTTATTTTTTATCTTATCTACTTAATTTATAACATGTGAACACATGGAGTAGATATATGACTACTACGATAAAATTGAAATCATATGATGTTTGACTTTCAGATTCAAAAACATACATGTCAGTCTAAATTTGAGGCAATGTTTTACTGTTTTATTTATTTAATTTGTCGTAGGGTCAAATGTATATCGTCCATTGTCAGGGTTGTGTACTCTAGTATTTGTTACATTACTGTTTCCTGGGAGTGTGTCCTGTTTACCTGTGTGTTTATTTATAGTTCCTCCATGTGTGTCCAGGTGTCCATCATAACTTGTAACCTATTTGTCCGGTTCGTGTACGAGTATGCATGTGCATGCATGCAGGAGTATACATGTATGGGTGTGTCTGTGAATGGATATGTAAGTCATGTGTAAAGGGAGCAGGACTAGATATACTTGTGGAGTGAACCAGTCTCGCGGGGCTGTACTCCAGGTCAGTCGCTCCATGACATCTCTGACAATTTGTCACCAACAAAGTCGCATGGTTTTGTTCCCTAATCTAATGTATAGACGACATGCTTCCATGCAAAAGTAATAAAGAATCGAGAAGAACACAACACTGAATTTGTACTTTTCTTATCACATATTACATTTGAATTTGATTTGTAATTGTTTCATTGTTTTACTTGCGAGTGTGTAAATTTGCGAGAAGTCGAAGATGTTCCTTGTGGTACTTTGATAGTAGGGGATTTTATGTTGTGCTATTTGTACAGATTATTGAAGTTATGAAATTGTTGAATTCCATTGGTTTACCTTGCAGAATCGAGGGTGTAGAAGAAAATGAATCGAGTACAGAAGCAGACCCAGTGATTGGTCGAGAGCTGACCAATAGGCAGCAAGGAAATAACTCCGGCCACTACAGCCAATATCCAACCAGTTCTACCATCCAACAGTCACAGAGTAACGGTCAACAACTGGACAATCTAAATATGGAGGTAAGTGACCTTGCATGGATGTATGAATATCAGTTGTCACATGGGAAGATTTATTTCATAGAAAATAAAGAATTGAGGTATAGAACAGTATATCAGAATGTAATAGATCAAAATGAGGCGAAAATGCAGAAATCTCATTTCTTTGTTGCCAGCTCAGATAGATACTTTACTATTGTGAGGTGAAAGGTAATGACGTCGCTCTTATACAGGAACGAAATTGAAAGTAAGTTTATTTTTTCCATAAATACTAGTTATGTGATGAATAGAAATCTTACACTCATTGCTACGTAATATGAAATTTATAACCTAATTATTAAGATTATTGAAATTGTTTAATATTTTATTAGCTCACCTGGCTCGAAGGGCCGGTGAGCTATTGCCATTGCGCGTCGTCCGTCGTCCGTCCGTCCGTTGTCCGTCCGTCATCCGTCCGTCGTCCGTCCGTCAACATTTCCTTTAAATCGCTACTTGTCCTAGAGTTCTGCATGGATTGCAACCAAATTTGGCCTGAAACTTCCTTAGGGGAAGGGGATCAGATTTTGCATAAATGGTGACCCTGACCCCCCTGGGGCAGGAGGGGCGGGGCCCAATAGGGGTAATAGAGGTAAATCCTATAAAACGCTACTTGTCCTAGAGTTCTGCATGGATTGCAACCAAATTTGGCCAGAAACTTCCTTAGGGGAAGGGGATCAGATTTTGCATAAATGGTGACCCTGACCCCCCTGGGGCAGGAGGGGCGGGGCCCAATAGGGGTAATAGAGGTAAATCCTATAAATCGCTACTTGTCCTAGAGTTCTGCATGGATTGCAACCAAATTTGGCCAGAAACTTCCTTAGGGGAAGGGGATCAGATTTTGCATAAATGGTGACCCTGACCCCCCTGGGGCAGGAGGGGCGGGGCCCAATAGGGGTAATAGAGGTAAATCCTATAAATCACTACTTGTCCTAGAGTTCTGCATGGATTGCAACCAAATTTGGCCAGAAACTTCCTTAGGGGAAGGGGATCAGATTTTGCATAAATGGTGACTCTGACCCCCCTGGGGCAGGAGGGGCGGGGCCCAATAGGGGTAATAGAGGTAAATCCTTTAAAATGCTACTTGTCCTAGAGTTCTGCATGGATTGCAACCAAATTTGGCCAGAAACTTCCTTAGGGGAAGGGGATCAGATTTTGCATAAATGGTGACCCTGACCCCCTGGGGCAGGAGGGGCGGGGCCCAATAGGGGTAATAGAGGTAAATCCTATAAATCACTACTTGTCTTAGAGTTCTGGATGGATTGTAACCAAATTTGGCCAGAAACATCCTTGGGGAAGGGGAACAGATTTTGCATAAATGGTGACTCTGACCCCCCTGGGGCAGGAGGGGCGGGGCCCAATAGGGGTAATAGAGGTAAATCCTATAAAATGCTACTTGTCCTAGAGTTCTGCATGGATTGCAACCAAATTTGGCCAGAAACTTCCTTAGGGGAAGGGGATCAGATTTTGCATAAATGGTGACCCTGACCCCCGTGGGGCAGGAGGGGCGGGGCCCAATAGGGATAATAGAGGTAAATCCTATAAATCGCTACTTGTCCTAGAGTTCTGGATGGATTGTAACCAAATTTGGCCAGAAACATCCTTGGGGAAGGGGAACAGAACTTGTATAAATTTTGACTCTGACCCCCCGGGGGCAGGAGGGGCGAGGCCCAATAGGGGAAATAGAAGTAAATCCTATAAATCGCTACTTATCCTAGCGTTCTGGATGGATTGTAACCAAATTTGGCCACAAACATCCTTTGGGGAAGGGAAACAAAACTTGTATAAATTTTGGCTCTGACCTCCCTGGGGGCAGGAGGGGCGGGGCCCAATAGGGGAAATAGAGTTTAATCCTAAAAATCGCTACTTGTCCTAGAGTTCTGCATGGATTGTAACCAAATTTGGCCAGAAACATCCTTGAGGTTAACAGAATTCGTATAAATTTTGGCTTTGACCCCCTGGAGCAGAAAGAGTGGGGCCCAATAGGGGAATTAGAAGTAAGTATTCAAATTCCTTTAGAAAAGAAACAATGAACTTATATTCAGAACATTACATAGCATTACAAACCAGGTGAGCGATACAGGCCCTCTGGGCCTCTTGTATTACATAGTCATGAGTGTAAGAACCTCTATTGAATGCATGGTGTTATAATACTAAACATGATATTTACCAGGTATTTGCTGGACAGTTTGAGAATGTAGCCAAGATGAGCCGCCTAGCTCCCTCCACTGGGGGAAGTATGGCCGAGAAAGCCCCACTCCCGGTGAAGGTCCGTCCGGTGTACTACAGTCCTGGACCTGAGGCACCAGCATACAGACACAGCGAGTCTGACTCAAGGTCCGACGCCAGTACTCCACGACCACCGAGACCCCGAGGGGACAGACCAACGTCTGGCAGGGACGGCCAAAGAGTATTTTATAGGGTAAGTACTGTATACTAATATCCCAACACTAAGGCTCGTGGATTTGATCCCGCTGACTCTTGTCACACATGCTTTAAAAATCACAAAAAAAGTTAAAAGCAAGCATTTGAAGAGCTCCCTATGCTTTCTGTCCATCTTGCATTGATTTTGGTTTGTTTCTATTTAATAAACAACATGATTTTTTTTATTCTTCTTAATTAGGAAACTGTTATTGGTGATTAGATTGAACTTCCTATTTTAACCAGGTTCATTTTAGGATGCCCTCCCCCTCCCTCATATGTGCAAAGTGCTGTATGAATGAATGATTGTCTGTGTGTTTTTGGGAGGCTGTGGTATGTCCTGTGTTGTGTCTCCTTATCATAGTAGAACTATTGCCCTTTATAGTGCTATATCACTGAACATTTTGTGTTTTTGGGAGGCTGTAGTATGTCCTGTGTCGGGTCTCCTTACCTGTATGTGTCTCCTTATCATAGTAGAATTATTGCCCTTTATAGTTCTATATCACTGAACATTTTGTGTTTTTGGGAGGCTGTAGTATGTCCTGTGTTTTGTCTTCTTATCATAGTAGAACTATTGCCTTTTATAGTGCTACATCACTGAACATTTTGTGTTTTGGGAGGCTGTGGTATATCCTGTGTTTTGTCTCCTTACCATAGTAGAACTATTGCTCTTTATAGTGCTACATCACTGAACATTTTGTGTTTTTGGGAGGCTGTAGTATGTCCTGTGTTGTGTCTCCTTACCATAGTAGAACTATTGCCCTTTATAGTGCTACATCACTGAACATTTTGTGTTTTTGGGAGGCTGTAGTATGTCCTGTGTTGTGTCTCCTTACCATAGTAGAACTATTGCCCTTTATAGTGCTATATCACTGAACATTTTGTGTTTTTGGGAGGCTGTAGTATGTCCTGTGTTGTGTCTCCTTATCATAGTAGAACTATTGCCCTTTATAGTGCTACATCACTGAACATTTTGTGTTTTTGGGAGGCTGTAGTATGTCCTGTTTAGTGTCTTCTTATCATAGTAGAACTATCGACCTTTATAGTACTGTATCACTGAACATTTTGTGTTTTTGGGAGGCTGTGTACATATATAGACAATTACATGCTTACAGTTGAATGTATTGACAAGTTTGACTGTTTTGTCTTCTAGTTCAGATAAGTTATTAAGTATAAACAACAAAAATCCTTAACAATAGAAAATTAAAATCCTTTTAATTCAAATGTAATCTGTATCTTATTCCTCTGATATTGTACATGTTCTAGCTGTGGTATGTTTTACAGTCCATTTAACATTTTACCTTCCTAGAAACCATTGTGTGTGAAATTAGAACTCTACCAAATAGCCTTCCCTTTGTATGTAATGACCTGAGGAAGCGACATTAACAGATCGGATCTGTACACAATATTTCCGGTGTATATAACAAGTTCCGAGTTCTGTGAGCTGTGCCCTGGAAACTTGAGAGACAAGAGGACATGACAAGCCTACTAACTGTGTAAATCTCTCTGTATCAGAAATACATAAATACTCCTGGAGCCTGTAGACAATTACCTCCAGGCTGTTTTCTTTTTACTGATGAATAATTAAATATACCAGAGAATTTTAAAACTCCGATTCCAAAAGTATGAAGGTTATTGTGGCAATTCTCTTATTTAAGCATAATTTACAGAGAAAGACTAATAAATCTGCTATCTTTGCTCATACCTGCCTACTTCATAGTATTGTAACACAATTTGACATTTGTGTAGAAACCAGTTTTGAATAAAGACCATTTTTTTCTGGAGGGAGATCATTACAGACAGGTTGAAGTTATTAAATAAAGTTTTAGCGATTCTCGATTTTATTTAGATTGCATTACACATAGTGAGAAGTGAATATATATATATTGTCCTACATTGTGACTAGATACAGAAGACCTATATATTGTCCTACATTGTGACTAGATACAGAAGACCTATATATTGTCCTACATTGTGACTGGGTACAGAAGACCTATATATTGCCCTACATTGTGACTAGATACAGAAGACCTATATATTGTCCTACATTGTGACTGGGTACAGAAGACCTATATATTGCCCTACATTGTGACTGGGTACAGAAGACCTATATATTGCCCTACATTGTGACTGGGTACAGAAGACTTATATATTGCCCTACATTGTGACTGGGTACAGAAGACTTATATATTGTCCTACATACTGACTAGATACAGAAGACCTATATATTGTCCTACATTGTAACTAGATACAGAAGACCTATATATTGTCCTACATTGTGACTAGATACAGAAGACCTATATATTGTCCTACATTGTGACTAGATACAGAAGACCTATATATTGTCCTACATTGTGACTAGATACAGAAGACCTATATATTGTCCTACATTGTGACTGGGTACAGAAGACCTATATATTGTCCTACATTGTGACTGGGTACAGAAGACCTATATATTGTCCTACATTGTGACTGGGTACAGAAGACTTATATATTGCCCTACATTGTGACTGGGTACAGAAGACTTATATATTGCCCTACATTGTGACTGGGTACAGAAGACTTATATATTGTCCTACATACTGACTAGATACAGAAGACCTATATATTGTCCTACATTGTAACTAGATACAGAAGACCTATATATTGCCCTATATTGTGACTAGATACAGAAGACCTATATATTGTCCTACATTGTGACTAGATACAGAAGACCTATATATTGTCCTACATTGTGACTAGATACAGAAGACCTATATATTGTCCTACATTGTGACTAGATACAGAAGACCTATATATTGCCCTACATTGTGACTAGATACAGAAGACCTATATATTGTCCTACATTGTGACTGGGTACAGAAGACCTATATATTGTCCTACATTGTGACTGGGTACAGAAGACCTATATATTGTCCTACATTGTGACTGGGTACAGAAGACTTATATATTGCCCTACATTGTGACTGGGTACAGAAGACTTATATATTGTCCTACATACTGACTAGATACAGAAGACCTATATATTGTCCTACATTGTTACTAGATACAGAAGACCTATATATTGTCCTACATTGTGACTAGTTACAGAAGACCTATATATTGCCCTATATTGTGACTAGATACAGAAGACCTATATATTGTCCTACATTGTGACTAGATACAGAAGACCTATATATTGTCCTACATTGTGACTAGATACAGAAGACCTATATATTGTCCTACATTGTGACTAGATACAGAAGACCTATATATTGTCCTACATTGTGACTAGATACAGAAGACCTATATATTGTCCTACATGGTGACTAGATATGGAGACCTGTGAGAACAGCTGATATGTATCACTGCTTGCATCTTTGGTCTGTCTAAATATAGGCCCAAGATTGATGAGAAACAAATTCAGAAAAAAGGGAAAGTTTGTGTTGTCTCTGCTCAATACAAATTACTCATTTGGGGGCTGACAATCTGTTTAGAAAGTGATGTATCGTTTCTCTACCATTGTAAAAACGTTACGACGGTCGCAGTATAACTTTGGCTGCCTTAGCAAAATATGGTAACATTACTCTAGGCCGCATGACAAATTTTAGAAGCAATTTTTCTTCACAAAAAATTTCATGGGGGAAAATTTCAATACATTGAACCTATATGGCTTCTTTCTGATGCACTTAATATCTGTCAAGTTAACTGTTTCTTTCATAAAAAATCTGCTGAAAATTGATTGCTGCGGAGATGTGTATCCGAGCACAAGTGTGTTGTTGGTGACTATATGGACATGCCATGCCTTGTCCAAATGATACCATTGGTACTAATCTTATTCACTTAGAGCAATCAAACATTTACAACCAACACCAACTTGTAACGATGAGCTCAAGACCATTATTTTAGGAAATCAATGATTCATAAAAGATTTTTACAGTAATCAGTATATTGTTCAATATTTTAAACACTCTCTTATTTCAGTTTATAGCCAATATGATGAGAAGTCACTTTTTTATAGTAATATAATTTCACATTTAAATCAAACATGTATGAGACTGTCATACTGAACTGCGCTCTCAATAAAACA
This sequence comes from Argopecten irradians, assembly GCF_041381155.1. Lineage (NCBI taxonomy): Eukaryota > Metazoa > Mollusca > Bivalvia > Pectinida > Pectinidae > Argopecten > Argopecten irradians. Next base: position 6,316,572 of record NC_091141.1, read on the forward strand.
ACACATTTGTGTCTTTGAGAATAGTTCATAATGTCTATAAAGTCAGCCTTTGGAAGCACATTTAATTTTGTTTGAAGTTACCCTACCAGTAACTAAATTCTCTGGAGACTTTGCCCAAAACATTACATTGAGAGATGTTGATTGTGCACTGTATTCCAACATATTTTGTTTATGTTTATAGAGTTTCCACCATCCAGAGATTTAACTCTTCTGACAGGATTCCTTAATGTTCAAGTTGGTCCCGTTACTTTAAAAAGTGTAGGCACATCTAGTAAAATATATGTACCCATTGTAACATCTTATCAGTTCCATATTCTACATACATTTGTTTGTGACAGCTAGACTTCATGAAAAAATCTTAATTGTCTTTTTACGGTGGTTCATGAAATAGTATAATATGTTCATTTTTTCAATTTAAATGAAAATTGAATTCATATCTATTATTGCCTCACATGATAGAATACTGACTTCTGATTGGCAACAGGGGATGACGTCGTATTTATGAAGTTATTTAACGTTATGCTGGACCAAGAAATCAAGAAATCAAATGTACTGGTTAAATTTGTCACCAAAGAATGAAAGATATAAAACAGAAAAGGTCAAAGGTTACAAAACACAGATTTTATTTTAGCATTGTGTGAATTAATTAATGAAAGTTGATTGTATTTGTATATTTGTGTGTTTCAGGCACTGTTTACGGGCGAGCCTCCTGGTAATGTTTGTATTTGAATATTTGTGTGTTTCAGGCCCCGTTTACGGGCGAGCCTCCAGTTAAGATGGAGGAATACTCTATAGAGGATAAAGCTGGTCTAGAAAAGTGGAGAAACAAACAACGGCAGCGGGAATTCAAACAGAGGCTGTCGAAGGAGGAGGTAAACATGACTTTTGTATTATACAGGGTGAACAGATATATGGAAGGTTAAAATGTCCGTATCGTATGGTTCCATAATCCTTTGGTTTAACAATCAGTCACAGGTATCAGGATCAGATGGTTCTTGTTAGGGCTGCATTATAGCAGGACAGAATATATTAGAAATTTAGGGATGAGAACATGTTTTCATGTTGACCAGCCAAAATCTTACACTCGAGTAGAGATATCCGTTTCCACTCGACCTACCCATTTAAGATTCTACAATGTTAATGTCACTACTGGTCATACTGACGTCTGACTAACCAGCCAATTATTGATATTCCACCCAGTCTTCCCTCTATTATCCAGAATTATAGTTATAGATACTTATCTTCTATGATAGATGGAGGATGACAGGAAGGAGAATCGACGACGCCGGATCTTGACGCGGCGACAGAGGGACCAGCTTTATCGCGGCTACAATGATGACTTGTATGATGCTTATTCTGATGTAGAGGCAAGGTAAGAGCTATTTATAGTATAGAATCTGTCCTCAATATTACAGATGTTACAACATTGTGATATCTGTTTGATGTAGCACTCTCCTTCCTCTCCAAATGTACTGGAATCAGGTTTTATACCTGTCCATTATTCCTTCCCCAGTCTGTAGACATAACTCGTTCTTACAACTTTTTGTAAACTTTACATGTTTTTAAGCTTCACATGAATATCAAAGACTATGTGTAGGTTGGTTGTATAATGCAGATATTTTGACTGATAATCACTTTTGGAGACTATGGTTGATTGACACTGCTACGCTAAACATCACTTAGCCTAGTGCTCTAGCTAAATCTTCTGACCTCTTGAAACCTGTATCAATTGTTTATTTTTCATTCAAAACAGAAGCTTTTGAGATAATATATTTGATTTAATTCCCTGATAGGTATGGTTACCGACAATATGCGTCGTCGCGGAGTGGATACTCAACACCAGGGGGCAGCTGTGTAAGTACTGGAAAATGTACTTTTCAAATTTGTTTCGAGAATGTATTTCATTGTAAAAATCCTTCCTTATTCCAGCTACATTTTGTGTTTCCCTTCATTTCCAAGACTACACGCATTTGTATTGATCAGATTCCTAAAATATTTGAATTCTGATTAGGTCTTGTCAGTAGGTGTTGATGTTTTTGTCGCTACGGTAACCAATGACGTACATGTTGATAGAGTCATCCTCAGTATGGACACAAATAGCAAAAATGATTTGATTTTTGAAAGAAAAGAAAAATGAAAAAAAATAATACAGGATTAAAATGAATTGTCAACTAATGTTTGTAAAATTCATACAAAGCTTTGACATAACAAATAGACAAGATAACAAAGGTGATGACACATGTTTGTATAGATCTATTGCCAGGAAATTTGTCTGTCAAAATGTTGATGTTGATGAAGAGTAGCTTAAGGCCATCTGCTATCTGTTAACTGTATTACCACATACTGCCTTATGGACCAGGAATAGCAAAATAGCGTAGGTATTTGAAAGTCTACCACATGCCCACTTAGATTTTAGGTCAAAATGAATATGTTATAGGCAAATGCCAGGTACCTGCCGAGTCTTCATGGATATGAGGTTCTGCTCAGGGAACTCTTTAATACTGCTTCCTTAAGCAACTAAATCCAGTTTTTGTTGAAAAATACCAATTTTGCAAGCTATGTATAGATATGAAGTCTTTTTGAGCTCTCCTTTCGAAAAGAGGTTGGGCTTATGGAATCACTTTGGCATCGGCATAGGAAATCCCAGGTTAAGGTTATGGTGCAAGTGTTGTAATACTTTTATCTATCACAACTGACGTTGATTGTAGAAATCAACGTCAGTTGTGAAAGATAACAGTATTACAACATCATTTAACCATTTTGAATCATAATTGTTATGATGGGTGATGACAATCATTTAAAGGAACCAAATGATAGATTTTGAGAATTTCAAGAGGCCAGATGGGCCGAAGTAGCCAGGTAAGGTTTTGGTGCAAGTATTGTAATATTGTTATCTGTCACAACCGACATCAATTTCTACAATGATTTTGAATTTTAATTGTTGCGATGGGTATGGACAATCACTTGAAGGGGAAAATGCTGAATTTTGAGAATTTCACAAGGCCCAACGGGCTGAAAGGTTAACATATGTAATGACTTTGCTATATTTTGTAATACTAGGGTAAATTACAAGGATCCTGATTTAAATCAACTAAATTCCAGAGGAGAGCTTTGCTGTTCTCAAATGTTTGCAGCAAGGTTTTAGTCCTTAATTAATTTAATTGAAGTTTTAATCATGACAGATTGGATTGAATTTGATATCCTTCCCCCAGAGGATTTGTTTATTGAAGTCACAAAGGTCCGTTCACATCATAGTGATGATACATACTATGTACTTCTGAGCTTTCTGTCAAATAGCTAAAGAAAAAAGATCAACAAATTTAATTGGTTTCCTTTTTAGTAAAGGTACCTCTAGTACATAGCGTAAAGGATTTATAATCCACTCTGGTACCAACGGTAAATTTATGTTCGAGTTTTAATACTTTTTGGTAGTATGTATTAGAGGGAATAATTGCTTCACTCACTATAAAATTTGGCAGACCATAATTGTCTTACCATTATTTCATAGGAAATAAAAGATATTTAAAAAGTCCCAATCCCTTAAATAAGATTTATTACAGTAAGCATGGAGATGTATGGAAACTTTCAGCCCTAAAATGTAGAGATTACGACCTTGAACTTCCTTTCGTACAGTTATCTATCGGGCCCCGCTGTGATTGTTATTCAGTACATATCGTTTGAGGTGTAATAAAGAAAGTGATTCCTAGGATATTGGAGAAGCAGGTCTAATTCCCTTTTATTACGATTTATTGTAAGGTTCGTATAATGAATTCAGATTTTTATCTTTCGTAGCAATTATTCAAATCAAATTTCTTCTAAAACTGGTTGTTATAAATCTTGCAAATTAAGGTGAAATCTAAGCTTAACCAGGGATTTTCCTACAGTAGAATAACGGACCCATTCCCCTCCGAAAATCTAGCTAAAATTCTCAATTTGTAGCTAAAAATTCCCAATCCGAATCTAAAATCGAAAGTCTGAGTAATGTCATTCTTGGTATGAAATTGTCATGATATGTCGAATCAAAAAGTTAACCCTTTACCACATGTAAGCGCCTTTGAACGCCTTTACCCCTTGCCCCATGTAAGCGACTTTGGACGCCCCCGCACCATCTCAATGTAAGCGCCTCTGGACGCCCCTACACGATCTCAATGCAAGCGACTCTGGACGCCATTTTGACTATCAATGTTTTGCTAGCTTCGTATCATGTGATAAAAGCGCCACCTGTGTTCAGACTTTACAATCTAATTATAGACGTGACCAAATTTCTAACCAATCAATAATCGGCACAGTCTTACTATATAAAACTCTGAATAAGTTAACCGATAAAATCACACATGTGTTCCCTCATGTTACTGGGGACGCCATCATGGCTTCTGTTGTTGATATTACGGCAGATATTTGTAATTATAAGTACAATGTCATGATATTTAAATATCACAGACCTAAAAGCATATAATCTGACGATGATTTAGACGATATTTTATTCAATTTGACATATCAAAAATCTGAGGGTCATGAAGAACGGCGAGGTCCCGTACTATCGCCATTACCTGACGCCGTGTTGGAATGGACTGGCGAGTTTACAGCTGTGAGTGTTGATAATTTTGTTAGAAACTTGTTGTCAAAACTTCAATAAACCTTTAATATACTTCATTTAAAGTTGATAGACTATTTTCGTGCATTTTTCAAGGGCAAATAATGTACAAACATCCCACAACAAACACACTACTCGGAACGATAGAAAGTGAAAGTAGCGGTGAACGGGTCGTGAACCAGCACGGACAAAGCAGAAATAACAGTGTTTTTCAGAGCAAATATATTGACTGAGCCATGATTCAGATATATATTAGTTTGTTTACGATATTTCAAGTAATTTGTGCAATTTTTTTTCTAAAAGTTATAAAAAATCGGCAATATTTTGAGTATTTCCGACAGAGAAAATCAACCATTTTCTGACCTGTAGATGTTTTTAATAATTTTTGAAGTCCTCATATCGAATAATATTTGAAAATGATAGCATCACTGTGTAGTTTGATTCATTTTGAAGCAACTTTATTACCAAAACATTTCTCAAAAATAAACATGAAAGTAAATAAATCCAACTTTAAAAACGTATTATCAATCCAGACTGAAAACTTCAAAAAGTGCCATTGAGATGGTGCATACACTTGACAGATGTTGCAACAATGTTCGTGTTGAACATTGTATACTTTCCTCATGGAAGCCTGGTGATGCAGTCTAATAGTTTGCATGTGGTAAAGCCTTACGGTTAAATCATAAAATAGTGTTTTTCTTTATTTAGTCATTATTCCCAATTTCATGTCATGCCGCGTAAAATTTCCCAATTCAATGGACCCTGGACCCTGTAAAAAAACTGTAGGAAAATCCCTGTTAACAATCACAATTTGTTTCAATTTTGCATATTTCAAATTCATTTTTAGCTTGTATATCAAAGGAGAAAATGGTGTGCCTTAGGTGAACTAAACTGAACTACCTGCAGCTAATGTTCTTTGTTAAACATTGTTACCTTGGGATGGCTAAATATAAATCCCTGTCACTTGTCATTGACTTTTTAGCAACTTTCTGTCAATAAGGTATCTAAGGTGGGGGGTTTGAACCAACACTTGAAGTTTGTAGGTAGGTGGGGTGACGGGTTCATGTGTCCCTAGGCTTGATATCCAGAGATATGCAGGGTGATTGGAGTAAGATGTACAGCAAAGAAGGGACCTAAATATTGAAGTTTCCTTTGCCTGTTGTGGTTGCACTTACCTGCTTTGGTGTTTGGCTTGTATCCTGTCTTTAGTTTACCTCCATTTAAGATAAAATCGGTCCGAATTCTCCATAACAATAGGCCATGAAGAGGCCTATTAACTATACATGGAACATGCTGGGGTATAGGGCTAAGTCTGTTCAAATGAGCGACCTTGACCCTCGTTAAAGTCAGATATGTCTAGTACAATTAAAACCATTTCTCAGAGCTAATGTGAGGTTGGATACCAGTTTTTTTGTTTTTCCCAGAGAACTCTCATCACAAGTCCCTTAACATTACAATTGACATAGGTAAAATTTTAATACAACTTAATACACAAATAAACCAAACCAGAATAATAATAGATAGTTCTACTATTTACCTCTCTGAATAGAGTGGAAATAAAATCACACCATTATTGATGTAAAAGTTCTTCCTTGTGAAGACAGTTTCCATTTTATTGCACACAATCAATAAACTTAATAAGGCATTTCTTTGACATTTGAAGTTAAATCATCAGACAGATGCAGGTGCTCTGTCTCTCAATCTCTCTGGGGCTTCTGTTAGCTTGGTTTGTTATCAGTGCACTCAAATGTTACTTTTTTGGGCTTCTAGCTTTGATGAAGCGTGTGTCAGTTTCCCGTTTTAGAATTTTTAATTGATATCTTTGAGGAAGTCAATCTCAATTTCAGATTATGGAATGTATTATGAATTCAAATATAAAAAACATTGAAATATGTTTTGAATTTATTTTTTTATAAAATATGCATTTTTATTAATTGTTTGTCGGAATCAAATGACAATAACAATGTGTACTTGGTGGCATTGCCTTGTGTTCTACAGGATGTGCTGGTGATTTGTTAGGCCATCATTATACCACTATATCACAATATAGAAAATCTAGTGTTGGGGCCATGGTGGCCAAGATGTCCTGACATATTTCCACAAGCCCTCGCTCCACCCATGGTCACAAGTTTGAATCCTATGTGGGGCAGTTGCAAGGTACTAACCGCTGGTTGGAGTTTTTCTTTGGATACTCTGACTTATGTCCACCATCTAAACCTCACACAATATTTTAAGCAGTTGCTTTTAACATTTTGGAATCTTCATACGTTTAATCTTATTTGGCTGTATATGAAATCTTCTGTTATATAAAGAACAACTATATAGACACTTTATATTGACAAGAAAGCTTTATGACTACAGAACACGGTGTGTGACAGAGTCATTTCCTTTAGGTGAGATTGTACATTCAGTCTTAAGAGAAAATATACAACATTGGTGTTTTAAGGTATCAAATTCCTTGTTGTGAATTGGCGCATTGCCTTTCTAAAACCACAGTTTCATGTGTGAGACTGTTTGCTGGGAAATAAAATGGTATTTGATATCAAGAGCTATTGAAAAGCTTGTAGTTAAAACCTCTTAAGAAGATAAACTACACACTGATGTAGAAGCAGACGGACACCGAGGCTAACAGTTCTGACCAGGATTATTGCTCCTGAACCTGTCTCATTTATGTTTTCTCTGATCGCTGATGGTCCCTGAGAACATACATAGCAGAGATTTGTGGCGACAGATGCTGTGATTGGATCGAGTAGCAGAACCGTCTTAAAGATTCCAAGAAAATCACACAAATAAAGCTAAAGTAATAGAATTCTCTTCCAACACGAAGTTGATCTTCTTTAATGTGAGATTTGTTTTTAAAGAAACTTGTTGAAACAAGAAATATGTGTGACATTTAAATCCATAATTACCACATAACAAGCATGGCTTCCCTAGCAGTCGGCCAAAGGGGATGCATACTTCTGTCATTATTGTCTAATGACTTTCTAACCAGCTTGATTCTTCTATAATAAATATGATTAACAAGCATGTGAATGTCATTTGTTTGTTTAGGTTGTGTTTGTGTTTCATCAATATCTTTATACATGTATACACATCTAAGTAGAGAAGTGGAGAGATGGAGGATGGTTGGGGCCATCGCTGTCTCTAAGCACTTGTTAGTGAGCATGCACAGATATCTGAGTTTCAATGGGGATGATTTTGTATGGAATCTCACCCTAAAAGTTGACTTGGCATGTATAAAAGTTGTTACATGGCTATCACACAACCTTAATGCTGTTACCAACTTCCTTTCATATGTGATTTACTTTTGACAATTTTGTGACTTATGTAATTTTGTGTAAGTTTATCACCACAAAGGAACATCAACCTTGTTCTTTTTAGAAGGTAGTTTGGTTCAGCTAAAAAATCTGTGATCTTATTTTAAAATCGAAATCAAGACATTTAGCAGCTGTAAACAGATGTTATTTTCCAGTATCTTTATCATACACATGTAGACGAGTGTTATGAGGTTTATTGTCACAACATAAAAACATCTCCTGATATTGGATCAACAGATCCTCATTCCATGTAAATACCTACCAATCCTTTTTTAGAGGTGTTTGGTTGTCATAGCAATGTTTGTTCAATTGATCCAATCAGAATGCAATAACCATCAAAAATATTACTGGTAATATTAAAAACAGCAATTACACCAAATGTCATATAAGTTGGTAAAAATAGAACCTTATAAGATATATATTGGCTTCTCTTCCAAGGTCCTGTTTTTTATCAAATAAAGCATGATGATTTATGTGTTTCATTCTGGGTTCTTTCTGAAGTCATCAATGAATTCAAATTTGTCATGAATATTTATAGAAAGTAATTTGACAGAGGTGATATTGAGATTAGGGAGAAGAGATTCTGTTTTGATAAAGTGAGATGTCAAAAGAAACATTTTCCCAGTTGCACTATAATACATCCATCTTGATTTCATTGTTCAAACACAGCCAAGTCTCTTTGTTGCTTAAATAGTTTAACATGATCTCATAAAGGTCCTATTTTGGATTGACCAATTAATTTTCAGAATCGTGAAAGTGTATCATTTTGTCTCAACATAGCTGACTGCTAGTGTCATGGAATAACTTGTTGCAGGTAACATAATGAAAATAGCTAAATGAGCTTGACCTTAAGGATAGAAAGATAGTTGGTCATATAAAGGAAAAAAAAATAAAAATCATAAGAAAGATAGTTGGTCATATAAAGGAAAAAAAAATAAAAATCATAATAACCAGGTGGTATTTATATAGAGGTCACATTGTGTAGGAATTGACCATTTATAGGAGCCTAGAGAAGTGTAAATCATGTAGTCTTTATACAGAGCTGTATAATACAGAAGTGGTCACTAAGGCAGGCTTCAATGTAATCTCCTTCTGGTCCTAATATTATCCCAGGTCTCTTCCTCTGACTTGTAGCATCAGATAAGTTAAATAAAGACCTATGTTACACAATCTCTTGTATTTGTTTATTTAATTTCAAGGAACAGGTTGTGTTTATATAAACTAATGTAGGGGAATTCAAAGTTAGGATACATTTATAACAACAATGTAGCGCTCAAATCAGATCCTATATTGGACAGTAAATTGTGTATCCTCATCACAGAAGCTGGGTTACACAGATTGGTTTTTGTGAATTTATATGATAAGTAACGATTCTTGGCCTACAAATATTGACAAATGTCATGTACTCAAAGATAACCCAGATCATATCCTGAGTGAGTGGCCTATATCTGCAGCTCACGACAATCAATATGGGGGGCTCGGAGACTTAAGATGAGATCTCATATGTTACACCTAAATTCAACTTGTTTTTGTGAGGCCTTTGGGGGGGGGGGGGGGGGGGGAAGCCAGGCTTAAAAAAAAATTATTTCTGATTATTTCTACAGTACCATGTGTATCAAGGCAATCTTCTAGTTGCATGTCATCAAATATTGATACCTGTGTAAGATTGTTTCATTTTATCCTTTCTCATGCACTAACTGCAGTGGTTGAACACACTGCCTACAGAGTTTGACAATGTATCTACCTGATGCAAACTCAGCGTGCATGAGGGAAGATTGACAATGTATCTACCAGATACAAACTCAGCGTGCATGAGGGAAGATTGACAATGTATCTACCAGATACAAACTCAGCGAGCATGAGGGAAGATTGAAAATGTATCTACCAGATTCAAACTCAGTGTGCCTAATGGGAGATGGACAATGTATCTAGATATCTAGTGTGCATGTTAGGATATCTGGACAATGTATCTAGATATCTAGTGTGCATTATGAGAGATGGAAAATGTATCTAGATATCTAGTGTGCATGTTAGGATATCTGGACAATGTATCTAGATATCTAGTGTGCATGATGGGAGATGGACAATATATCTAGATATCTAGTGTGCATGTTAGGATATCTGGACAATGTATCTAGATATCTAGTGTGCATTATGAGAGATGGAAAATGTATCTAGATATCTAGTGTGCATGATGGGAGATTGACAATATATCTGGATATCTATTGTGCCTAATGGGAGATGGACAATGTATCTAGATATCTAGTGTGCATTATGAGAGATCTACAATGTATCAATTTGACAGATTGACAGATGGATTTATGGTCTTCAGTGTCCTAGTGATCCAAGATTGTTTAATACTCTAGCTACCTCTCGCCCTCCACCTCGATGTTGTAAATTTGCTTCAAAACTAATTTCAGCTTCTTTAATTGTAATCACCAGAAACAAATGTAATTCCTTAACAGGTTCTTATAATTACTTTTTCAACAATACTGATTAGGTATTCCTTTAACTAGTTTTTAGAACTCAACACCAGGTTTAATATCATTAAAGATTTTTCAAAAATTGGGACTTGAAATGTGATTGGAATTATAATATAAACTTAAGAACCAAAGTCTTCATCTTATTCATAATAAAAATGCCTTATAAAACGGATATTGAAATGTTTTGACATTTCGGACTATAGCCTAGCTCTAGGAAATCAAGAGTGATTTTTTTAAATCTCAAATGATGAACATTTTCTGGCTGTAATTCTTTTTTTTTAATGGTTTATGGTCACAGAATTTTATTATACATCTCTGGTGAGTGGGATTTGCTAAGTTCTGTAACATCAACTGTCATATTAGCGTAAATTTGAGCTCGAATGCACATTAATATATCAGGGCTCAGCTCTGACAGAAATTGATCAGGGAACAGCAAGTCGAGATTGATTTAGGAAGGCCCCATGGATGTATTGTAGAATGCATCGGATGTTCCTATCTCAGCCAGCTCCTCTTGTGGTCAACAAACAATTAAAGATTTCTCCCTTCACTTGAGACCCTGTGTACCTTAGCTATACAACATACTCCTGATTAGTAGACATCATCCCTAAGTACGTGTATAACGGTAGGGATGTCAATGTGGTCAAATGACAAAATCTTATGAGTAATCATTGGTAAAGCTTTAAGACGTATAAGAGAACGCCCCGTCTGTTTTGGATGCTGATCGGAGAGGGCAGTACTATATTGATTCTGTGGTCTGTGACTGTATCAGAGAGATCACTGTACACTCTTGTGTAGCCATCTAAAGACCAGCAGTTCCCTATACCAGGGCTAATGAAAAGTGGAGATTTTTGGGAGATCAAACTTTTACAGCAGTGATTAAGTGATTTACAGAATGTGGAATATATACATGTGCCTGAAACACATTTTCATTTAAGGATATCTTTACTTTTGATACAACTCTGTATCACTTGTGTTGGTGGTAAGATAAAAAAACAAATAAGTTGATGGATTGAATTAATGTAAGCCTAATAATTAGTTGTAATGCATCCATTTAAAAGTCATACAAACTTAGGATTATTAGGAAAAATTATATGGTCTAAATTCTTTGATTTTGGAATCATTTTAAATCATATTGTTTATCTATCAACTCTTTTAGTACTTATTTTGAATTCTTGTGAAGTACAGGTTTTAATTTAAATTTTCTTCACAGGATGTTTCCATGACAACAATATCAGTAACATTTCCTGAAATATTTCTGATCACTTGTAAATTTAATCAGACGTTAATTTTCTAGAAATGTTTTGATTTTACGTAACCTAAATGTTCTTGCCAAGGGTTAAAGACAGGGTCCTTTTTACATATTTGGTGTTTTACTCCAGTTATACGAACAAATCTGTAGAGTATGGTTAAATGGAAAAAATACAGCATTTTTATTCATGGTACCTTAATTAAAGCTACACAAGTCTCAGGTATGGATAAGTTTTTATTGAAGCTGAATTATGATATCTACCATTTGATTAACATCAGGTAGTTTAAAGGAAACTTATGACCAATATCAAATTAAAGTTAATTTCCATGAAGTAAATAATTTTGATTGCCTTTTAATGAGATCAAAATGCATTTACTATAATGACTTGCTGTACATGTTTGGGCTCAATGAATTTTATTCTTGATGTAGGCTTGGTTTTAATCTAAACTTGGATAAAATTCTGAAAGTCAAAGTTTAATTTTTTTCAAAAAAATAATCTTACATGTGTTTGATATCTTTGTTACCGTAGTTAACGCAAAGAAATACTATCTCTACAAAGATATGGTATGAGATTACTTCTTTGTTACCGTAGTTAACACAAGGAAATATTTTCTGTACAAAGATATGGTATGAGATAACTTCGAGTCCAAGTTTCAGCACAGGTGTCAACTGTAAAATTTAAGCTAGTGCATCAATATAAAGTACAGTAAAGGATTTTCTCTTATATAATATTTAACAGCCATACAACCGTGGTTTAACATTTTACGAGCTTGCATTCTCAGATCTCTTAAACTATCGCTACTGACTGATGAGTGACGTATATTTGGTTTTTACAGCATTCCGAGAGAAGCAGTTACAGTAGGGACAGTAGGGCAATTATGGTAATTACTTATGTCATATACATGTATGTTTTTTTATCTGTTTGATATTAGAACAATAGGAGACTAACAATAGATATTTTGATACATTTGTAACTTTTTGTGTCGGTTTATATCATAGAACTGTTTGGCTTTATTATTATTATTATTACAAATAATCTCATTATTTTATGTTTTCTAACTTCATTAACTACATGTATGGTTCTCACAGATGTGATATTAGTTTTAACCCTGATTTCAAAGGGGAAGGGGGGGGGGTCAACACATGAATTGAAAATCGTGACATTTGGATTAAATTCCCATTAGACCCATTCGTGTCTTGTATAGCCAAAATCTCACAGGGGCATAGGAATTAGTTGAAGTCAACATAATAATTTGGACCTATCCAAATGTAACACAGGGACATGAAAAGCATTTAACATATAGTTTGGAGTTATCCGAATGTCTATACATGGTAGTTGTTACACGAGGATATATTTATCATTTGAGCTGTATACCTGTCTGTTTGTATACCTGTCTGTTTTATAAATACATGGACAGGATAAATTCTGTATTTGTATATTACAAAGCTATCTGCCCATGCAGGTAAGTATTGATTGAGACGTCATATGTTTACGAGCATAACATACTTTCCAAAACAAAGTAAATTAAGCTCACCAAATGATGGCGTCACCATGGTTATATACCTACCCGCAACACAGCTAAATCTGTGATATGTATAGCCGACATAAGGTAAAGCTCAAATTAATCATATAAATTTAATTTCCTTGTCCCTGTGCTAAATCAACTATTATTTTGTTATGTGACTAGTTTTCATTTGATAAACACTAGAATAGTCTCATATACATTATACATCTCGGGCTAAAACTAATTACCAGGTCCCTGTCCTGAAATGACAATATTTCAATCTGGCAAAATTTGTGACATTTTCCTGTTCACTACAACATCATACAGATGAAATATTTTAACAGAAGACTCCATGTTTGTGTGAACCATCAATTATTTAGCATATTTATAGCTTGCTGTGACTTTTAGATAATATGTTGTTTACTTGATTTATATGTGATGTTTATGGCTGTTAATGTCTGATTGTTTTCTGATTGGTGTTGAAAAATGTTTTCAAAAACGTGAAAAACTTGAAAATTACAGGTCTTCGACATACATAAATACAAATTGCACAGGGCTTATTATCAAAACATTTGAGCACGAAAGTGAAAAGATGGGCTTTGATAAACTAGCGGTGTATCTATATGTCATATATCACTCCGACTGGATGCTGGTGTTAATCTATAGGAAGTCCCAAAGGATTCCAAGATAAAATCTTGAAAACAAAATGTCTGTTTCACTTTCAGATTTAAACCATTTTTCATGACATTGTATTTGAAATCTTAAAATCTGCAAAATTTTGAGAAATGGTTCACTCCTATATACACCCTGAAAGCCGAATTATAAATAAAAATTAGCTGGTAAAATTTAATTTGCTTGTTTTACATAAAATTGCGAAACTTTTGACGCAGGTTAACAACTGCCTATAAAGTCTGTACTAAGTCTTTATTTCTTTTTTCTTTTTTGAAGCTTTTCTTTTTATTTGGATGAGAAAGCATACATAGTGTTTGCTTGTAGATCTCCTGAAATGTCACTGTTGATGGTGAAGCCTGCGGTAGTTTCTCCTCAGTGAGTCCCTGAATGGTATTTAGACTCGGTAGATGTCGCTTTTTATGTACCAGTGTAATTGTCTCTCATGACTTCAGGTTACACAAGAACTGAGGCTATCTAAGAGAACATATCTTACTGTTTATAATTATTCATAGGTTAAATATGGTACCATTGTAATTTCCTACGGACTATAAAAAAATGATACAAATGATATCTGATATATATATAGTTAACAATCAATATTGTATGGTAGTTGTTACTCTAATTTAGGTTTGGATATTGAATTTTCCTGCAGCTCCAATTAAATTCTGAGGCAGACATGAAATGATATTGAACTGTTTCTACATTAAAACCTTCAAGATGGAGAAACCTAATTATACCGTAAGGTGTAGTACACACTGTTTTACTGATCTGTAAAAATGAGCTGGATTTTTAGCCCACCATCTACCACTCATTGCATTTTGTCTGTGCTCCATCCTTCCTTCCACCTTTCTGTTAACAATATTTGTTGCTGCTATTTCTGAGAAAGTACAGCTTAAGGGATGTCAAATTTCATACATAGGTTTCCCCAGGACTGTAGTTGTGCATAATGCATTTTGGGACCTATCAGTTGACACACAGCCATCTTAGCTATCTTGGAATTCAATAGTTGATTTTTTTTACTGCTATTTCTTGGAAAGTATTGAAGGGATTTGTCTCACATTCCATACATAGGCTTCCCTTATACTGATGCATTTTAGGATTGATCTGAAAACAAGATGGCCAACAGGCAGTCATCTTGGATTTTGACAGTTGAAGTCTTGTTATTATTTCTGAAAAAAATACTGGAAGTATGTCTCTCTAAACTTTCCTATGTCCTTTGTGTTATACAAATTGCATTTTGTGAATGATCTGGAAATAGGACTGATAAACAGATAGTTTTCATCTTCTATTTGGAAACATTTTCAGAAAGTAATGAAGTTGATTACTTGGTCCTTGGTTCTGCACACTTATTGCAAAATAAATACAGACACAACATGGCAAACGATGGACATATTGAATTAGACAACAGAAGTATGTTGCTGCTATGTCATCCTCGATGCTCCAGGGTTTCCAATCACTTAACATCTCTACACCCCTGTGTACCGTTATACGTCTCTTTTGATGCAGATATACATCAAAAGACAACATTACCTGTTTTGTTCTGTTGTCTCCAGTTTTACTATGAGATAGCCTAAGGGTGCAGAGATCGTAAGTGTTCGAAACACGTGGAGTATCGAGGATGCTAATATGCAGACTTTATGTGAAGTTTCCAGATGTGTATTCAATATTTCCAAAGGAAGGGGGAATAGAAGAGAAGCATAGAGAAATAAAGATCCTTCATTCCATTGACTGACATAGATTATAATCTATGGTGGGCACTGATCCCTCTTTGATGACATAGATTATAATCTATGGTGGGCACTGATCCCTCTTTGATGACATAGATTATAATCTATGGTGGGCACTGATCCCTCTTTGATGACATAGATTATAATCTATGGTGGGCACTGATCCCTCTTTGATGACATAGATTATAATCTATGGTGGGCACTGATCCCTCTTTGATGACATAGATTATAATCTATGGTGGGCACTGATCCCTCTGTGATCTATCGTTACAAGAGAAGACTCCTATTAACAGATATAAAAGAATAAGTCTACCAATATAAATGTTATATCTGGGAATAAGCAAGGGAGCATTATCACTGAGGACATTTCTCAAATTCGATAAATATCTCATTTACTCTAGGACAGTTTAGCAATTTAGCTCAAACTCGGAAAATTAAACTGAATGTCAACTAAACGCAGTGGCAGCAATGGAATTCAATCAGAAGAGAGAAAATAAGATCTGATACATATCAACTTACCTCCAAATGAATACCAATTCCCTTTAGACTTTGTTTGAAAACAAGAAGTGTTTAGTTTTGAAATTAATTTTCCTGGTCTACGCTTGCCATGATATTGTGATTAACACCCCTTCGCATTTGGTACTCTTTACAATGTTTCCTTCTCAGCTCGTGTCAGAAATGTTGTGAAAAACAGTTTGCTATGTATATACTGTGTTAGTGAAAGACAAGCTACTTCAGAAAGGTGGCAGGCATGCTTTGTCTAGAATTCATATTAAAGCTAAGAAACATTTACATATTGATTCTGTAAGACTTTACATTATTTCTCTTACAAACATTGGCCAATTTGTATACGAAAGGGAAAAAAAACTGATTTTGAAACAAGAAGGGAATAATTTTGAATTTTTGCCAACAATGTTGGCTTAACGCTAAATAAAAAGAGGAACTATGCTACAATGTCAGCTACCTAAATAAAATGAGGAACTATGTCTACAATGTCAGCTACCTAAATAAAATAAGGAACTATGCTACAATATCAGCTACCTAAATAAAATGAGGAACTATGTCTACAATGTCAGCTACCTAAATAAAATGAGGAACTATATCTACAATGGCAGCTACCTAAACAAAAAGAGGAACAATGCTACAATGTCAGCTACCTAAATAAAATGAGGAACTATGTCTACAATGTCAGCTACCTAAATAAAATGAGGAACTATGTCTACAATATCAGCTACCTAAATAAAATAAGGAACTATGTCTACAATGTCAGCTACCTAAATAATGTCAGCTACCTAAATAAAATGAGGAACTATATCTACAATGTCAGATACCTAAATAAAATGATGAACTATGCTACAATGTCAGCTACCTATATAAAATGAGGAACTATATATGCAAATAACCAGTGACTAAGGTTTCACATATCAAATACATTATATTTTTATCCAAGTAAAACTTATGGATCTTGAATGTTGTCTGGACCAAGGATCTCCAAATGAACGCCTGTATAGCACAAGTAAAACTAATGGATCTTGAATGTTGTCTGGACCAAGGATCTCCAAATGAATGCCTGTATAACACGTGTTAAGGCTAATGGATCATGAATGTTGTCCGGACCAAGGATCTCCAAATGAATGCCTGTATAACACGTGTTAAGGCTAATGGATCTTGAATGTTGTCCGGACCAAGGATCTCCAAATGAATGCCTGTATAACACGTGTTAAGGCTAATGGATCTTGAATGTTGTCTGGACCAAGGATCTCCAAATAAACGCCTGTATAACAGGTGTTAAGGCTAATGGATCTTGGATATTAGTTAAACGATCCAACATGATTCATGGCATTGGTTAATCTCGGACAACTCATTTTCAAATTGCTTCGAGTCAGATTCCGCACCACATAAAAGTGGTGTTTATATGAAATGCTTTCATGAATTGCCTTTCAAATCAGCCATTCTAGCAGAGCAGTTCGTGGCCATTGAACCCTAATGGACATTGTCTGTGAAGTTCTCATCTGCATAACAATAAACCTTGGCTGCATATGGCAAATATGATGGAGTTCAATATTAACTAATTCACCCCTGAAGACACATTTGAACTCTTCTAATTCTGAGATTGGAACAGTTCATTATGAATTTTCAGGGGTGAATTATAGTTAACCCAGATATATTAGGGCAGAAATCATTGGTGATAAGTGGTCATGATAAAAGGTCAGCAGTCCACTTATGTGACATGCATAGAAAAACAGGCAATTGGTCTATAGGGTCTTTGTGGAATGGTGTAATGGTGTGAGGGCTTTGGGGATAAAGTGTGTTGCTGTAAATCTTTTAGTAGGAGAAGCGCCGGTTAGTGGAGGTAGGGGGAGATGGGTTTGTACGATTGACACTTTTCAAGTAGGTTAATCATAGATCGGGCTGTTGACACTTTAGTGGGAGGGTTTGCTCAGATTCTTCAATGAAAAGGTATGAGAATGAGATGTTACAAAGCTATTGTGAGAGGATGTTACTTCATAAGGATGCAGTGAAAAGGGTGTGAAAAAAACTAAACTACTAAAAAAAACAACTGTTGTAATATTGAATACTTGTACCTAAATACTGTCCTGTACTTAGCATCAGTGATACACCGTGTGTCTAATTTACATTGTGTTTTGTGGCAAAACATTACAGTTTGGTATTTTTGGTATTCTTCTGAAGAAATGTACTCTTTTATTGATTTTTCTATTTCTTTTTTTTTGGGTGGTAAAAATGTCAAAGTATTGGGTCGATGTTCCTATACCGAGACAAACCCGTAAATATGACTAATCAATAGTAACTATACTGTCTATACTGAGACACTCCAGTAAATATGACTAATCAATAGTAACTATACTGTCTATATACTGAGACACATCAGTAAATATGACTAATCAATAGTAACTATACTGTCTATACTGAGACACACCAGTAAATATGACTAATCAATAGTAACTATACTGTATATACTGAGACACAACAGTAAATATGACTAATCAATAGTAACTATACTGTCTATACTGAGACACATCAGTTAATATGACTAATCAATAGTAACTATACTGAGACACACCAGTAAATATGACTAATCAATAGTAACTATACTGTCTATACTAAGACACATCAGTAAATATGACTAATCAATAGTAACTATACTGTCTATACTGAGACACACCAGTAAATATGACTAATCAATAGTAACTATACTGTCTATACTGAGACACATCAGTAAATATGACTAATCAATAGTAACTATACTGTCTATACTGAGACACACCAGTAAATATGACTAATCAATAGTGACTGTACTGTCTATACTGAGACACAACAGTAAATATGACTAATCAATAGTAACTATACTGTCTATACTGAGACACATCAGTTAATATGACTAAACAATAGTAACTATACTGTCTATACTGAGACACACCAGTAAATATGACTAATCAATAGTAACTATACTGAGACACACCAGTAAATATGACTAATCAATAGTAACTATACTGTCTATACTGAGACACATCAGTAAATATGACTAATCAATAGTAACTATACTGTCTATACTGAGACACACCAGTAAATATGACAATAGTAACTATACTGTCTATACTGAGACACAACAGTAAATATGACTAATCAATAGTAACTATACTGTCTATATACTGAGACACATCAGTAAATATGACTAATCAATAGTAACTATACTGTCTATACTGAGACACAACAGTAAATATGACTAATCAATAGTAACTATACTGTCTATACTGAGACACACCAGTAAATATGACTAATCAATAGTAACTATACTGTCTATACTGAGACACAACAGTAAATATGACAAATCAATAGTAAATATACTGTCTATACTGAGACACACCAGTAAATATGACTAATCAATAGTAACTATACTGTCTATACTGAGACACACCAGTAAATATGACTAATCAATAGTAACTATACTGTCTATACTGAGACACACCAGTAAATATGACTAATCAATAGTAACTATACTGTCTATACTGAGACACACCAGTAAATATGACTAATCAATAGTGACTATACTGTCTATACTGAGACACACTAGTAAATATGACTAATCAATAGTAACTATACTGTCTATACTGAGACACACCAGTAAATATGACTAATCAATAGTAACTATACTGTCTATACTGAGACACACCAGTAAATATGACTAATCAATAGTAATTATACTGTCTATACTGAGACACACCAGTAAATATGACTAATCAATAGTAAATATACTGTCTATACTGAGACACACCAGTAAATATGACTAATCAATAGTAACTATACTGTCTATACTGAGACACACCAGTAAATATGACTAATCAATAGTAACTATACTGTATATACTGAGACACAACAGTAAATATGACTAATCAATAGTAACTGTACTGTCTATACTGAGACACACCAGTAAATATGACTAATCAATAGTAACTATACTGTCTATACTGAGACACACCAGTAAATATGACTAATCAATAGTAACTATACTGTCTATACTGAGACACATCAGTAAATATGACTAATCAATAGTAACTATACTGTCTATACTGAGACACACCAGTAAATATGACTAATCAATAGTAACTATACTGTCTATACTGAGACACACCAGTAAATATGACTAATCAATAGTAACTATACTGTATATACTGAGGGACACCAGTAAATATGACTAATCAATAGTAACTATACTGTCTATACTGAGACACATCAGTAAATATGACTAATCAATAGTAACTATACTGTCTATACTGAGACACACCAGTAAATATGACTAATCAATAGTAACTATACTGTCTATACTGAGACACACCAGTAAATATGACTAATCAATAGTAACTATACTGTCTATACTGAGACACACCAGTAAATATGACTAATCAATAGTGACTATACTGTCTATACTGAGACACACTAGTAAATATGACTAATCAATAGTAACTATACTGTCTATACTGAGACACACCAGTAAATATGACTAATCAATAGTAACTATACTGTCTATACTGAGACACACCAGTAAATATGACTAATCAATAGTGACTGTACTGTCTATACTGAGACACACCAGTAAATATGACTAATCAATAGTAACTGTACTGTCTATACTGAGGGACACCAGTAAATATGACTAATCAATAGTAACTATATTGTTTATACTGAGACACACCAGTAAATATGACTAATCAATAGTAACTATACTGTCTATACTGAGACACACCAGTAAATATGACTAATCAATAGTAACTATACTGTCTATACTGAGACACAACAGTAAATATGACTAATCAATAGTAACTATACTGTATATACTGAGGGACACCAGTAAATATGACTAATCAATAGTAACTATACTGTCTATACTGAGACACATCAGTAAATATGACTAATCAATAGTAACTATACTGTCTATACTGAGACACACCAGTAAATATGACTAATCAATAGTAACTATACTGTCTATACTGAGACACACCAGTAAATATGACTAATCAATAGTAACTATACTGTCTATACTGAGACACACCAGTAAATATGACTAATCAATAGTAACTATACTGTCTATACTGAGACACACCAGTAAATATGACTAATCAATAGTAACTATACTGTCTATACTGAGACACATCAGTAAATATGACTAATCAATAGTAACTATACTGTCTATACTGAGACACACCAGTAAATATGACTAATCAATAGTAACTATACTGTCTATACTGAGACACACCAGTAAATATGACTAATCAATAGTAACTATACTGAGACACAGTAAATATATACAATAGTAAGACTATACTGAGACACACAGTAAATATGACTAATCAATAGTAACTATACTGTCTATACTGAGACACACCAGTAAATATGACTAATCAATAGTAACTATACTGTCTATACTGAGACACAACAGTAAATATGACTAATCAATAGTAACTATACTGTCTATACTGAGACACACCAGTAAATATGACTAATCAATAGTAACTATACTGTCTATACTGAGACACACCAGTAAATATGACTAATCAATAGTAACTATACTGTCTATACTGAGACACAACAGTAAATATGACTAATCAATAGTAACTATACTGTCTATACTGAGACACACCAGTAAATATGACTAATCAATAGTAACTATACTGTCTATACTGAGACACAACAGTAAATATGACTAATCAATAGTAACTATACTGTCTATACTGAGACACAACAGTAAATATGACTAATCAATAGTAACTATACTGTCTATACTGAGACACACCAGTAAATATGACTAATCAATAGTAACTATACTGTCTATACTGAGACACACCAGTAAATATGACTAATCAATAGTAACTATACTGTCTATACTGAGACACAACAGTAAATATGACTAATCAATAGTGACTGTACTGTCTATACTGAGACACACCAGTAAATATGACTAATCAATAGTAACTATACTGTCTATACTGAGACACACCAGTAAATATGACTAATCAATAGTAACTATACTGTCTATACTGAGACACACCAGTAAATATGACTAATCAATAGTAACTATACTGTCTATACTGAGACACACCAGTAAATATGACTAATCAATAGTAAATGTACTGTCTATACCGAGACACACTAGTAAATATGACTAATCAATAGTAACTATACTGTCTATACTGACACACACCAGTAAATATGACTAATCAATAGTAACTATACTGAGACACACCAGTAAATATGACTAATCAATAGTAACTATACTGTCTATACTAAGACACACCAGTAAATATGACTAATCAATAGTAACTATACTGTCTATACTGAGACACACCAGTAAATATGACTAATCAATAGTAACTATACTGTCTATACTGAGACACACCAGTAAATATGACTTAACATTAGTAACTATACTGTCTATACTGACACACACCAGTAAATATGACTAATCAATAGTAACTATACTGTCTATACTGAGACACACCAGTAAATATGACTAATCAATAGTAATTATACTGTCTATACTGAGACACACCAGTAAATATGACTAATCAATAGTAACTATACTGTCTATACTGAGACACACCAGTAAATATGACTTAACATTAGTAACTATATTGTTTATACTTCCATTATTGGTACTGATTTTAGTTACAAAAAAAATCATATATAGATTATTTGGTTTCAATGTTATAATTAATCATAATTAACTGTACAAAATTCAAGATAATTTATCTAAATCATGAAATGAGTTGTTAGTCCAAGTAAATTATTTATAAAGATTTATGGATATCTCAAAGAAAATCGTTACAATTTTCTTTGAAAATTAGTAAAATTGTGTAACTGCTATTGGATTCCCCATAAAGTTTGGAAACAAATGTCAAATGTTTAAAATTTGTATAGAAGTTGGTCAATATGTTGATCCTGTTAATACCAAAATCTGTTGTGACTGTAAGATATTTAAAAATCTCAGATTTCTAGCATGTTTCTGAAAATCTTTGTGCAATTAAAGTCATCTGTCAGTTAGGATTAATGTTTAAATCTGTTGAAGCAGCAGACTTGCTTGAAGTTTTGAAAATTGAATTCTGTTCGACGTTAACACATAATTCAGTTATCATAGGCAGCAGGAAAGTCAATCATTTATATTCAGCTTTATTTTGTGGCAGAAAAATACAGCAAAATACTTTCATTTCATGATGCAATGGAAACCTTGGTAAATTAAAGATGCTCCACCGCTGACAAATGGTATTTTTTCACTATTAAAAACAGGAGCAGACGATTTAGTATTTTTCTTCAGTTACTCAATTTACACCATTACCGCAATTGAAAAGTTTGAGCTTCTAATTTTACTTCAAGTTGAAAATATAAAAAATAATTAATTGCATCCCGAAAAAATTCCGTGGTACTATATCCTATATGGAATGAAGTACTGATTGCTCATGCACCAAAGGCAAAATAAATTATCTTATATTATTTTTTGTGCTAATTAGACATATATATACACGATTAAACACCAAATATTGTTCAATTGATGAATATCATTTATGCTCTGTCGGCGGTGGAGCATCTTTAATGGAAGGAAAGGTTTTAGTGCCAACATGGTAGATATTTCTGTCAGCAAAACCAATACAATTTCATTCTACATAGATCAACAAAAATTTGGGTTGCAATAATTTTAAAATTCTCTCCATCACCTTTTCACGGTGTGTGCCAAACTGCGATGTCATTCTGTACTCTAGGAAACATGGTAAGTCTCCTAATTCTGAAGTTGGAATCAATTTTCATAGAGAGGCATTCAATATAATTAGCTCGTTACAGCCTAAAATGTCCCTGATTAAACCTTAACATGAATTATCAGCTCACAAACTTGTCAGGTTCTGTCAAATCCTTTTAATCCTCAGCCTTGGATGAGTTATATGTAATTTTCATGAATTTTGTGTGTCCCCTGGTGATTTTGTTTTACAAGCTGAACTGAATAAATTTGACATTCAGCTCTTCAGCAAACAAGTCACAGGGTTTTGCATTACAAATCTAACAGGTGCAAATCTAACAGGTGTGATGTTTTTGAAAATCCTGCCAAACCAAATGTATCATTTGTGCATGTTTACCTAATAATACATTCTGTTGTTAAGTGCTAGATAGAGAAGCAAAATAAATTGAAACGTTTTATGGTGTAATTTATTCCATTGATACAAAATATTACGTTCGGGGAGGGGGGGGGGGCTTTTTGTATAAGTTCCATGTTTGCAGTATTATAAACATCCCAATTTGTGCTGGTGTTATTATATTTCTGTTACATATTTGCAGATTATACTAAATCTGTATTGTTATCACTCTATCCCGGATATATCGTGCTTTCTCAGAGTGAATAGCCTCGCTAGTGTCGGTGAAGGTCCTCTTGATGGTGGTCATCAAGGTCTTTGTGTAACTGCTGTCATGTTCATATACCATCACAAAGCTAGAAGGTTTTCCTCATGACAAATTATACTCTCTAAACACCGTACGCTACCTAGAAGGCTTTTTCCATTACAAATTACGCCCTCTAAAGACGGTGTAGCGCTATTTCATGTCCTGAACTAGGAACGAATCTTTGCCTGCTGCAATAATGAAGATAAAAAATAATTGGTTTGTAGCAAAAACATCAGACAAGGTGTCACCGCTTCATGTTTAACTCTGTGTAATGTCTATGTGTGAATGTGTAAATGTAGATTATACAGAGATAGCAGTATGACCATCATTGTGTAATCATCACCGTTGTTTTGTCTCCAATGATCAATGTGGTGGTTCATCTCTCATTTCCTATTCTGTTTTATACCTCACTATTTTAATTATCCTTTATACAACAGACAATGCTCGGCCATCAGAGAGATTCAGCCATTGTAGATGTCACATATAATACCTGTTTTATTGTT
Organism: Argopecten irradians; assembly: GCF_041381155.1. Classification (NCBI taxonomy): domain Eukaryota; kingdom Metazoa; phylum Mollusca; class Bivalvia; order Pectinida; family Pectinidae; genus Argopecten; species Argopecten irradians. Next base: position 6,341,562 of record NC_091141.1, read on the forward strand.
ACAGGATGAGCGAAACTTAGGTCGCAGTATGAGGGCAGCTCCTCGTCATGTTCGCCCAGGCAGGACATCACGACCAGCATCCGCTTCCAAGGATAAGGTAAGGGAGACAATTTGTAACCTCTATGACACCTGTAGTATATAGTCTATATCTATTTTACTGGTCAACACATCTATATAGGATATGATAAGGGAGACAATCTGTAACCTCTATCACACCTGTAGTGTATAGTCTATATCTGTTTTACTGGTCAACACATCTATATAGGATATGGTAAGGGAGACAATCCGTAACCTCTATAACACCTGTAGTATATAGTCTATATCTGTTTTACTGGTCAACACATCTATATAGGATATGGTAAGGGAGACAATCTGTAACCTCTATAACACCTGTAGTATATAGTCTATATCTGTTTTACTGGTCAACATATCTATATAGGATATGGTAAGGGAGACAATTTGTAACCTCTATGACACCTGTAGTATATAGTCTATATCTATTTTACTGGTCAACACATCTATATAGGATATGGTAAGGGAGACAATCTGTAACCTCTATCACACCTGTAGTATATAGTCTATATCTGTTTTACTGGTCAATACATCTATATAGGATATGGTAAGGGAGACAATCTGTAACCTCTATCACACCTGTAGTGTATAGTCTATATCTGTTTTACTGGTCAACACATCTATATAGGATAAGGTAAGGGAGACAATTTGTAACCTCTATAACACCTGTAGTATATAGTCTATATCTGTTTTACTGGTCAACACATCTATATAGGATAAGGTAAGGGAGACAATTTGTAACCTCTATCACACCTGTAGTATATAGTCTATATCTGTTTTACTGGTCAATACATCTATATAGGATATGGTAAGGGAGACAATCTGTAACCTCTGTAACACCTGTAGTGTATAGTCTATATCTGTTTTACTGGTAAACACATCTATATAGGATATGGTAAGGGAGACAATTTGTAACCTCTATAACACCTGTATTATATAGTCTATATCTGTTTTACTGGTCAACACATCTATATAGGATATGGTAAGGGAGACAATCTGTAACCTCTGTAACACCTGTAGTGTATAGTCTATATCTGTTTTACTGGTCAATATATCTATATAGGATATGGTAAGGGAGACAATTTGTAACCTCTATAACACCTGTAGTATATAGTCTATATCTGTTTTACTGGTCAACACATCTATATAGGATATGGTAAGGGAGACAATCCGTAACCTCTATAACACCTGTATTATATAGTCTATATCTATTTTACTGGTCAACACATCTATATAGGATATGGTAAGGGAGACAATCTGTAACCTCTGTAACACCTGTAGTGTATAGTCTATATCTGTTTTACTGGTAAACACATCTATATAGGATAAGGTAAGGGAGACAATTTGTAACCTCTATAACACCTGTAGTATATAGTCTATATCTGTTTTACTGGTCAACACATCTATATAGGATATGGTAAGGGAGACAATCTTTAACCTCAGTAGCACCTGTAGTATATAGTCTATATCTGTTTTACTGGTCAACACATCTATATAGGATATGGTAAGGGAGACAATTTGTAACCTCTATAACACCTGTAGTATATAGTCTATATCTGTTTTACTGGTCAACACATCTATATAGAATATGGTAAGGGAGACAATCTGTAACCTCTATAACACATGTAGTATATAGTCTATATCTGTTTTACTGGTCAACACATCTATATAGGATATGGTAAGGGAGACAATCTTTAACCTCAGTAGCACCTGTAGTATATAGTCTATATCTGTTTTACTGGTCAACACATCTATATAGGATATGGTAAGGAAAACAATCTGCAACCTCTGTAACACCTGTAGTATATAGTCTATATCTGTTTTACTGGTCAACACATCTATATAGGATATGGTAAGGGAGACAATCCGTAACCTCTATAACACCTGTAGTATATAGTCTATATCTGTTTTACTGGTCAACATATCTGTATAGGATAAGGTAAGGAAAACAATCTTTAACCTCAGTAGCACCTGTAGTATATAGTCTATATCTGTTTTACTGGTCAACACATCTATATAGGATATGGTAAGGGAGACAATCCGTAACCTCTATAACACCTGTATTATATAGTCTATATCTGTTTTACTGGTCAACACATCTATATAGGATATGGTAAGGGAGACAATCCGTAACCTCTATAACACCTGTATTATATAGTCTATATCTGTTTTACTGGTCAACACATCTATATAGGATATGGTAAGGGAGACAATCCGTAACCTCTATAACACCTGTAGTATATAGTCTATATCTGTTTTACTGGTCATCATGTCTATTGATTACTGAAAATTAACTTATTTACATGGTCACGTAATTTCGTGATTTCATGCCTTTTTCACCTCAATTTAACTTCAAATTTTTTGTAGTCCTATTTTACCTGTATTTGAAAAACATATGTGGTGATTTACTTTCTCACATTGTCAGACGTGAACTTTAACCGTGTGCATATGTGTTTTGGTTTACAGTAGTGACTAATGTCCAGATTTTTCTAATTAATAGTGAAATTTACCAACTGTATATCAGGACTGAGTTGATGTTTTAGGTTGTAACAGCGAGTAGAACTTTACTTACCAACTGTATATTAGGACTGAGTTGATGTTTTAAGTTGGAACAGCGAGTAGAACTTTACTTACCAACTGTATATCAGGACTTAGTTGATGTACAGCGAGTAGAACTTTACTTACCAACAATATTTTTACCAACGTTGACATTCTGGGACAGTATGCAGACTCAATGTAAGTCCAGACTGCAATATTTCTGGATTTCCTAATCTTAGGAAAATAGAAAAGAAAAGTTGGACTGTACATTGATATGACAAAACCCTGACTAATATGAACACTAAGTATTGCTGACATTCTATGGTAACAGAATTGTATTGACACAAATTTTGACGTTTAAAAAAAAAAGCTAAAAACCTTGGTACCATTCCAACAAACCTGTCAATAATTGCTTTATTCACAATAAATACCTTTGTATGAAACACCTTATAGTCACCTTAATACAATGGAGTTTAAAGACAAGATTCACACACAGTAACCATTCTAATTATCATAACAAGCTGTAACATAATTCCCATATTAAGCTGGACATTTTTGTTAGGATGACATTTTCATTATTTTGTGGGCTATTGCAACAGTTGTTAAAATTTGATCTGTGATATATTCAGCAATTATTAAATTACCGCGGTATGTATACGCTGAAATCCAGATTGCAGATCTTTTTTAATTTTAAATTCTAAGTCATGAAAATTATGACCTGCAAAAATAATAAGTCACTATGCAGTGTTGAAAAAAGTCTTTTATTGAAGAATAAGAACTATGATTATATCATTTTATAACTAAGGTCATTGGACTTAATATAATGGACATGCTCTTTTATGCAGTGTTGTGTTTTTGTGGTATATCTCTTGTCTAAAACCTTTTACAAGGTGTGACCTTCACTTACACACACTACCAGGATACATGCTGGTATATATAAATATTTCACAATTCTTTGTGATATATCTCTTGTCTAAAACCTTTTACAAGGTGTGACCTTCACTTACACACACTACCAGGATACATGCTGGTATATATAAATATTTCTCAATTCTTTGTGATATATCTCTTGTCTAAAACCTTTTACAAGGTGGGACCTTCACTTACACACACTACCAGGATACATGCTGGTATATATAAATATTTCACAATTCTTTGTGGTATATCTCTTTTCTAAAACCTTTTACAAGGTGTGACCTTCACTTACACACACTACCAGGATACATGCTGGTATATAAATATTTCACAATTCTTTGTGGTATATCTCTTTTCTAAAACCTTTTACAAGGTGTGACCTTCACTTACACACACTACCAGGATACATGCTGGTATATAAATATTTCACAATTCTTTGTGATATATCTCTTGTCTAAAACCTTTTACAAGGTGGGACCTTCACTTACACACACTACCAGGATACATGCTGGTATATATAAATATTTCACAATTCTTTGTGGTATATCTCTTGTCTAAAACCTTTTTCAAGGTGGGACCTTCACTTACACACACTACCAGGATACATGCTGGTATATATAAATATTTCACAATTCTTTGTGATATATCTCTTGTCTAAAACCTCTTACAAGGTGTGACCTTCACTTACACACACTACCAGGATACATGCTGGTATATATATAAATATTTCACAATTCTTTGTGGTATATCTCTTGTCTAAAACCTTTTTCAAGGTGGGACCTTCACTTACACACACTACCAGGATACATGCTGGTATATATAAATATTTCACAATTCTTTGTGATATATCTCTTGTCTAAAACCTTTTACAAGGTGTGACCTTCACTTACACACACTACCAGGATACATGCTGGTATATATAAATATTTCACAATTCTTTGTGATATATCTCTTGTCTAAAACCTTTTACAAGGTGTGACCTTCACTTACACACACTACCAGGATACATGCTGGTATATATAAATATTTCACAATTCTTTGTGATATATCTCTTGTCTATAACCTTTTACAAGGTGGGACCTTCACTTACACACACTACCAGGATACATGCTGGTATATATAAATATTTCACAATTCTTTGTGGTATATCTCTTGTCTAAAACCTTTTTCAAGGTGGGACCTTCACTTACACACACTACCAGGATACATGCTGGTATATATAAATATTTCACAATTCTTTGTGATATATCTCTTGTCTAAAACCTCTTACAAGGTGTGACCTTCACTTACACACACTACCAGGATACATGCTGGTATATATAAATATTTCACAATTCTTTGTGATATATCTCTTGTCTAAAACCTTTTACAAGGTGGGACCTTCATTTACACACACTACCAGGATACATGCTGGTATATATAAATATTTCACAATTCTTTGTGATATATCTCTTGTCTATAACCTTTTACAAGGTGTGACTTTCACTTACACACACTACCGGGATACATGCTGGTATATATAAATATTTCACAATTCTTTGTGATATATCTCTTGTCTAAAACCTTTTACAAGGTGTGACCTTCACTTACACACACTACCAGGATACATGCTGGTATATATAAATATTTCACAATTCTTTGTGATATATTGTATATGGTGTGACACTTGTCCCGTATAGTGTACAATCTTTGGGAGACATTTGTATTGGTGACAGTGCCTTATTTGCTGCTGTGATACAAAAAATGATTGTAACAAACGTTGAGATGGTATTATCTACATGAGGGAGACACTGCAGATCCCTAGGGAGCCATTTTGTGGCTTTGTACACCAGACGGAGCAAATCAGGGTTGGACATTACGACAAAGTTTATCAGAAATGCACGAGTTGTTTACAAAGAGGTGAAGGAATCTGTCCTTTTATAACGCACACAAATTGTAACTGTTGGAGTAAATATTCAGAGTTGATGCCTCATTGACGCTACGTCCGACTTCTCTGGATTAGACCGTATTCCCAGCTGTCAATCCCAGGGATCGTTATGGAAAAGATGTTGGCAGTCGGTCAGAATCACAGCCGTTAAGACTGGAACATTTCTTATACTTCAGATTAAAGCATATTAATATGGCATCATTGTTGCCAGTCTGCTGCTGATCAGCATGCTGTATGGCATATGTCACAATATATCTGTAATTGTATTACACTGTAACAACTGGCCGTGTATAATGTGTGTATCAGCCAACAATATGTCCAGGAAGACAGTAGAAAAAGGCCAAACACTACCTAATCGACTATTACTTATGCAAATGATTATGGACGAGACGTTTCTGTACTGTATATAAGTGGTTCTGAAGCCCATGTTCTGTTCCTCTGTAATTTCCCTGTCTCTAGTGCTCTTTGTTTTTCTTGTGATTGGTCTGATAATCGTGAGTAGACAAACAGACTGTATATATATATATAGTGATGTAGACTTCTGTATCAGTCTAGTGTAGAAACATGTTAGTATCAGAAATACAGAAACCTGTCAATATCCGAAATATGTCTGTATCAGATACCTGTCTAGATCAGAAATATGTTAATATCAGAAATATTTCAATATCCGAAATATGTCAATTTCAGAAACATGTATAGATGAGAAATTTAGTCAATAATATATACGGTATATAACAGAAACATCTTTCGATCAGAAATATGTTATTATCAGAAATATTTCAATATCAGAAAGCTGTGTATATCAGAAATATGTCAATATCAGAAATATGTCAATATCAGAAACCATTTTATATCAGAAATATGTCAATATCAGAAACCATATTATATCAGAAATATGTCAATATCAGAAATATGTCAATATTGTTGGAAATGTTAACCATGCAACATCAGAAACTTGTCAATATCAGAAAGGCCTAATTTACTAACATCAAAGAACTGTCTTTATCAAAATTATGATTTAGCTGAACATGTATTGATAAGAACACTATACTTTAAAGAAGATCTCGATATAAACTACGCTCTCATCAAAATAATCAGGATCAGGTGCCATTTTTGGTGTTCAGGAGCGGCCTAGATTTATAATTTAAGTTCCTGTCACTTGTGATTTGCCATCAAGCTCTTCCATCTTTGTCAAAATAAAGTTAGTTAAATGACTACACTCAACAGCCTTATTAATTCGATTGTCATGCCATTGGATGTTATTTATTATTGACGAATGGTTTCAGTTGACTGGTTAACCACACTCCACCTAACATTATGGCTTCCTGACCCCTTACGGCTTCTTTCTGAAGTCTTCGGTTTTCGGTGTGATCATAATCACTCAACAATAATTTATAAATGCATTTCCAGGCAATTGTATGACCGTTTCACATAGCCAAGTCATTTTTAATGAAGCAGCTCTATGATTTATAATATTTTCCAATGAAAGGCCACTTCGTCCTCTTCAATTGTCCTGGTTGTCACCTGACTGTAACCATGGTTACTGTTGATGAAACAAAGTGAAATGTCCTTTTATAGTTTTATGCCATAATTAGAAATATCGCTTGTTTTCAGTTGTTTCTGATGTTGATCAAACGTCAAGCAATAATGATATGATACAGTGGCTGTTGTTTATACAAACATCAAATTTTATTTTGGTATTTCCTGATATAGAGTTATCATTCGAAACATTTGGCTGAGAGTAAAATACAAACAGTGACAATAAATTATCAGAACTTATGTGAGAGACAGAAGTAAGAAGTTTTTCAGGAGTTGTCCGTTTGGTAACAAGTTCTTAGAGATATTGATTATGGTCAAATCTTGGATTACGCCTTCTTCACTCGAAACTATAGCAAAACTTGACACCTCCAACAAATGATCTCAGGGAATTCTGGGTAAATGATGGTATATTTCTGCACATGTACTCGGGGAATTTTGGCCGTTATGGTAATATATCTACGGCAATGGAGACTGGCCAGCGTGTTGATATAGTGTATACCTATTGATTTGTATGGACACTGCTGTTCTCTCCTGACAACTGATCTTTATACTCTGGTGTACACACTAAATCATCTAATGCTGCACAAACAGCACAGAACGTTTCATATTCTCTAGTTTTCTATAACTTATTCATATCACAGTTCTGTTCCCAATTATGAGAAAGCTTAGTACACAAGATCCAGGCCTCAGAATAATGAAACAACCTCAAGTCCAAAACTTTCTTAAGTTTAAACTTAGCCAATCAAAGATGATGTTACAAAATATTACATCATTACTGATTTGCTAAGTCCAAATTTAAGTCTAAGATTGTTTCATGATTCTGAAGCCGGTCTGGATACTTCAGTGTTTTGTGGTTATTTGACACAATCGGTATCATTCATAGAAAACAAACATTTATAATTATAAACGTATGCCTTTCGGTGTCAAGCACAAATAAATTCATTTGACGTTCAACATTATTATTTAACCTTAAAAAAGAAATATATAATGATACATTTCAGCTTGAACAACTTTAATGTGCATGACCTTAAACAATATATTTGACATTGATTTAGAAAATTGTTTTGACCTTCAGTGATATTTAACTTGACCGCTCTCCACTACATTGAATTAGAAACTTTACGTTAGAGTAATATTGTTTGACCTCTGTCCTCTACAGCTTGACCCTAGTGTCACTCAGCCACTCCTTCCGCTGGACACAAATGACCAGCAGCCTCCAGACCGAGTGTCTGATTACCTTAACTCCACTCTTTGTCCCCACCTTCGTTCTCACGACTGGTCAGTCCTTGACCGCTCACCTCTACGGCCACAACATACTAAGGTCGGCTCCATATGTTCCCCTCAACACCCAACACAGGTACTGGTCACTAACTGACCACCAACAACACTGTATATGGCAATGTACATTCTCACACCCTTAATCTGAATTCCTTTTATTCCAAGACAGTAATTAAACTAGTATCATCTTGAAATGTCAATTTTAGATTACAGCTTAAAAATCAAATTTTATGAATTGAATTAGTTTTAAATTGTCTCAGAATCTTTGATAGATTTTCAAGGTCATTGCTAAACTTCATTTTCAGGCGCAATGCTAAACAAGTTTTTTTCAGTGTGATATGACATGCTAAACTATATGTAGATTTATTTGTAAGTTTTGCTTTCCTAATTAATGTTGCGGGTCACTGTTACTTTAGCTAATCCAATGCTTTGTTTTAACCTAGATTTTGGAGTCATTTTCACTAAGTTACTGGAACCATGTTAACCTTAGTGTGTGCTAGAGGTAGGACCAGTGCCAGCCAATATAGGTTCAGTTTCGTTTAGGAGTGGTAGTGACTTCAGCTTAGTATTGTATCGAAAGTGTTAAAAGAGGACCAAGAAATGTTTCAAATAATTGTTGAAAATGGCTTTCTTTCTTAAAGAAAATACCAATTGATTTTGAATATGTTTCCTGCCAAACATGTGTGAGTGACAGCGAGAGAATGTGTTGCCATATACAGTGAATTTTCCATCACAAAAGCATGAAATGTTCAGCATGCATACTTTGATTATGTTTTTCTACCTTATTCCTAGGTTTGGTTCCGTGAGTTATTTTCATTCTCTGAAATGGCTAGTGTTATATTCGCCTCAAGAAATAGAATTGTTGATAATTGCAAAAAAAAATAAATAACATACTGCGCTTAACTGTGTGTTTGATATTGATGAGAATATGCGGTACTTGTATATGCTGTTGTTGGCATGCTTCATATTTATTTGATAAGTTTTTAGCCGAATTACAACTTCAAATTCATATATGCAGGTCTGTTAGCATGCTTATTTGTTTTTAAGTTAAATAACAAATTAATAGTCAGTCTCCCAACATTATCTCAGGATTAGAAACTGTAATTACTAATCTGTCTGTCCTTTTATTCTTCCATATGTCTGTCTGTCTACCTGTTCTTTCATCCTTCCATTTGTCTGTATGTCCATCTGTCCTTCCATTCTTCCATATATCTCTGTCTGTCCATCTGTTCTTTCATTCTTCCATTTGTTTGTCTGTCCATCTGTCCATCCATCCTTCCATGTGTCTATCTGTCCATCTGTCTTTCAACCCTTTCATATGTTTGTCTGTCGATCTGTTCTTTCATCCTTCCATTATCTGTCTGTCTATCTGTTCTTCCATCCTTCCATGTGTCTATCTGTCCAGCTGTTTTCATCCTTCCATTTTTTTGTATGTCAAGCTGTTTTCATCCTTCCATTTTTTTGTATGTCAATCTGTCCTTTCATCCTTCCATATATCTGTCTGTCCATCTGTCTTTCAACTCTTTCATATGTCTGTCTGTCAATTTGTTCTTTCATCCTTCCATGTGTCTGTCTGTTCATCGGTTCTTCCCTCCTTATATGTGTCTGTCTGTCCATTGGTACTTCCATACTTCCAAATGTGATATTGTCTGAGCTATATAGATATCTCCTTTACCAATGAAATGATTGCCTGAGATGAAGCAGCATGCCCCTTACCAAAATAATGTCACTGTTGCTGATAGCTTGACCTTATTTGATTTTCGTATACTGTACTTCTTGTGATGGGGGACTGACACTTACCAAATTGAGTTGCTTGGTAATTTTTTATAACTTGATACTAATTATTGAATATACTTTATATATATGTTCTCTAATATTAAACATTCTTATCATGATAGATATTATAAATGTAATCCATTACTCAGTTTATTTTTATAGTAAATTTTTTCTTGAAATTTTTTATTTATTTATTTGTTTGCATGATTTCCAATTTAAATTGATAGCAAAAATTAGAAATTGAATGCATTGGTAGTTTTATCTTTGGTAGAAAATTAATTGTGTATTTGTTATAGGTAGTGCATATAATTAATGTGCTTTACATCAGAAATATTGATTTAGAAAAAGTACTTTATTTAAATTATAAAGTTGCTGTAAAAGGAACTTGAGATCAACTAAGACAATTAAAATATAAAGGTTAACTATGAGCTAAGGAATTCTAGTACCATGTCTTTTGTATAAGACACATATCATTTTATTTGTTAATACTAATTGTAATGCACTTAGTAGATTTTGGAAGTCAAGTTTTTGTAATACAAGTATCATATTGAGTATTATATGTGCTTTTTTAACTTGAGTGTATTTGACAGTAATGCTTATGTTTTTGTTAATATGTTAATGTGAGTGTTTTTTGACAGTAATACATATATGATATGTTAATGTGAGTGTTTTTTGACAGTAATACATATATGATATGTTAATGTGAGTGTTTTTTGACAGTAATACATATATGATATGTTAGCTTGAGTGTTTTTGACAGTAATACATATATGATATGTTAGCTTGAGTGTTTTTGACAGTAATACATATATGATATGTTAGCTTGAGTGTTTTTGACAGTAGATATATTAAATACTTTGTTAACATGAGTTTCTTTTTGTTGTTGTAGGACCTAATAGAAATGCTGAATAGACAACAACACATGATGCTTCAACAACGAGAACAAAGACATCGATTCCTGGAGGAGCAGAAAATCAAACAACATGCTCAGCAGGTAGTTAATCGAGCGCTTCTCCATGACAGCTTCGACGAACGCAAACTAGACAGTAGGGACACCAAGGAAATGAAACAATTATTGAATGATGCATTTCCATTGGCTGGGAGCTCACACAATCATCTATTATCATCCAATGGAATCGTAGATGAGGAGAGGAAGTCTGTTAAGGGAGACGTTACCCCTAGCAACAATGGGTATCAGTCCCAAACAAATGATGTAGTAAATAAGGACAAGTCGGGTTCTAACACCCCAACATCGGCCCTCAACCAGCTAATGACTGAGGGACGCATCTCTCATCAGTCGTCACGACGAAACAGTTCTCAGGCGGATAATGGAGATTTCTTTGATACAGGGCGAAAAGAATTTCCAGAGGACGATGCAGAAAAGACGGAGAACAAAGACGAGCGGCAGGAAAGTGAAGGGAAATATATGCAAGCCATCCGTGATGAGCTACAGCGTTTGAATACCTCATAGGGAAGCTGGTAACGTCATGAAATGCCAGAACAGCTGGATACATCAGTCTATCTAACTGAATTCAGTTGAGATATGTACTATTTGACCTGTATTGTTACTGGCCAAATAATTATTGTCTTGTTTTTGTAGTAACTATCAAAGTTATTTTTAAATATAATTCTGTGAAATTTTACCCTTTATAAAAGATACATCATGCAGAAATGAGAAAAAATAATAAAGGCATGTTTGTACATTAGTTCATGGATTCTATTTTTCATGGCTATATGAGTTTTTCAATAAATGTTAATTGCCACATATCTTAGAAATGCCTGCTAAACAAATTGTCATTCAGAAGGAACAATATCATGTATTTGTAACCTTCACCATTATCCTTCCATGTCAGGACAGTCAATAACTGACTGAAGGTTGATAGATTTTCTTCAGGAACTCTGCCTTTCCTCCATTACCAGAACAAATTACATGATTGTATGTCAGTTAATGATCAAGTCTGCTGGTAGGATGTTTAATAGAAGGAGAACTCTCCATTCACCGGTTTGTGGGAGAGTTGTATATAGAAGGGGGCGACTAATTTATTAGGGGTCTCTGATCCACTTATTCTGTGATATTTGTGTGTCATTAATCCCAGAGTGTAGCTGTGTGTTGATGTACGTGTGTGTGTGTCCTTAAAAGTTCAGGACATGAATTGTTAGTAGACTGTTTCATACATGTTTTTTAATATATTGAAATCATTTGAATGGCACATTGTTATAACCATTTCACTAATTAAAATTCTATTCTAGATATATTAAGTTTACAAATAGAAAACATTTCAAATTTATTTCATCAAGTGAACTTGATCATACTATAATGTTGTTTTCATTCAAATTCTGATACAATTATGGTAGTTTTCTCACCTGTTATTGTAAAACATGTATATTTATTTTTTTTATTTATTCATAATTTTGACTTTTCAACTGTGTTTTAATGTATCAGTCTCTGTACTAGTGCTATAAAATTTCAGCCAATCAAAAGTGTGTACAGAGTTTCAGCCAATCAGAAATTGACAATGGGACGTGTATATGCACACTTAATTTCAGCCAATCAGAAGTGTATACACTAAGTCTTAGCCAATCAGAATTGTGTATACACTGAGTTTCGGCAAAACACACTGATTGAAAGCAGGTCCTCCAAACTCCTAATTATTCAAGTTTACTCTGTTTTCCGATGAGATTCTCCTGTTGAATATTTATTAGGTAGATTATTTTTGTACTAAGTATTTGTATAATATACAACTGTATATAAATTTTAGATATTTTCTTTAATTGATTCACTGCAATTTGCTGTTGGCTTCAAATAATACAGGACTTAAATAGATTTTAACTCTTATTGGCCACATAGCATTTTATTATGGAAAAATTATCACATTTTAGTTTCAGTTTTTGATAGCTTATACATTAGCTTTTGTGATAATAAATAAATGGTAATGGTCTTGTTTTTAAGTAAGATTTGAGTATACACTAGGTGTATGTATATATATATACAGAGCATATTTAACCGGTAAACATATTCAAAACTTTGTACATCATGTAAAACCATTCATGCTCGTCACTTTAGAATGTGAGTGATTTTATACTGGGCATTTTATGTTGTATAGAAAATTAATTCATTTAAAATGAATTCATCAAATTTTAATTCATTCTTCATGATCCAGTAGAAGCTTACACATCAATAATTTTTGTTTGACATTTTTAACAACGGTTACATTTTACAAGTCTATCATGAATGTAATAAGATATCAAAGACAATATTATGTGCATCACTGAATTTGATTATTTTATTTAGTTTTCTTCTATTATTTTGATTTTCATTAACCAATTAAGAATACTGATGCTTGGAACTGCCCAATCAGGTACATGTACCCCAATAATGGGCTTTACACATTTATGTTTTATTTTTCCTGGTTCTTCCATAGTTCTGCTATTGTTTTATCAATTATAGTAAAAACTACAAAATACATTTCATATTCCAATGTATCAATTCATCATAAGTCATTTTTTGGTTCAGTTTCTCATTATAAGATTTATGTCAGGAAATCTGTCTCATTAGCACTCCAGTTAGTTAATTCAGGTGTTGTACACTGCTCCTTCTGCAAATAGATTTTACAATAAAACAAACTTCTTAAAGAGTATCATTGTTTGAGTTATGAAAATCAACATTCATTTTTATAAGTCAACCAGACAACTCATGATGAATCATGGTGGCCGTTACAGGTCAAAGGGGCATAACTCTTGCTTATCTAACAGTTTGATAATCAGACCTCAAAGTTGCTTTATTTTGTCTTCATTCTGGTTAGGACAAAAGATAACTGCCTCTCCCTTAATTTTCCTCATCTCTGGCTTTAACGGTAGGCTGCAAGTTTTCGTCTAGATATACATGTGCACAGCTTAATTTTATCCTGTTATTGTGCTATTCAATATTAATGATCATTCACCTTTTTTTAAGAATTAGTTCACACATCTCAAGTGAACCGGTGTACTAACCAGAATGAAGGCAGAATTACAATCTATTTTCATGCAAGATTATTGTACTTCGGCTGTTGAAGAATCAGATCTTGGTATAAATTTTCAACTTGTGCTTCTCCTTTATTGTAATTACTATCAGAACACAAATATCCAATGTTGAAATTTATCATTAGGAGACATATTTTTTTTCAAAAGAAAAATGTGTACCAATTTTTGCTACCAGGTATAAGTAAAATAGAAGTCTGAGAATGGAAAGCCTCTTTATGATAGGTTTTACTTCATGCCAAGACCTTATGGACTGATAAGGAAGCTATGAACATGACAGGACAGACAAGTCAGTTTAAATTCGCTGATAAAAAACACAACCAATTTTATAAATGGTGAATTCAATTTTAATAGTGCTATTGATCCCACGGTGAATGTTATCTGATAGATCAACCATCTGATGTTACACAACTCCTGCTGGAAACTACCATCACAGGTTAATAATGGCATATAGCGACCCTTACCAAAGTGATTCTATCGTGACACCAATCGGTCTGTCATACTGGAAATATTGCACACCAGTGTTATATTACAACGATGGATTATGGTTAAACACAAAAAACGACAAAATCATAAAAAGTCAAAAAACAGGCAATGGATGTGCAATAATATGGGAATAATGATAATATATAGGAGTTTGTAGGAAGTGTGTATTGATGGAGGGGGGGACAGAAACTAGTATTTCATCCCCCACATTATAATTCAATATAAATACCATACATTCCGTTATTGATTACCCATTCAAAATAATTCAATTGTTTTAAGAATTTACAGAGCCCATATATATAAATTATTTCTGAAAATGATTTTGTATATTAACAGCATAAATGGAGTTATTTTCTCGTTTTGAACCATAGTTCAGTGACGCATATTTGTAACATCGCCCTCCTCACCAATACACACGACTAACAAACCCAGCTATCAATGTCAACAGATGGAATATAAGTTAAAAATTGCAGTGGTTAAAAATGAAATATACTAACAAAAATATGTAAGAAATACCATCACTAAATATTAAATGTAGTGGGCAGTCGCCATTTTACTATCTATAACAGGCAGTCTGGACATTTTAATTCCATTTGACAATTTTTCCTTTAAAAAATAACATCGTAATATCATAATATATAAATTCCCTCTATTTTTTTTCTGAAATTTAGAAAGACTTTCCCTACTGTACAATCATCTGCTTGAAAGATTAAATTCAAATATCTCCGAAGTTCATAAAATATGGCCCCATCTTTAGTACCAACTAAAGTTTCTTTATATTATGATCAATGCCAAAATGAGTCTTTTTATAAGATATTTCTTATTCTATCAAAAGTTTTCCCCCTAAACCTGCAACATAGACACTGCACCAAGGCTTCAGTCATTCAGACCAGTAAACAAATGCATTCTGAATGTTAACTTTAATGAAAAGCAATTAATCTGATACTGAATTAACACTAATTTTTACAAGAATTTTTTTTAAATTTTCAATGGAAAAACTGCTAAACGAATGAATGACTAACATTAAATAAGTAAAATTGCAAATAGACAACCATAATATCGAACGAGGCAGAACATGGTGTGTATTATCTAATTAAACCCATATTTCCTTCCACAAGCTCTTCTGTGAAGCAGTTTCTAGTCACTAGACTTACTTTTCCTGCTTTCTTAAAAACGCTAATGAAAACTACGAGATAAATCAAAATAAATAGCAAAAAAGGATATGTAGGATGAGCGACTACTACGGGGAAGAGCACACTGGATACTGATATACCACGGTCTACTACCAATGACTAGACAAAATAAGTAGTACCATAATGAAGGATACAAAATATAATTAAAATCAAAATAAAAAAAGGCAACACTCTGGAGGGCAGTTTCCAAAACATATTAAATCTAAAACTTTTGAAAAAAAATTAAATCTAAAACTTCTAAACAAAATTTAAGTCTTTTTGATGGATACATCTCATTGGCTTAGCTTCTTAATCTTCAAAAAATATTTTACATGAAACACCAAATTTACATATGTCTGTCATTAGAATTCATCTTCAAAAGAATGTCAACAATATTTTATACTAGGAATGTATTGTTTTATTGTATTCTGTAGAGTTCCTATGAAAAATTATCTTTTTACATTTTGGCTAAATTCAAATTCATCCAAGAATCGTACCAGAAGTGTGCCTAAATGTTAAAAGGAAAAAGAAAACCTACTAAAAAGGAAATGTCTAAGAATTAAATTGATAATAACAAACCCTTACAAATTGATTAACATAAAACCGATTATAATTGAGATCAAACTCGAGGGTAACAATTCACATACACTAGTTCTCCATATGAGGATACTAAGTTGGAAAACACACGCACACACACACCTCGTAAAAGATTATTTTATCGTGGTGTTAAAAATGTTATATAATAAAAAACCCGATATGATATGGCAAAATATATATATATATATATAACTATGATAACGAGGATAAAAATCTCGACCGTGTACAGGTGAACATATCTGGATGTGACAATTATCATGGAAAGCTAATAACCTGTTTTTTTCTTCATTTCACAATATCAATGAATATTTATCTAAATGACAGACTAAAATAGTGCTGTGGATAATGAAATTAGTATTAAATCCTATGAGTTGATGCTTTAATGAAAATTTTGACAAATATTACAGTATTATTATCAAAGAATGCCATCAGAGAAAATACAATACCCGC
Organism: Argopecten irradians; assembly: GCF_041381155.1. Taxonomy (NCBI): domain Eukaryota; kingdom Metazoa; phylum Mollusca; class Bivalvia; order Pectinida; family Pectinidae; genus Argopecten; species Argopecten irradians. The sequence continues at coordinate 6,358,329 of NC_091141.1, forward strand.
ATATATACAAATATTTTAACAAAAATGGTGATGAGCTATACGTGTCTCTCAGTATTAATTAACACAGACTGTCTTTATGGATAGTTAGTTACTGGACCTAGTAGGGCTTTCTCTTGTTTAAATATTGATCACTGATTATGCAATTACATATTGTTATTTTTCAGACGAATTATGAAACGATTTTCAGAACACCAAGAATATCTTGATTATTAAACATGGAAATTCCTCAAGACAGGAGCTGGCCTTATAATATTTAGTAGATATATGGCAAGAAGAATTCCTGTCTGCTATACTGAGCCAGGACAATGAGCTGACTAAACACTTGCTGTACAGTAGGATTTGAGACAGGTAAACTGAGAGGTATGTTTTATTTGATGACCAAGTATAATCTACGACATTAATAAAAGCTCCTTCTCCACAAGAAATTTACTAATAATGCTATGGGATGGGAAAGTCTGTAGAATGTGTATACCTTCTACATCATGTATTTTGAAAAAACAATGAAATATAAATACAGTTATCAAGGCAAGCTAATATTATTAGAAAACTTTGGATCAAAGTTGATATGACATAAGTCCCCTAGGGTTAATACACAGTGATACATGGGGTCACAATAACGATCACCAGTTTGATTCAAAATAGCATAATTAATGTACGGTATCTAACCTACCCTGAGTAGTGATAAAGCATTGTTAGGTGCATGCTCAAGTGTTCTGATACTCCTTCCACGATACACATGAAGAACTCGTGTCTTACCTTTCTCAATTATTGCAACAACAGAAGTAACATAACAACCATACAGATTGGATTCCACTATGTATCACGTATTCCTACCCTATTTAAAAACAGTCAAAAAGTTCATTCAAACCAGAAAAGAAATTTGATGTTATTTCAAAATGATATATTTTGAATGTTTGTATATCTGAAAATAGTTGCAAATATTGTCAAAATTAGATCATAAATTATATATCTTTTACTTCTCCCTTAATAAATTCTTCATGTATATCGTTAAAATTTCTAAACTGAACAATTCAGTTACGAACAATTAAAGAGGGTTAGTCCTCTTAAGGACCATTAATGAAAAATGTTTACCAAAACCAATACATATGCTACCCTAGAGCGTGAAAGGTACATGATGGTATTAAACACCTTTCATAACAGTATGTGAGGAGAAGTTTGTGAGGGGTAGGGACAACTAGGACATAACACTCGTCAAACTTTAAATGCTCTTTCTGTTGCATAAATATGACAAGAACTATACAATGTAAGAAGAAAATGCTATGATATCTGAATACAGGTCAATTCATACATCCATGAAATGCAGTAACAACACATGATTATCTCAAAGTTCTAATCGCACGAGGCAACATTACAAATTTAACAAACTCATTAAATGGAATGGCGCTGAGACTCATTTTCAAACTATGCATAATTAGAGGGGGAACTACACTACAAAAAATCTTAACACCAACTTCAGACTAAAAGCAACATAACTTCACCACAGACTGGGGTACACATGTCCAAAACATAATCAAAGGCTTATCACTGAATTACTGTTTGTTCTAATTGTTATAAGTTCATTAACAAGACTAATAAACAATACCCAAAACCAATTCTAAAGTCTAACCAAAACAAAATCTATTCTAATGCTGTGCTATGCTACCAAACATTTACTTTTGATATCTTTGTGCTCTTAAGTAACACATGTTCTCTTCATCAAATATATATTTTATCTTTTAGTCGATAATACCATTAATTTTCTTCTACAAGTACAACAAACTTTTAAATCAAATCTAACATCTTTTAACAACAAAATATTATGTAGTAACTAAATATTTCTTACTCCTCTATCAGAAATTTCTAAAACAAATATGGTAAAAAAACAATATTTACACCAGATGAACTTTCCAACCCAGGTCTGGTGCACCAATGTGTAGCTATACTGTACTACAATGTGACAATTAATGCTGAAGCACAACGATAATCATTATTATTATTAATAATAGTTTATATAATCAAAATGAACACACACAGGTAGAAATCAGCTGTTCAGTTTTATTTTTTGTACAGATTAAATGAGGATTTGTGATTAGGATGAACTGTCTTGGCAACTACTGAGGTTACTAATGTTGTATATATGGCAATGAAACTGTCCAAAGAACTACAGGTTACTAAATGTATGTACTAAATGTATGTACTAATGATGTACTAAATGTATGTACTAAATGTATGTACTAAATGTATGTACTAAATGTTTACAAAGTATGTCTAAATTATGTATGTATATGTATTCAAATGTATGTACTAAATGTATGTCTAAATGTATGTACTAAATGTATGTACTAATGTATGTACTAAATGTATGTACTAAATTATGTATAAATGTATGTACTAAATGTATGTACTAAATGTATGTACTAAATGTATGTATAATGTATGTACTAAATGTATGTACTAAATGTATGTACTAAATGTATGTACTAAATTATGTTATGTAACTAAATGTATGTACTAAATGTATGTACTAAATGTATGTACTAAAATGTACTAAATGTATGTCTAAATGTATGTACTAAATGTATGTACTAAATGTATGTACTAAATGTATGTACTAAATGTATGTACTAAATGTATGTACTAAATGTATGTACTAAATGTATGTACTAAATGTATGTACTAAATGTATGTATGTACTAAATGTATGTACTAAATGTATGTACTAAATGTATGTACTAAATGTATGTACTAAATGTATGTACTAAATGTATGTACTAAATGTATGTACTAAATGTATGTGCTAAATGTATGTGCTAAATGTATGTACTAAATGTATGTACTAATGTATGTACTAATGTATGTACTAAATGTATGTACAAATGTATGTACTAAATGTATGTACTAAATGTATGTACTAAATGTGTACAATGTACTAAATGTATGTACTAAATGTATGTACTAAATGTATACTAAATGTATGTACTAAATGTATGTATGTATGTACTAAATGTATGTACGATAAATGTATGTACTAAATGTATGTACTAAATGTATGTACTAAATGTATGTACTAAATGTATGTACTAAATGTATGTATAAAATGTATGTACTAAATGTATGTACTAAATGTATGTACTAAATGTATGTACTAAATGTATGTACTAAATGTATGTACTATGTAGATACTAATGTATGTACTAAATGTATGTACTAAAGTGTACTAAGTATGTATATAATGTATGTACTAAATGTATGTACTAAATGTATGTACTAAATGTATGTACTAAATGTATGTACTAAATGTATGTACTAAATGTATGTAAATGTATGTACTAAATGTATGTACTAAATGTAAATGTATGTACTAAATGTATGTACTAAATGTATGTACTAAATGATTACTAAATGTATGTACTAAATGTATGTACTAAATGTATGTACTAATATGTACTAAAATGTATGTACTAAATGTATGTACTAAATGTATGTACTAAATGTATGTACTAAATGTATGTACTAAATGTATGTACTAAATGTATGTACTAAATGTATGTACTAAATGTATGTACTAAATGTATGTAACTAAATGTATGTACTAAATGTATGTACTAAATGTATGTACTAAATGTATGTACTAAATGTATGTACAAATGTATGTACTAAATGTATGTACTAAAATGTATATGTACTAAATGTATGTACTAAATGTATGTACTAAATGTATGTACTAAATGTATGTACTAAATGTATGTACTAAATGTATGTACTAAATGTATGTACTAAATGTATGTACTAAATGTATGTACTAAATGTATGTACTAAATGTATGTACTAAATGTATGTACTAAATGTATGTACTAAATGTATGTACTAAATGTATGTACTAAATGTATGTACTAAATGTATGTACTAAATGTATGTACTAAATGTATGTACTAAATGTATGTACTAAATGTATGTACTAAATGTATGTACTAAATGTATGTACTAAATGTATGTACTAAATGTATGTACTAAATGTATGTACTAAATGTATGTACTAAAATGTATGTACTAATGTATGTACTAAATGTATGTACTAAATGTATGTACTAAATGTATGTACTAAATGTATGTACTAAATGTATGTACTAAATGTATGTACTAAATGTATGTACTAAATGTATGTACTAAATGTATGTACTAAATGTATGTACTAAATGTATGTACTAAATGTATGTACTAAATGTATGTACTAAATGTATGTACTAAATGTATGTACTAAATGTATGTACTAAATGTATGTACTAAATGTATGTACTAAATGTATGTACTAAATGTATGTGCTAAATGTATGTACTAAATGTTATTTGTCAGTAGGAAGTCTAAATTCTGTCTAAGGTGTCTCTAGATATATGGTAAACATTATTTCTTAACTGCACACAAATCAATTACCTTTGTTTAGTTAGGACAACAGTAGCTGTTACTTAAATGAATAATAGTACCTATTGAGCCAAACTGATACATTTAATAAAATGATTTGAAGGTGTGAATGAATATAATAAGAACTAACATTTTAATGGGATTACTGAGGTTGATTTATATAGGTAACTAACATGCCATGTTTACTGAGGTTGATTTATATAGGTAACTAACATGCCATGTAAGATGTGGTTATTGTGATGATGTTATATCTCGGTAATGGTAACGGAGTTAGCAGGATGGCAGCCAAGTTAATACATGATTACATACGAGATTAGCGTCATTATTATGAGGAATGGAATCGAAATTGCACCAAAAAATCACACCCATAATTCAGGGTATAAACTTGCAAAGCAGCATGAATGAACTTGAATAGACAAAACTGAAATCATTATTGCTTCTATGACTACAGTATGTAACCTTCAATCGATCATACTCATGTATGGCTATTACATGACAATATTTTGAAATGAGATGAACAGGGTTTTTTTTTTCGTTGAAACAATCTGCAATGATAGTTCTACCTAATATCTGAACACATATGTAAGTGACAAGGAATACTGATGCCCAATGTGTGAAGTGGCAGTGATGGCTAGTAACGGGTCTAAACACTGGGGACAGAATAAGTTACGGCAGTACTTCTTAATCACAATCCACTGCTAGGGCCACACATTCAGCCCTGATCCATTCAAATTATTCTCTAGTAACATCTTTTTATTTTTGAAGAATAAAACTTTCAACCCAAAAATTTATTTATTTCCCTAAATGTTCCAAAACATTATCTAAGCTCTGTATGATTACCGATAGTTTCTGTAACGTTGCTATTTTGGAAAATGATTACCGATAGTTTCCGTAACGTTACTATTTTGGAAAATCCACTTATCATGGTCAATGTATATGTAAATGTCTATGGAAAAAATAAGACTGAACAACAAGGAAATAGGTATGAAAGACTATCCACATCCGAAATACTGGCAAGTGTTAAAAACATGATCTGGCCTACATAACACACAGTTAAACAACATACATAAATATATACAAGATGATGCTGACCGTACAATGATATTACCATCACGCTATGTCAACAATTGAAAATCTACACAAACTTTGGCATAATGTTTCAAATTTGTACAAACACTGAGTATCACAATGGTTTATGTGCATAAACACAAACACAGGTGTCTGGTCAATAACATTTCCCGAAGGCCGCTACTTTTACATCTATGTATGTAAAATACATTATTCGTCAAGGGGGAAAGTTTCTTATCTACATATCACCGCATAATATAAATTCTCAATCCATCGCATCTCAAATGGCCTTCACTCTGAACGGCTATTTTTTCTAGGCAATTTTTCAGGAGAAAAAAATAAACTGAAAGTAAAACCCCAAAATAATGACTCTTTTGAATATCATACATTTCATTCATCATTCCTTCTTTCTTGCTAACTTCTCCCAGGTTTTAAAAATATAGCTCATTTTACTGTACATGGACTTTTAGAAAGCCCTATTGAACTTGTTTTCATATATATAATAATAGATATAATATTAATACAATTAGAGTAACAATGGCACCATATATGGCTCAGACACAAAAGCTACTAGACAGAGTTAGAGGGGCACTACACAAGGACTATAAATAATGGACTAAGTAGCGGTATTGCTATGGTATATAATGGACTGATAATTAAATACAAGAGAAAGACTTTACACTATGTGCACCAAATACAATTACATCTAAATACAACAATCATAAAATGCTAATTTACATAATATCCATATTTATATATTGTCTTTACAATTCATCACTTGTTAGAAAAATAGTGCACTTGATTGATATATAATATATAATAATATATATATATGATAATAATATAATATATTCGCTACAATTGTATTGGCATATTGTATGATTTGACTTTCTGACAAACACATTTCATCGACACAAATAACTGTGGTGTGTTTCTCCATTTATGAATTTCTCCGTAATCACAGGCACTACCAGATAAAATTTACACTGTACAAATTCAAGCATATTAAAACAAGACGACGTTACCAGATAAAGAACAGCTGCACAAAATTAATCATCACTATGATACGATGGTGTAAATACTGTTGATTAGGAGGTGACCGTAATAAAACAGGAGTGACAAGACACAAGATCCACAGTAGAACAATTCAACCTAGAAATGTCTCATCTTACTTTCTAGGCCATTAGAAATATACCATCAAAGCATATGCTGCAGAACTTGGTATCAAAATCCAGTCAAACCGTATTCAAACATGCAATTGAAAGAAATTCTTTCACACCAGATTCAATATCAAATTCCCTCGAAAAGTTGTCAGGGAATACACCCCCACAAAATGTGAAGCTTTTAATTAATCTGTAGATTTGTATGCAATTTCATCTAAATTTTTCTTTCCTTTTGACTATCTTATGGAAATTCATAGTCTAGTTCCCATCTTAAACCAGCTTATAAATATAAGTATTGGGTTTCAAATTCTTTTCCATGCATATGTCGTATTTGGAGAAAACCAATTTACATGTATGATCCACTGACGGTGTGTGAACCAATTCAGGTTAATATTGGACCCTCAGCATTGTCCGCAGTCTGGATCCAATCCTGCTGTATGTAGTCATTACCATATGTCTGCTTAAACATTCCCTATAAGCTTCAAACGTTTGAAGGCACTCGAGTATCGCTATCTCTAGATAAAATATCAAATATCTGTTTAATAAAATTCACTATCTAATAAAAAGAAAATGGGTGCTAAAAGATTATAAATTATGCATCAGGTTTAATATTATAAAAGCATTAAAAGGGAATATTACGAGAAAAATGTGCTATAACATCTGTGTTACTACTGTAACTCTGTGTGCCTTTTCTTTCGCTAATCAACACCAGCAGACCAACTACATCAAACGAAATAAGCTTCTTACTGTACGTCTAATATGCCTACCATTGATTTCATGTCGAGTCACTCCTAAAAATTGAATAATGAATATTCACAGAATAAAAGTTAAGATGATAAATTAATGATTCTAATGCCATATAAACCACATAAATGCTCATGTCTAAATTGTGATGACCCTATACCGCAGAGTAGAATGGTGGATTAAACATCAAATGTGTGGGCAACACAGAACCGTCCTCCTGTGGATAGAGTAAACAAATGGACACAGGACAATAAACACTTGATATAAAATCACTTAAAGATTGAAAAACAAACTTCCAAGATTACCATATATAAATTTGTAAGCATGATGACAATTAACTCTCCTTAGATACATCAAAGTTTAAAAAAAAGCATGAAATATATCAAAATCTTTAAAGCAATTTCAAAATATTTAGTACTGAAATTCCAGTTAATCTGTTGGATTAGTTGAAATATTCATTGAATTGAAACCTTGTAAACACTGATCAAATGTTTTGCCAATATTTTGTATTTCATTGTCTTGCTTTAAAGATTTTGAAATGCTTCATTTTAAAGATCACAACCAAGCCATGCCTCACTGCACCGTGGTTGATTATTGGCCTTGGAGGTGCTTGTGTTGCCACCTATACTTGGTGGATTGATCTGGCGCTGGTACCTGCGTCTTTTTTATCACGGCATACACATGCCATAATCAGACCTAGACTGACACCTATAACAATGGGTAGTGCCACCTTCATAAATCAGCTGGATTCACCACCAACAATGATCAACTGTCAGGTGCTAGTGTTATCACTAATTATGATGATGCACCCAGTTTCTCGGTAAAGTCTCCTGTGCACCTAAGTTGTGCTGTATGTCCAGTGTAGCCTGTAATAGCCCACACACTTCCGTTGCCATAGTTACACTCAGTCCATGTTGGTTCAATGTCTGATAATAGCACCATCGATATAGTACTAGAATATAATTTTAGTATACAGGTCACTCTCAATTAAATCTAAACCATACAATTCCTGATAAAAATCAAGCTTTAAGGAGTCTGTAATAATATAATTTCTGTAACGAAACTTAAAATCCTTACAATATAAAATTGTATTATAAACAAAAAGATAAAAAATCAGTTATTTCTCTTTTTCTTTTCTCTACCTGATTAAAATATTCGATGCATTTTAATTTCTGCAACGATTTCGATGCATATTCAATACATAATTTAACCTTTAGAAAATCAAGGGTGGACTGTATACAAGGAATTGGATAATTGATCAGCTGCCATACACAAAGATTAGAAATCATGCAAAATACTGATATGATCTGCCCTTGTTGGGACTGAGAGGGTAGGTGGCATACAGGCCAGTTGTAGCAGTTCCCACTCCGTACTGAGAGGTGAGCTGAGGCTGGTAGGGCCCCGCTGGCAGGGTGGATGACTGCAGAACTGGGTGAACATGTGCTGGTAATGGCTGGGTAGTGTATTGGACATGACGTGGGCTCTGGTGAGCTGGAGGCGGTGCCACACTGGGAGAGAAAGGCGCATATTGACTGATGCCAGCTGGGATAGCCGCCACTTGTGGCTGTTGATGAGCAGGCAGTAGGTAGTGGTGGATTGGACTTCCCTGTAGGGCGGGGGGTCGGCGGTAGTCTCTGTAAAAGACGTTACAAAGCTTATAACCACAGTAAATCATTGACAAACATGTTTTCATGTAAATCATTGACAAACAGGTTTTCCTGTAAATCAATGACAAACATGTTTTCCTGTAAATCATTGACAAACATGTTTTCCTGTAAATCATTGACAAACAGGTTTTCCTGTAAATCAATGACAAACATGTTTTCCTGTAAATCATTGACAAACAGGTTTTCCTGTAAATCATTGACAAACAGGTTTTCCTGTAAATCAATGACAAACATGTTTTCTAGTATATCATTGACAAATATGTTTTCCAGTAAATCATTGACAAACAGGTTTTCCTGTAAATCATTGACAAACATGTTTTCTAGTAAATCATTGACAAATATGGTTTCCTGTAAATCATTGACAAACAGGTTTTCCTGTAAATCATTGACAAATATGTTTTCCAGTAAATCATTGACAAATATGTTTTCCTGTAAATCATTGACAAACAGGTTTTCCTGTAAATCATTGACAAACATGTTTTCTAGTAAATCATTGACAAACATGTTTTCCTGTAAATCAATGACAAACAGGTTTTCCTGTAAATCAATGACAAACAGGTTTTCCTGTAAATCATAGACAAACAGGTTTTCCTGTAAATCATTGACAAACACGTTTTCCTGTAAATCATGGACAAACATGTTTTCTAGTAAATCATTGACAAATATGTTTTCCTGTAAATCATAGACAAACAGGTTTTCCTGTAAATCATTGACAAACATGTTTTCTAGTATATCATTGACAAATATGTTTTCCAGTAAATCATTGACAAATATGTTTTCCAGTAAATCATTGACAAATATGTTTTCCAGTAAATCATTGACAAATATGTTTTCCAGTAAATCATTGACAAATATGTTTTCCAGTGAGTACAAACCTGTTGAATTCCATTTGTGTACCAGCACTTAGGAACACAGGCTGTGTTAGAGAGACACTGCCTTGTACAGGCGAAAGCTGACTGGTGCCACCAGTGTGACGACTACCAAAGTTAATATTTCCTGACCAATGTTTGCCTCCTAGGCCAGTTTGAGACATGATACTCTGAGTGGCAGCCAACTTCTGTGAACTATGTCCAGGTCGCACCGTAGGGGAAACATAAGCAAGTTTGCCTTGGAGAGCAGCGTTGTTGATTTCTACTTCCAAAGGAGGAAGCCGGACTTCCAGCTTGGGACTACGGACGCTACGATTCTTCTCATGATTTCTCCCCACTGATGAAGGAACAGAGTGTTCTTGCTTTGGAATGTTTGTCATGTAAGGCGAAACCTTTGCCTGTTCTCGTGTTTTTCTGGGCTTGGTGTCAAAACTGCTTGACATTACCGGTGGCACTTGGGCCGTAGTAGTGGTACTGGGCAGGTCCAAACTGCTGCTGTACAAATATTGGGATGGGTCTGTGGCTAGAGTGGACCGTTCCACCTCCTCATGTTTGATGGGCGTGAGGATAATCTGTTTTTTGTTGTAGGAGTTGATATTCACGTCCAACTCATTGTCCTGTGTGTCAGCCACTATCACACTACTATTGTTCTTCCTCCCTCTCAGAGAGTCTACAACACAAACAAAAACTCACCAACTGCTAACTCATTTTTTATACTGCATAAGTCAATTTCACAGGATCTAAAACTATAAAATTTATCAAATTTAAGATAATGGTAAAATAATACATCAGAAATATTTTTGTATCATCTAATATGAAGTAATTGGAAAAATCTGAAAGAAATTTTTTATCTATAATGAAGTTCTATATAAAGCATATTGCAAATGGACAAAGCACCTGAACACGTTACTTCCACTTACCGAAAGAGTCTGCTGCTGAACTTGCCAAAGAGGAGGTGAAGGCTTGTGTATTTCGTGTAGTGGGCTGTACAAAATGGACTCCTTGGTTATTTTTGCCCCTGAAATTCAGTAATTTGTCAAACATTTTAAAATTATTACAAAAGCTGGTTTATTTCAAATCAACAATGACACATATCTCATTCCCTATATAAAATTGAAAACAAGAGGCCCAAGATTTAATATAAGACATAATTCCCTATTATAAATGACCAAATAATGCTCAAAAATGGGTTTTCCCTATATTAACAATAGTAAACTTAACCCCCTCCCAAGGGGGAAATGGGAGGGGGAAACCGAGAGATCCCAGGGTCATATAATTCACAATTTTTGTAGAGGGCCTGGAGACCTTTCTATCTATGAAGAGTATTTGATTCTACCACATCTGTGAGTGGAGAAGAAGATTTTTGAAATTTTAATCAATTTTACCCCTTTTGGCCCCTCCTACAGCCCCTTAGGGAGTTGGGGTCATATAATTCACAATTTTTATTGGCCTTATGCCTTAGAAGGTATTTGCAAAATTTCATTGAAATTGCTTCAGCGATTTTGGAGAAGTCGAAAATGTAAATTGTTAACAGACACACGACGACGGACAAAAGGCGAATAGAAAAGGTCATTTGAGACTTTGTCTCAGGTGACCTAATAATGTAATGGATTTTTGCTACTGAGAGATTCACTAGAAAATTGTAAAAAAAAAACTCTTTTCAATCCTAAAAACAAAATCTTGTCATTCTCTCCATTTCAAATACAATATAAGTGAACAGTTGAAATGTCGCCTATAAAAGTGATCTCCCCTTACTAACCTGCGACTGTGGTGTTTGTGGTCTGCATCATCGTCACTGTCGGAGCTGATAGTGATGATGCTGACAGCGGGGCTCGGAGTGTCTGCGATCACGATGGGCTGACGTTGTTCTCTCCCCTGGGACATTGACCAGTTACAGAGAGCTTGTGCCGCGTCCTGCTGCAGCATGGAGTCTGGGGGTGTGTTTTCCTTCACACGCTTCTTCACTGGAGATAAGTGTGTCGACGTCGTCTCCTTCATTGATGTTCGTCTACAAATCACAACAGATGCTAATAAAATCTTAATGCATTGATTTAACTGGCATTAAAATATAGTGGCATCCTAGCTTTTTCTATTTTTTAATCATTTAGTATGAAACCAAGTTTTTAAATGAGGACTTGATCTGCCAGACTCACTAATTAGCTTGCCTGCTGTAATGTTTAGAGTTACCTACCCTTGCTTTGTCTGTCGTTTACTCGACTGAGAGGAGGATGGCTGCCCACTCAGACTATAGGTTGTAGGAACCATCCCTATGTTCCACTGCTGCGACGTTGACCCCTACAATACACAGCAATCAGTAAAACAGCAACAACATTAAACAAAAAAGAAAACAAATGTTTTAAGGAATTTTAGGATAATCAGTTAATATGGTACGTAAAAACACATTTAATACCATGATAACTGATCTTTATATTATACTTTTATTCTCCTTCTTCGTTTACTCCAAATGATTAACAGGTTATCTTACCAAAGGAGCCAACGAGGACTGGTCGAAGCTGTCAAGTACGATGGACTGTCGCCAACTGTCTGGGAGAGCCTGTGAAGCCAAAGTGTCCGTGAGTAAGGGTTGCTGGACCGACCTCTGTGTCGGTAGGCCGGGAAGCTGCTGCCATGACCCAACAAGTACCTGCTGTGCCGCAGCTGCTGCTGCTGCATGTGGCCATGCACCACCAGGGGCATTCTGTCAAAATTTATGCAATTAATGTTAATTATGTAAATGATATTTAAGCCAAGTCAAGACAGCTGTCTAAATGAACATAACATAAAAATAATGATACCATTGCTAAAGAAAATGACTCAATGATTAAGATAGTGAATGTTCTTGTTATCTCTACTTCTCCATACAAATGTATGAATTACATGTGGGCGATTCATAGAAATGGCTCTTATAGGAATGACTGAACTATCTCTGTATAATAAGATAACATAGACATGTGGGTACTCAAACTTATACAAGAATAAAAATGTAAGAAAGAAAGCAATATGCAAGACATACAACGTTTAATGGAAAGAGATGTTTGAGGTGAAGATGTTTAATGAACAAAAGAAACAATGATGCACATAATTTTGATCTCTAAATCTATGTTTTTCTAGAATGCATATGAATGAACAAAACCTACTCAAGCCCACCTGGTCTTTGAATGAAGTTTTAATTAATAACATTTATGGGAATTTAAGATTGAGTTGATGACGGCAATACGCACCAGGAATATCAAAGGAGATAAACTAGTGGAGACCAAGTGAGCGAGGACGGTTCATTGTTATCAGACTACAGCAGTAGCTTGCTTGTCCACTCATTTTTACAGAAAGGCAAGCAAACACAAATGATAGAGCAAACAAATTATTCATCAAGATTAGCAGTTAAGTATCTCTTTTCTTTCCACAACTTCTGCCCTGTGGATTGTTGCCTCAAATCAAGATACAGACAAGACAATGATCTCAATTCACAATCTTTCTGAAAGGACATTAGTATTGTCTAACAAAAAAAATAAGTTTGGAATTAAAAATCTGTATGGATCTATTGTCTAGCAACAAAAAGAAATCAAATCTTTATGAATCCAAATGCCTTATGTATTATTCATTTTTTTAGAAAGCTATCAATTTGGTGTCTTTTTTTTTTGTAACTCTTGGCTGAACTAGACAAGTTGACACCTGTCTTTTTCTTTTGCTGTGTTACATCTTGAATGCTGGTATGATTTCAAGTTAAGAATATGAGAACGAGAACATGGTGTGGAACATGCAGCTAGCATCCCAATGAAAATTTAACAACCTGTTTGCTACAGACTACACAACTCTCTCTGGTATTGTAGGCAGGGTCACAAAGAACATGTAAGTAGTTATATAGAACTTTTACAACCTATCACATTATATTGGCATCATTAATTAGCATTACTACAAATCAAAATTTATCTCCAAACACAAATAGGTACCCGGTAATAGGTATATGAACTTGTCTTCACATACAGAACAAAAGACTACTACAGGCACTAGTGGAAACATGCAAGGAGATCTAAATCTACTGAAGGCCATTAATGGATGCACACAGTCTAATGTGTTAGCTCTACAGCAATATGTGCTGTTAGTTCACAACATATACAGGACACACAGAACACACTGTTTAATGCTATCTACAGCACATACAACACCTGTCGACTTCTTGTAAAATTCTCTTATATCTGTAGTACTCTGAATACCTCTAAGGTCTAATTTTTAAAACTATCCCAAAAATGTTGTAAAAGGCAGAGGAAAAAGGTATTTTTTGATGCACATTTGCGGGTTATTTAAAAGAGTTACAAGTCATAATGAATTATTATATTTGGTCCTTACATATAATTTACCTTTTTTTGCTTATATTTACAATTTATTAACAACAATTTTAATTAATCTGAATAAAACGCCAAACAACCCTGCTCAGAAACAATAGTTTTATATATTGTTTATTTTTTTATTTTTCCATCTTAGCAATATGATGATAACTATATTTTCCATTAATCACATCAAGATGAATCCCAATTTTCATTGTATTTTAATTTGAAGAATTATCAATTAACAGGTTTGATAATTGTGCTAGTTAAGTAGAAGTGTTATATAATTACAGTTAAAGATAGTACTGCACCACAGAGGGGTTAAAACAAGTATCAAAGATATATACACAAACAGTTCAAAATCCATAATAAAATCCATAGTGTGTATTACGTACTGTCATTAACACGGGTCTACCACCCTCTAGCATTGTTACGGGCGTGATCTGTTGTGTTGTCGGCTAAAATACAATAAAACCAACCCTTGACGTATTGATATGAGGTGACAGGAAGACTGGAGGGGTGCTTCATTAGTACACAATGTGGTCTCACAACACCCCAAAACAGTCAACTGCCCTTTCCAAATTAACATCAACAGGACATAAGCAACACAGCCCTAGCAATCTCTGACATACAACACAGTCTTAACCTTCTAATATCTCAGATGGACGGGCGAGGGTACAAAATAATGATGCTGATGATGATCTGATATATAGCCCATCTCATTACATATCTGACACAACATTTTGAAACAAAAATCTTCTTAAAACACGCATGCAAGTATTTCCTATGTAAATAATATGAACAGAATAAAGTAAATATTATATATTGTTATTTTTTAAAATACATATAGAGCGTCTCAAATCCTAAACAAAGTAATCAATTTCAAAACAAATCCTCAGTCACACCTGTGGAGAGTAATATCTATATGAAGACCTAATCCAATTGGCATACCTAATCATTGATAGTCAGGGAATATAATGCAGATGACGCACATTCTTATCCAACATTTCCTGTTTGCATGTATGATAACATAGCAACGTTATCTTGTTTCTATGGTAACCATTGTTTGATTTACCTGAGTTATTAACTGCGGCTGCAACTGTAGTGTCGGGGCAGCTTGCGTCACCATGGGAACATGGTTATATCTGGTTGGTGAGCTCAAACCTGTACAAAGATTAGAGTTGCTGGTGAGTTTTACAGAAAGGGATATGCAATATAAATCTGAAGATTCCGACGACTTATCACAATAAAACAATAGAATGAAGAAAAGGTGTGACAATATTTCTCAGTAGGTTATTTATCAACTTTATTTTAGCCAAAATGTCATGTTTTTCACTGATCAAAATATTGACTTAAACCTGGTTTGTGCTGTGCTAATATAGTAGAATGGTGCAGAGAATAGTCAATAAGTAATCAGTCATTAAAACCTGGTTTGTGCTGTGCTAATATAGTAGAATAGTACAGAGAATAGCCAATAAGTAATCAGTCATTAAAACCTGGTTTGTGCTGTGCTAATATAGTAGAATGGTACAGAGAATAGTCAATAAGTAATCAGTCAATTCCTGCCTACTCCACCTTACTTCCTATACACAAACTATGATTTTACTTCATTAGATGTACATTGTTGTTTATGGTATGGTCATCACGGTTACCTTGAAGAGTACCTGGTACAACGATGGAGGACACGTGTATAAACGGGTCGGCTCTGTTGAACTGTGTGTTGGATCGCTGGCTGGCCCCAGGGAGAGGCTGGCTGACCTGAGAGGCCTGGTAAGGTATGTAGGGTCGGGACTGGAGTGGGTAGGGGAGGTACTGGAGCTCCGGTGCTGCCTGGTGAGAGGAAGCAGCCAAGTTCTGTGACGCCATCTACAATAGGTAACAGGATTAGATCAAGACAAAGTAACTTGGATACAATACAATATTGTCCTAATCAAAATATTAAGACTATTTAGTTAATGATACAATAAACAGAACATCCTGTCATAATTTGCTTGAATTGATTAAACCTTTATACAAAACTATAAAACATGAAACTTTCAAAATCAGAAATCTACTCCAACCCATGCATGATTCATGTGTTGTTTCAGAGTAACACTCATAGAATTTATTTCAATTCTGATTTAATTTTATTACAGAAATGAAACAAAATAGCACAGTAACCATTGTTAAAAGTGATTTATAGTCCTCGAGTCAGGTCAACGTGAACACAGAACAGTCCTAAAGTATTTGAATACACTTGTTTTGATATGATATTAATGGCTTTTTACTTGTAGTTATGCAACAATTTCACGAATACAAACCTGAGTGTGTAGTGCGTTGATCTGGTTGTTAAATGTCACAGTCAGACTGGCAGTGGATGTTGGTACCAGGTTAGACATTAGACCTCCACCATTTTGATTGATGTCAAATATACTCTTTACAGTTCTCCGACAAATCTCCATGGCCTGAACACTCTGCTTCACCCTACAACATCAAAATATGTCTGAAGTTACAATGTGTGGTATTCACAAATATATGCATGTTAGAAATGAAAATAAATTATGAACAATCAATTTGGCTAAATAGTGATGCATTGTTATAGTCATTCTAAGTAAGAAATACAATTATGTATGTTTGCTTTGTAATCATCTAAAGCTCAAAGTCTCAAAAGAAAGAAGGCATATGCATGTTTACTGTGACAGATTAATTTGCCATGAGTACGGAAACAGTTGATATATGGGTGACTATTTTCAGAAGTTTTTCATTCACATCTTTCACTTTGGTTACCTAATAAGCGCCCTCTTTGTTATAATTTTAAGCACTCTGGGCGCTAATTACAGCGAAAAAGGTATATACTCCAATAGCTGATATTTTTCTTACAAACTTACATGCTACTACCAGCATACTCAATCAGGTGGGCCATGGTGGCAAATGGATGATTGAGAGCCTCCCCAGGCATGATACGGCGTTCCTGGTCCAATGTTAACATTCGCTTCAGAAGGTCGATAAATTCCTTCCGGTCTATCTTTTCTGCCAAGAGTTCACTCCCTTCCAAATCTGTTGGCACATTGATCTGTAAAAATTGCCAAAAAGAAAAGTGCTTTACTTCCCTATTTGTTTACAATAGTTCCTGTACTTTTGTAGCAAATTTCCTCACGCTTAGTTGATAAATGTGCTTCAATTCAAAGCTTAGATTCTATTATACTTACCGGCATATCCTGTTTCTGTTTAAAAACATTTCAGGAAATTTTGTGATGTTTTAAATCAGCTTTTCACTGCTTTATGTCACATATTTAGTAATACATGTATAAATAAATATGATATGCTTAAAACAAACAATTCATCTGAAGATACTAACTTTACATTGATATCAACAATTACCATTTTCAACCCAATAAAAGCCCAGGCTGATAACATTAGAGCAGACCATATTTAGACTAAACTTCTAACAGCATTATCACAATGTAAGCCACAAATCAAATTACAAAAGAAATTATACAACATTCACATTAATGTCTGTATTTAATTCATTCACTCCTAAAGACACAAATAGGCTCTTCTAAATCAAACCCTAGGCTGGTCTATTAGGAAATTTCAGGAGTGAATAAATCAACTCCTTCAGCCCTGAAGATTCAAAAGCTAGGAAAGCTTTTTATTATCTCAAGGCCTCAAAAGGCAAAAAGGAAATAGGGACAGGGTCACTTATTGGGTTGATCACAGATCTATGGAAACAAATCTTATTGAAACAAGCGTATCGGTTATATTGAAGGCCCATTAGGCCTATATGTATATACAAATCTAGCATCTTTAAGTAAGGAACAATAATTTTACCCTAGCTACCTGTGCCATGTCATCCAAACAGTTGAAGATGTATTTTCTGGCTTCTTTTGACTTGATTTTGGTTTCTGCTTCATGTTCTTCTGGAGTCTGTAAAATTTTAAACAAACATTTCTTGTCAAATCATATTGAAATAGTCTCAGAAAGATACAAGAAGTATTGATACAAGTATCGTAACACTTTCACATTGACAAGTGTAATTTTATTACCACAACAAGTCATATTTACTTTGTAGAATTCTGCTTTGTTTTTTTAGTTATGATGAGTGATCTTAGTCATGTAAATACCTTTAATTGGTGAGACACAATCTAGTAATACTAAATAGGTCATGTAGGCAATTTACTAGTGACTCCAATAATAATGTAAAACATGGAATGTTTGTGGACACTTTCTTTAAAAACATTACATAGATACAAATATTTGTGATTAGCTGATGTCAATAGTGCTTTCAATAATGCATCAAAGTAATTTTGTTGTATTAATATTTGGGGTTTATTTCATGTTGTACAGTATGCCTTAGTTTTGAAACAAAGTTACAGTACTGAAACATTTAATGTTGACATTTTCTATTAGGGCTGGGTATTGGAAAGTCTAAAACAATACGATACGTATTGACAATACACTGAAACAATACACGATATGTATCGACGATGCAGTGGACCTCTTTTTCAAATTCAGTTGACAAATGGTTTTGAATATTGTGACAATAAAAGACAATTTCGATAAAACATTTTATAACCAGGAAAAAATCTACCAAACATTTGATTCGGTTTATCATCTGTGTTAATTAATTGATGTCTATTTGTACTCTTAGTTAAGAAAAGGCATTGCTTATCCATCTAGGTGACACAGATGCCTTAAACACTTCCAATTGATTGAAATACTCTTACTTGAATGATGTTTTAGAATAAATTTTGTTTGGAATTTCCTATTTCTATAACAAAAACAGTAGGGTGAGATGTAAAACGATACAGCGATATACAGTATGTTTGCGTATCGATATTCGATACACTGGTGAAAACCGATACATATCGGTATATCAATATATTGATCCAGCCGAAACTTCTATAGCAGCTTTTTGTTTCATTGTATATTTATACTATCAATCCAAAGACACAGTAGACACATGTTTCCATATATATACACACTGAACCACAGTAGTTTATAATTCCTTATCTTTTGATCTCACTTTCATTTTTTTGCTAATAAAAGTAACTATATTTTGTAAATCAGATTCGTAGATCATATAACTAAGACAGCTGTCTGCCATCATTGTGTAAGAGAGATTACTAGTGTGACGGACACATATGTATTTATTGTGTTGTTGATCTGTAACTATCACGTTATTAGAGGTCTGTTCTAGATTGACCACTACGGTCCTACGACGGACTCAAGTGCTAACGACATTTCAATAAAGACCTTTTCAGTGTCTACTGTGTGTCTGTTTATATAAGGACAAGGCACCAGACCTGTTATTGACAGAAATTTAATAACTACAGATTTGTGATACAATACCTGTGGCGTGTGAATAAGCTAGCCAAATACTACCTTTAATTTATTAGAAGGAAAAGCTCTTAGCACCAATACTAATCACAGCAAAGAAGTTTTACAAGATAAGGCTTGTTAGGGCCCTTAGTAAAGAGATTTGACTGCTTGATATTTACAAGTTCACATTTTTAATGGCTTTAGGTTTCATTTCTCAACAGTCAAAATTACACGATCATTTTATGAATAAAAGT
This sequence comes from Argopecten irradians, assembly GCF_041381155.1. Lineage (NCBI taxonomy): Eukaryota > Metazoa > Mollusca > Bivalvia > Pectinida > Pectinidae > Argopecten > Argopecten irradians. Next base: position 6,378,136 of record NC_091141.1, read on the forward strand.
TGATATTTTTTTTTCTTCTATTTTTAATATATTCATGTTTCTGTGAAGTTTAAATTTTTTTTTAAAGCTGTCAAGAGTTTTTATTAAATGAAATGAACAGCTGCTTTTGTTGATAAGGAAAGTTCATTGAGAGATGGAAAGGAGTTTTAAGAAAAAAAAAAAAAAAAAGAAAAAGAGTTTTCTGGCAGAAAGAAATGTGATCTGGTAAAATCAGTAAATCTACTGGTACTTGGTAAATGCAGTCTGTTGTTATTGCCTACCTTCAGTCTCCAAAATGGATAGTTACTGTCCGTGTTCTCTCGAATAAAGAACCGTGTGGTCTTTGTCGCTGCACTAAGCATATGTTCAGCAGGTAGACCCTGTGTTTGCGAGACATATCGAATCTGGAAAAAATAACAAAATATGGAATTAATTGTTCTTTTTATTCCAAGTGTATTGTTTGCTTTGTTCTAGGCCAGAAAAAAAAAAAAATTCTTTCAAAAATGTTTGATGTTTGTTTATATATTCAATAATGCATACGACATAAAGCTTGTTGAGTGCAAAACAAGAAATACAGCAGAACATCGCCAGGAAGGTTAAACAGATTCCCTTTTTAAGTCACTGAATGAAAATATATGTACATATTTATCAGATTGAGGTTGGAACATCACAAAAAACCAATGCACTCAAACTAAGTGGAATGAACATACATTATCAGATATTTAAATATTGTCAGTCGGTAAACTTCATATAACATGAAGCACCAAGTCAATATTTGAATACAGCTTTAAAGCTAAGTTTTAGATAAACAAGTCAAAACAGAATGTAAATGTAGGCTTTCCAGCCAGACGGCCGAGACTGTTCTGCAATGTTGTTAATCATCGAGTTGGTGATGTAGGTTTAAATGTTTTCCATTGTACAATGTTTTCAATAAGAAGCTTAGCCGTGCAGCCAGACAGAGTTTAGCTGTTCCATTCATTTACATCAGCATTAGAGGAACATGGTGCCAAACCCCAAAACACAGTTAATCAATTGTAAAGCCTCGATAACAATATACCAACAGGGACCCATCTGCTTGTCGACTTACTATCTCCATCATACAACAAACATTATTCTACACTCAGATAAAAACACGACCTCACTCTCAACACAGAGGTGGTGATCTATATATATGACATACCTCCTAGCTCATTAGGTAGGCAACGTTTATTTTGAGAATTTTGCGCCAAGACTCATTCCTTTTACATTTACCTATTTATAGACATTCCGGAATAAGGAAGAACTATTGGTAGTTATGCAGCCTCAAATCCGCTCACTAAGTGAGTGACTGAATTAATATTAAAACATGTTTGGTGTCTCAGCATGATTTTTAAGATAAACATTGGTTCTATTCAAAGGCAAACATCCTCATATTTTTTATTCTTTACATTATCCATAATAATGATAGCTGAACAAGACTGAATGATTTTTCTGGTGTACAACATGTTAAAGTCAAAAGTAACTAATTACAATAAAAGCATTTGAGAGGGATAACTCAATCTTTCATGATATCAAAATCACTGACTATGTCAAATCTACAAAACCCTGATTTCCAAATTAATTAAACCCAGGGATTTTTTTCTAAAACAAAGATTATTATTTTGTGGAGTTAATAACAAATTTTAACAGTACAATTAGATGTAAAAAGTTAACTGACTCCTATTATGAGAAAGCTTTTTGTAGAAGGAAACAATACTATTTATGTCAACGTTCTGGTTACCAAATATAAATGACAATGTAGGAGTCATTTATGACATTGTAGGTATACTATAGTTAGTCCTGAAGCATGGAAGTACTGAGGGGTAAGATAAGACTTTATAATGATACATCTAGACTGTCCTAAGATAATAAAACGTGATAGAATAATGACCAACTGAGGTTAGTAGAACAACTTACCTGGTCATACTCTGAGGAGCCCGGATATAGAGGCCAACCTAGGAACAGTTCCGCTATCACACAGCCCAAAGACCACATATCAATCGCTTCACAGAAAGGCAAGCCCAAGAGGATCTCTGGAGCTCTGCAATATAAAAAGTTATAAATGCCAATAGGAAAGATTCTCTGGTGTTAGCATAATAGGAAAGGCTTTGTTATTTCAATTTATTCCGAGCCCTGAAATATAAAACACAGATAAGGTCTGATATGATCGTTTCGTCAGGGGATTCCTATGGAAATCTGAAATTCAAATCACAGATAACAGGGTAGGACTGTGTATTACTGGTAAATTTGAGCAACTCTTGACAATAGAATCCATCCATGGTATAAAAATCAGGAACACCAGTTGTATAATACTAGGGATGTCACAGTTCATGTTTTTCCAGCTCGGTTCGGTTTCAACTTTTTTTGATCGGTTTTCGGTTTTTTCGGTTCGGTACAGACAAATCTTAATTGAACACTTTTAAAGTCTATTTTCTATCAAAAACAAGTTTTGCTTTAGATTTAAAGATGGTATATCACTTCAACAAATGGTTTTTTTCTTTATCAAAATTTTACTTCTAATTAAAAACATATAATTAATTGCGTCCTGAAAAATAATCCACAGCACTATATCCTATATAGATTGAAGTTCTAAAAGTGCATGCAGCAAAGAAATTCATTAATTATTTTATATCATTTTGTGTCTTAATTAGACATATAACACTATTAAATACCAATTTTTGTTCAAATATTGAGTAATGAGTATCATTTATGATCTGTCAGCAGTGGAACATCTTTAAACAAGAGGCCCATGGGCCTTAACGGTCATCTGACTATTAGTACAATACAACATAGTCGTTTAAAGATTTTAGCCTATTTGACCTCTGTGACCTTGATTGAAGGTCAAGGTAATTCATTTGAACAAACTTGGTAGCCCTTCATCCAAGCATGCTACATGCCCAATATCAGTAGCCTTGGCCTTCTAGTTCTTGAAAAGAAGTCATTTAAAGATTTTAGCCTATTTGACCCCTGTGACCTTAAATGAAGGTCAAGGTCATTTATTTGAACAAACTTGGTAGCCCTTCATCCCAGCATGCCACAAGCCTAATATCAGGTCTCTAGGCCTCTTAGTCATTCACAAGAAGTTGTTTAAAGGATTTTAGCCTATTTGACCCCCGTGACCTTGAATGAAGGTTAAGGTCATTCATTTGAACAAACTTGGTAGCCCTTCATCCAAGCATGTCACAGGCCCAATATCAGTACCCTGGGCCTTCTGGTTCTTGAGAAGAAGTCGTTTAAAGATTTAAGCCTTTTTGACCCTCGTGACCTTGAATGAAGGTCAAGGTCATTTATTTGAACAAACTTGGTAGCCCTTCATCCCAGCATGCCACAAGCCTAATATCAGGTCTCTAGGCCTCTTAGTTATTCACAAAAAGTTGTTTAAAGGGTTTTAGCCTATTTGACCCCTGTGACCTTGAATGAAGGTCAAGGTCATTTATTTGAACAAACTTGGTAGCCCTTCATCCCAGCATCCTACCGGCCAAATATCAGTACCCTGGGCCTTCTGGTTCTTGAGAAGAAGTCGTTTAAATATTTTAGCCTTTTTGACCCCCGTGACCTTGAATGAAGGTTAAGGTCATTCATTTGAACAAACTTGGTAGCCCTTCATCCAAGCATGTCACAGGCCCAATATCAGTACCCTGGGCCTTCTGGTTCTTGAGAAGAAGTCGTTTAAAGATTTTAGCCTATTTGACCCTCGTGACCTTGAATGAAGGTCAAGGTCATTTATTTGAACAAACTTGGTAGCCCTTCATCCCAGCATGCCACAGGCCTAATATCAGGTCTCTAGGCCTCTTAGTCATTCACAAGAAGTTGTTTAAAGGATTTTAGCCTATTTGACCCCCGTGACCTTGAATGAAGGTTAAGGTCATTCATTTGAACAAACTTGGTAGCCCTTCATCCAAGCATGTCACAGGCCCAATATCAGTACCCTGGGCCTTCTGGTTCTTGAGAAGAAGTCGTTTAAAGATTTTAGCCTTTTTGACCCTCGTGACCTTGAATGAAGGTCAAGGTCATTTATTTGAACAAACTTGGTAGCCCTTCATCCCAGCATCCTACAGGGCAAATATCAGTACCCTGGGCCTTCTGGTTTTTGAGAAGAAGTTGTTTAAAGATTTTAGCCTTGTTGACCCCTGTGACCTTGAATGAAGGTCAAGGTCATTCATTTGAACAAACTTGGTAGCCCTCCATCCCAGCAACCTACAGGCCAAATATGAGTACCCTGGGCCTTCCGGTTATTGAGAAGAAGTCGTTTGAATAAAAAGTTTACGCACGGCGCACGGCGGACGGCGCACGGCGGACGGCGCACGGCGCACGACGACGGACGGTGCATGATGACAATAGGTCATCCTGACCCTTCGGGTCAGATGACCTTAAAACATAATTGAACATTTTCTTATCTTTTTAACTCTTTCAGTATTATTGACACATTAATCAGTCACAGAGAGATATATGTCCTCGTATCCTTTATGATACATTATTTCGTCACTAAAACTTTTCTCGTATCCTTCATGACGCATTATTATGTGATGATTGACATGTGAAAATCGTAAGTTTTACCGCAAATCAATACATCGGTATTATCTCAGAAAAAGTGTTTAAAAAGTATTATGCATTGAAATTGTAATAGAGATAAACATTATTACATACCAGGTGCATGTTCAATCGTAAAATGGTTTAATTCACGGAATATTGGCCGACGGAAACGGGATTGTTTACAATCAGCAACACAATGACGGCTTGATTTAGCTGCCGATATTCTGCGGGATTGTTATCGAAAGAAATATAATAAAAAAAATCATCAATTATAAAATATCAAACAATAAGTGAAATTTATCATTTAGATATTATGTATGTGCAAAAAAATGTCCGCAGACAGCAAAAAATGATCTTCTGAATGACTGAACTTGCACACGTGTTACACATATATGTCGGTCAACAGGTGTATTTCTTGGGATTCTGACAAACAACTTCGCTGTATTTTCAATGAAATAATCTGCAATACAGTTTATACACGTAAATTACAGGTATTATAGGACAGTTATTTTTTTAATGAACCGAACTGAAACTAAGAATTATCGTACCGAACCGAACCGTACGGTTGAATTTTTCGGTTAACCGTATTTTTTCGGTTAACCGAACCGTATTTTCAGTTAACCGAAAATGTGACACTCCTATATAATTGGCAAGAATTCCACAGAAGTGGATGTGTTGCCTGCACAGCATTACAAAAAAAAATTATTTACAGTTGTAAATATTGTTAATAATTAGGTGAAGTTATCAAGTCTTGAACCTCTTGCAAATGTTGATGGATTTTAACCAGCAACAAACCACTCTGAGATCTCATTAACATATAGAAATATACCAAATTTGGTTGAAATTTGTCAATAAATACTAAAGTTATCTAGAGGAAACCATGGATTTATCTGTTTTTAAAGTCCCGTAACTCTTGCAAATATTGACAGATTTTAACCATTATGAAACATATCCGAGATCTCATTGATATAAAGCAATATACCAATTTTGTTTGAAATCGGACAATAAATACTAAAGTTACCGCACGGAGACCACTTCACAGAAGCCGACACTGACGACAGCGTCTCTGATACCGAGTGATACGCAAGTGTCGCCCTTGCATTGAAGGCGATACAAAAACAATATCTTGTTGCAGTGCTAGATCTTCCAAAACGAAATTTAGGAAGCCGGGAAATTCTATGGCTCGACAGAGAAAGGTCATAGGTTATTGATTTCAGTTAATAAATTGCTCTGGTATCAATATTGGATCTCTTGAGCTTCATGCTGGCTTCCGAGGGGAGATGACAAATCTTCGAACAAATGTAGGTCAACTCATAGGATTGGTTCTCTCAAGACTTGTTTGCCACACAAGAGACGTCTTTAATATTGTAAAATAGCTAGTTACAATATTGAAATGGTCATGGAAAATATTTCTGAAACCTCAACAACATCTTTATTTTCTATTATTTAGGAAATCAGGGTCCATATAGGTTGAGTTTGAGGAGCTGTAAGATTATAGCTATATAAAGTATCATGGCCTATTGCAGAAAGTGTACTGTTGCATCCAGAAACACTTTATAAGATCATTTATAAGAACATGACCTTGACATTAGTAATTCTGTCTATCTACAATCTAGAATGGCATAAAACAACTTTTTTTTCATTTCCTTTACAGTGAATACAAGGATACATGTTGTATAATATTTATTGTGTTTAACTCCCTAACTCTCTACTCAATCAAGTTGACTTGCCTTGTAACATCTGATATATAACATTAATAGCCTGTACAGGTCAAACTCCCTTTTGATGTCCATTTACTTATTGACATAAGCAATTTTCACTTCCTTTGCATTTATAACCTTTAACTGGCATAAAAGTGAAAGTTAATGTAATGAACATGTATTTTACCATTACAAACACGTTCATCACATGGGTAAAATCGCTAGACTTGAAATCAATGTTCAGTACAACAGCCGTTTCTTTGGGGACATGTTGCTATATTAACAAAACAGACATCAGAGTCTAGTGTTTACCAACTTTACTATAGGTCTTTTTTTACACCTAGGTTTACATTATAAATATTTCTCAGTTGCATTTTGTACCAGTATCAGAACTTGGTTTCTAAAGACTGGTCAGTCAAAACTCAATACTCCTATATTAGTGATACATGGTCTTTGTTTGGATTATTTATAATGCAGTCATATTCTTCAATTTTATATATGGTCTTCATATAATTTAATGTACCCTTTTCAAAGGTCATAAATAGATGTATACTGGTATGTACTCAAATTACACTGAGGACGGCAACATATATTTGACAATCAATATAATATACTTTTTGGTGGTAAAAGCATTTAAAAAATGTTAATGGTATCCTGATCCAAATTTCAAGATAGGTAATACTTATATTTTTCTATCGCCTCTTCTATCACGATACAAGCCCAATAAATTAAGTAGAAGAATGAGAATAATTTATAATATTTAGGAATCTGGATAAAAATATTCCAAATTCGGAGCAGTGCCCATCATTTAACTTAGACAGCCCTGTATATAACCCTTACCCCCAATAGGCATAAGGATAGATTGTTACATACACCCACATGTACAAGTTCTGCCAATATAAGCTTTCAAGATCAATATTATGGTGGATGTATATATAAAGCTATGTAACTAGATATTATAGGAGATTGTGTATCCATCTGGATAGTTTCTACATATACCATATTTTCCCTATTAAGAGCGCCTCCTCTAATAAGGGCGCCACCCAAGTTTTTTGCTGAAAAAAATCAACAAATTTCATTCAATTTTTGTGCCAGATTGTGACGATTTGTCTCTGCAGACGCTAATGAAATACAGTTTTACATCAATCTGATGTCTAACAGATATCCAATCAGCTTGTATAAACACTAAATTTATTGCACTGAACAACTTATGACATCTTTGCCAAGAATATACACATATAAATACTGAGAACGCCATGTTCAAAATAAAACGTGTCACTTGAATGCCCCACACAGTGACGTGTATGGATGTAGACTAACTGGCAACAATATTTTAGCGATGTCTATATAGGTTTTATGAATACTTACTGTATATCTATGACAAGAGCTGTTGGAGAACAGCAAAACTCGCTGATTCAGAAGAAGTTGATGTTCAAAGTATTTACTATTTAAACATGGAAATATGACAAATTAACAGACTCAAAAAAAACCTAAAGGGCCCCAAATTTGTTGTATTATCACGTTCAGCATCCATACACATTAGGAAAATAAAATCATAAACATTTATGATGATTTATGCTTAAACGATTGACAAAATAGAAACTTGCTCAAAAACTTTAACATGGAAATATGACAAATTAACAGACTCAAAACTTTAACATGGAAATATGACAAATTAACAGACTCAAAAAACCCCTAAAGGGCCCCAAATTGGTTGTATTATCACGTTCAGCATCCATACACATTAGGAAAATAAAATCATAAACATTTATGATGACTTAAGCTTAAACAATTGACGAAACAGAAGCTTGCTCAAAAACTTTAACGTGAAATGGGACGCCAACGCTGACGCCGACGCCGACATTACAACATTAGCTCCCCCTATTCTTCGAATAGGCGAGCTAAAAAAGGTTCATAACTAACATGAGTATTATCATTTCTAAGCATTTTATTGTGTTTTCTTGTCGGTATTTCCCATCTGTCACAAAATGAAAGTAGCGATCGAAAGCACCGTCTGCCATTTTGTGTACGCAAGGTAAACAAACAGGCTAGCATGAAATGCAAAAATTCTGTGAAACAGACATATTTAACCAATGTTTAATACTTCTGGTGCATACATTTCTTCATTATTATGTAAGTTTTGAATACTTACCTGACTTCAAAACATAAGTTGGTTATCATAAGTTTCAGAAAAATACGAAACTAAAAGCAAGATGACTATAGTCTGTTTCAGAAAAAAAAATCTAAAAATGGTCTCAAATAACAGCGCCCCCCTCAGCCATTTACCCGCGCCCGGCGCCCTCATTAGGGAAAATACGGTATGTCTATAGAAGGATTTTATGATTAATAGCTCATTATAATCACACATCTATGTCAACTTATTTAAAATGGCTGATTCACATAGAACTTCCTTTAAATAAACATGGAATCAATTAGCATTTTTAGACTCCATCATAATAACATCAGTTACAGATGTACTCCTGATCACTATAGCAAATCATAACAAAAATAATGCTAGGAATTCTAGTAAAAATCTCAACAGAGCCACTTGCCAAGAGTACCGAGACCAGGGAAGGTGGAACAGGTTGTGGATAGAACAGCAGTGAACACATAAGGTTTCTCTGGTCCTGATTAAAACTAGTGTTGCTAGGCAATATGTCTATTGCTGGAAGTTACTGTAGCAATACAGAATCTCACTGATGAGAGCTGGAGAAGGTGGGGGAGACTCAATAAAGATTTTTCCCTTCCAGTATAAAAGTTGAGCGAGGAACATGGTTAGTTTTATTAGGACCGCCAGCTGTAGCCTGGCTCTGGAAACTGGTATCTTGTTAGTGTTGCTGGAGACCATGTTTACTTGGAGAAGTGGGAAAGTGATGAGGAGGTTGAGGAGCGTTAAGTTGTTTACAGGGAAATCCCAATGTCAAGGACTTATATTACAACAGAGGAGTGGAGATTAGCCAAAGTTTAATGTTATCCAGCTCACTCATCTTCTGTAAAAACATTCAGAGTGAATTAATCCTCTTAGTTCACTCCCTAAAACAACTTTTTATTGTAAATACCATGAACAGTGTACCATGTTATTTACAATCGTATATATATTATATACATAAATACCCATGCGGCCAAGTAACATATTTGATGTAATCAAAATTCATTTTATTGTCATAATTCTTATTCAGAATATATAGCTGACAAGGTTTTTTTTTGTGATTTTCTGTATATATATGACATCATAATACTTGATGTACAAAAATTAATGTAACATATGAAATTAAATTATTAGGAAACATTAAATCAAAAGTAAGTAAGTAATGAATTATGCAGCATTACAACAGATGAAATCTGATGGTAATATATTATATACTGTACATGTAACTAAGGTGTTTCTTGTAAAGTGGATTTCCTGAAGTAGAACATTTGTTTTACTGTATAATATATGATATAAGCATCTGAAGCAGACCTTAAAAGAGCAGGAAAATAGCTTATTTAAACCACAGTTTCCTCACACACACACAAAGTATAATTGCTTGTCAGAATGTTATGTATATGTATTTACTAAAACAATTCTCTTTTGTTTCATTAGATAGTCTGCTGCGCATGCCAGATTATTTAGGAGTTACAAAAAATCATAGACATCTATATAATTACATAACCAAATCATTTATTTTAATATCAATGTTGTATATCAGGATACATAATCATCACAGATTTGCATATTAGATAAGGATTCCTAATGTTTTTTGTGTCCACTCTCTCCAGGTGTGTCTAAATCTACGTTAATACATATAATCTACAACACAACTTTAATTAAATGGAAAAACTTCTTAAATATATGTGGCCATTCAAGTTGGTATCATAGTGCGAGCTGGTGGACATGAACAGCAGGAGAGAAATTTCTATCTTAATGTATATAGGTAATTATATCTATTTAGATAAATAATTTCAACAGACAAATTAAGAGATCCTTTTTGGTGCAGAGTAATACTTCAATTGGCAAGTGATGCATAACATCAAATATATATATATATATATTATATACATCTATAGCTTTGAAATTCTATCTAAAACAAACCTGACTATATATGTGTATAGATGTACAGGATGTTTATAAAAAGTCTGCAGGTGACACATTCTGGGGCCAGGCCTCTGTGACAGGTAAACCTATAGCATGTATGTAGCTGTGGGGCCATTAAAGTACATGTACATGTCAGTTCAATATGCTATTTATATTTACAGTCAGTGCACATCCTTCTATGGATATCATTGTGTTCATGTTACAGATGTGCTTTTGTAGACCTCAATTATCAATCGCTGATCTGTATAATATATGAATAAGCCAAGTGTCCTATGGGCCAGAATACTTCACCAACTCAGATATTCCATGTGAAGCTTGTACAATATATGTCATCAGTTGTATGTATGTACCTGTACTTTCTAACAATTTGGCCTGCTGTCAGCCTAGCCCAGAGCTTATCAACTTCCTAATCCTATCATACAATCCACAGGAAATGTCTGGGTTCAGCCACTGTACATATAACCCTTATATATACACACAGCTGTCTAGGTGAAAGCCCTGGCCATGGAACCTTACACTATGTACAGCTGTAGGTGTAGGTAAAAGTCCTGTAAAGCCCTAGCCATGGTCTGGCCCCAGGCTGTTTGTACCAGGTGATGACCTAGCCTAATCCCAGGTCAAGGTCACAGTGGTTACCTTTATGTCACCTGTAATGAGACAGCTGGCCCCCTACTTACAGGTAGTGGTCAGGTACTGGGCTTATTGCACAGCCTTTATTTAGGGGGCCATACTGGTAAATAACAAAATACACAGCAGGAGGGTGACTGAGTGGGCTAGAGGGAGAAAACAATTACTAATGTACAACTAAGTTCTTGTATTAAAACCTGATTCTGACAAACAAGACACAAAATGAGGTATATTTAGGTATATTGACGTCATAAACCTGACGGCAGCTATATTGACAGGTAATGTGTCAGTAATGGTGATTAAATCATTTACTGGTAATATTATATATGTCAGGCCATACTGCTTTATATAGGTATGCAAAGCTGTAGTTTCTGTGGTAATGGTGTAAAACTCTCTGACACAACTCGTACATTACATTTCAACTGAATAAATTTTCGACTTTTGATAAAAAAATTCCTAGATATATGCAAATGTGAATTCCCTAAATTTGAGGAGTGTACAATATATGCAAGAAAGTCATATAATTACTACCAAGTTATTTATCCATAGGCACAAAACTTTTTAAAAAGTACTTGGTATAAATACTTGAAAATTACACGGTTTCAATACAAACAGGGTACATGTAATTTTCTGGGGTGAAAAACGATTTTAAACTATATGCACTACACAGCCTTCAAAGGAAATTTACATCTGGTACTTGTTCAATGTTATTAGAATCTCTTTGGGGTGCCAATTAATAGGCTGTACAACAACATTTCACATTTTAAAATATTGTAACCAGTCCTTACACTGAACTCATTTACAGCATCCTCAGATTATAAATTATAGCGTTTTTATTTCTTTCTTTTTAATTTGTACATGACGGTCATGTGATATGAAAGGCATCATGCTCTAGGCTATACATAATATTTTGCATTTACATGGCTCAAATACTTCAATCTTCAGTATGATTTTCTTTTATAATAGTAGCTGTAATATCCTTAAGACTTGTACTGAATGAAACCAAGTTTTTCAACCACTAAACCTGTACTCAAATCATGGTAGTGAATGGAAAATACACAAGGGTGATAAATTCTGTGTCACCTGTTCTTGGGCGTCTCTTTAGAGTGATCGGCTGTAAAGCCACCTCAACACTGCATGCTATGGGTACCGGTATTTAATTTTATAGTGACACACCTGTATGCAAATGATGCTGGACATACAAGGCACAGAGTTAAAGTTCTCCAGCATAGATTTCAGAAATTAAATTCACATGTTTTTACTCTAGATCTTTCATTACTGGTAAATTAATTAACTCCAATAATATATTCTATACAGTTGTAAACCATCTCAATTTTGCAGTGACTATATTTTGCGTATTCATATATATCCAAAAACATTTTAACGACGATTTGAATTTAGGAATTACAGGTGAAACACTATTGTTAGATTTATTTTCACAACTTTTAATTGCCTGTAAAATAAACAACTGAAAACAATTTGCACATGAAAGTAAATATGTTTAAAGTGCAGTTAAAAGAAGCATCCATTCATTAACTAATGATATTCAATATATCAGTTAAATCTACCTTCACATGACAAGTAATTATTTGCTTCATCAAAAATCAAAGTACTAGGGGTGTTCCGATTGATCGAGTTCGTCGAGTATCGTTGGTTTGGGGTGTTTGACCGATTAATCAAGTAAGAAATGTGTAATCGAGTTTCGTCGTGATTGTTCAACATGATAATAAATGAAAGTGTGTAATTAGCCGATCAGTAAAACACAAAAGACATGTCATAGAACACTTGTCGTAATCAATCGCTTGTCTGTGTCGTCGCTCATTTCAAATATCAAACGTCTAAACAAATTGAAGAGCACATATGCACACGTAGTAATGCCACTAATGGAAACGTTCAGAGGAGTATGCTTATATTTGTGAAAACATAATTAAACCACCTGAGAACATGGCAACATGTGTAGAAGAAAGTTTGTATGATTTTCCTGGAAAACGTACATGGTCTTCAGTGCGACCACAGACAAACATAATTGATTTTAATCGATCATCGATTGGTTACATAAAACAGATGATCGATCATAAAATTGCAACCGATTTCCAACACCAGACCATGCGAAATACGTCGGTCCGTCGAACAATGTCATGTTAATTTGCCGTCGGTCCGGAACCGTACTGTAAAGTTCCGGACCGACTGTCCGGTTTTAGAATCTACCCGTGTCATGGTCCCGAACACGCTTGAAAGTTTATCATAGCTGCCGCCATGTTACGATATTTCGACGGGGCTATACCCGGCAAAGCTTTAAAGCGTAGGGCTTCAACACCGGATCGAGAAGCTAAAAAACAGGCTTCTAACAAGAAGTACGAGGAAAAACGACCTTCTCGTCGTGTTAGTAGTAAGTGGCAAGACGGAAGACCATGGCTTGACCTCGATTTCTCCACTAACTCGATGACATGCAAAATCTGCATCGAACATTATCGTATGCACAATACGAGTACATCAGCTAACCTGAGAGGTAATAACACTTATGTAACAGGTTGTAAGAATGCTAAGATCTCGGCTGTTGTTAATCACGAAAATAGTTCAGGTCACAAAAAAGCGGCGGAGCTCCAAAATAGTAATAGTTTTAAGAATAAAGGGTATGGATGAAATGACTGTTTGAAATTTTGTTGTATTTTGTTGACAACATTGCCAAACACTACAGCTGGATTAATCTTATACACAGGAAGACTCTTATCACCTGGAAATAAAAATGTAATAGTATTGTAAGGCATGTAATGTATATCAGAGACAGACTCAATGTCCGGTAAACCGTTAAATTTTGTCAGACCGAAATGTCCTGTGAAATTTTTCCCGGTCTGGTAAACATTCAGAGTTCACCAGACCGAATGTCCTGTGAAAAAAAATCATATTTCGCATGGTCTGCAACACTACAAAGTACCATACCAATTATATTTTCTCCATACTATATATAGAGTGGACTTTAAAGGGCCACTACGTATACCTTTCTGAAACGGCTTTTAATTTTTAAAATGGGAATGAAAAACGAGATCGATAATTTTGTAGAGTCACAAAAGTTATTAACTTACCGATAATACTACACGTATCATCACATCTGAACAATTTTATTAAAATAAATAAAATGTTAATTTTCATAACGCGGGTCGTTTTATGTTTCCCGCCGTCGTCCTAAATACCACGCGGTAGTTGACTATCTCTGCGTCAGACGGCAAAACGGCGAATTGACTTTCCACTGTTATCATATAATACGCAGGTAATCTTGCACATGTTTGGTGTTGTAACCTCATCTTAGGCCATCAGTATATATTTTCTGATGTTAACAATGTTTTTTAAGAAACCTTTATGTTTTGCCCCGGAAAGGTAGTGGGCCTTTAAGTGTGTACTATGTCAGCCCACTTTCAGTTTTTTTTTGTAATTTCATGGTCACTACCAGAGTGACCACTGTCAATAAAGACTAACATTCTTTATATTAAAGCCATGATGCAACTTCAGAGTAAAGGAAATACACCTGTTGGTCGGCTTTTGTTTTATGCACCCAAGCAAGTGACACTATTTGTAACATCTTCTTGTAAGATAATTTTCATATATAATACCATGACCTTATCACATCCATGCAGATAGCCTCTATATTTACAGTGTTAATCTTTCAAGCAGTTACTGACCTACTTTGAGGGTGTTCTTGAGAAAATTTGGTCACATTTAAATCGATTTAAACTGCCATGAATCACTAAGTAAACAGGTATCCTCTTTATTCCAAGTTAAAGACTTCCTGTTGTTTACAAAACCAACAGGATATTTATGTCCAAGTCAATTTGGATCAAATGTGCATGTTGTTGACTTTCAAACTTTGCTTTGAAAAGTTATCTATTTTAGAGTAAAGTACACCTGTTTATGAATAGCGCAATCAATAGAATCATAATCTTCAATTCCTGTATATCAATCCACTTTTGAAAACAAGTCATAAAGTAACCATCTATGATCATTTACAGAAGCTGATCTTTTACCTAGTCAAAATCACAAATTTGCAGAAAAAAGATAAATTTATATCAGTAGAAACATGTATGTTTCTGATATTGGTCATAGTAGAAACTGCATTCAAGCAAAAATTCATTGAAAATACAAATCATTTTCAACCAGACAAAGGCATCTATCCAGTTGACACTAGCTATCGTCAAATTCTTTCTCAAAATCTTTATTTTGTCAAAACAAACTACAAATTAAAATATGCATGCATTTCCAAACTCCTTTGCAAATCAAAATAATGCTCGGTCTCCTATATATAGATGTCTTGAATGGTCAACACACATGCAAAATCATTTCAAAGTTTCAAACTTTAGCTTGAATCAGATCGAGAATGTAACTGGTGTTGTTGATATTCTGTCTATACATATTACCGAGTTAGCTCCCTTTCAGGTAGGTATTGATTGTTATGTCATTATTTTGTGAGTCCAATTCACATAATTTTCTTTGAAAAAGTATGACGTTACACTCGCAAGCACATGACGTCACAATCAGCACCTACCCCCATGGGCAGATAACTCTGTAATATGCAAATACAGAATACATGTACATGTTCAAGTCATAAAACTCACCTTGGAAATGTCCAATATCATTAAAGTAACACAACTTTATATCAATTGATATTCATTTCCAAAAACAAGAGCATGTGTCTATTTATTCCATCTTTGCATATTACTGAGTTAGCCCTCTCTGAGGTAGGTATCCATTTTAACATTATTATTTTGAGGGCGCATTTATGTCATTTTCTCCAAAAAGCATGACGTTACACCTTCAAACACATGACATCATAATCAATACCTACTCACAAGTACTCACTTGTTAGTGGTACATGTATTACCAAATCTACAGTATACCTAAAAATAGACCGACAAATCAAATAATACTTTTGTTTGTTGCTTGATGATTGACATCATAGAAGTTTTAAGGTAGGCACATTCACCAATTCTACAGATTTGGTTACTAAGGTTACCAATGGGAACATAAACTGAAACAAACACTTTTTTGGGATGGCCATTATAAACAACTGCTGTGTCTCTACCTTATGATTGGAAAATAATTTCAAATTGAAAGAGTTTCATTTTAGAAAGAAAGTGAAGAAATATGCTTACCTGTAATAGCGAGATTGCAAGTATGTTGAACACACCGCTTTAGAAACATGGCTTGCTGATCCAAAGTCTATCACCTTGACCCTGTAAGGGAATCTTACTGGGTCTACCAACATGATGTTTTCTGGTTTTAAGTCCGCATGGATGAGGTGGAGGCTCTTCAACTTCAGAAGCGCCGTCAAAACCTGCTGGGTTATCGGACGGATATATTTCAGAGGCAATGGCTGAAATTTATTCTGTTTCAGAAAATCATACAAGTTCTGTTCCAACATCTCAAACACCAGACATGTATGATTTTTGTGCTGAAAGCATTCAAATGCTCGCACAAAGTTGAACTCATCTGCGTTTTCATGACTGAGTCTTGTCAGTATGCTCACTTCAATTTGACCCTGCCGTGCATATGACGGGTGGTTTTTCAGAATCTTAATAGCAACTATTTCATTGGTGCCCTTCTTCCAACACTTGACTACCTGGCCGAAGGTTCCTCTACCAAGAAACTCCAACACCTCGTAGGTGTTGTGGCTGGTGAGTGAGTACAACACCTCATGCTGCACCAGCTGGTAGTCACCCTCCGTGTTGGAAGAGGACGTTGTCTTTGATGTGGTCGTCGTCGTCGTGGTTGTTGTATTGTTATTGGTGGTGTTGTCATCCTCGCTCGAGACAGCTTGTGTTTCTGTGAGCTGCATGGGTGCATTGAGATCGTCACATTTACGCTTGGTACCACATCTCTGGTGATAGTTATCACGAAGCTTTATAGCCGAGGCACGAATGTAATTGTGGCTTTGGTTTTCCAAGTTTGCAAATGCATCCCTGTGCTGTGGGAAAACAAAAGCAGTTGTGCTTGAAACACCAGTCTCTATTTGAGACTGATGGGATTTAAATTGTGGAATCTCTGATGAATAAAATACAGGGCTACGTGGATGTATTGGTCCTCTTGTTGAAACTACATCATGCAGATCTGGAACTGCTTCCAGCTTAATCTTTTTGAAGTTACTAAATGCACTTATTTTGGAGTTGTAAATGCGAAGGTCTTCTTGCATTAGTAACCCTTAGAATCTGCAAAAAATAAAGAACTGTTTACAAATATTTACAATTTTATTTCTATTAATTGCTGATAAACTTGGTACGCAAGTCGAAAAATCTTAACAATTAAATCAATCTCTACACTATTTAGTCATCAGCTTCACATGGACAGGAACTAGATCTCCAACCAATACATATATAAAGCTATTATCAATATATCCTGCAAGTACTAGCTAGGCACAATCAGATACCGAGGGCAAAAATTTGTACTCATTAATTAACTTCCATTGCACTGAATATTACAATTCAAAGAATTAAAAGAAGTCTTGAACATAAACAACATTTTTAAGCTGAATAAATGAAGCAACCACACATGCAAAAAACATATTATGCAGTGTATGTTCAGACTGTCAATTGTGTCATATGATTACAAGTTAATGCATATATGATTACAAAAACGTTTAAATTATTTTGCCTAACTCTTGTCCACAGCCAGGACAGTTTAGACATATAAACACTGACATGTCAAACTTGCCCTATATGCCATAAAGCAACTGTTGTAGGACTTCTCACTTCAAGTTGAGCGACAGGTGGTCACCACCAAATATGACTTTCCTAATTATTCGACAAAGTGATCCTGTACACAGTACAGCTAGGGGTACATATGTTAGGACAATTCATAATAGATCTTTACCTACATTACCTGATGCCTATTTTTGTTATATACAGTACTTTTATTAGTGTATTTAGACAAGGTTATCAAAATTCCAGCTAACATTTCACAATCTTGTTCACTGTAATAAAGTTTTACATATTGTATAAATTATAAATATTGTATGCTATAACTAACTTTCCAGATTGTTTAATATAGTTGAGTCTGTTGGAGAAATTAGGCCTAACAAGCAAATAAAACAAAGGGAACCAATAATAGTATATAAAAATGTAATTTATAAGTTT
This sequence comes from Argopecten irradians, assembly GCF_041381155.1. Lineage (NCBI taxonomy): Eukaryota > Metazoa > Mollusca > Bivalvia > Pectinida > Pectinidae > Argopecten > Argopecten irradians. Next base: position 6,396,189 of record NC_091141.1, read on the forward strand.
TGAAAACATAGAAATAGAAAAGAAGGGGTTGTTATTATAATAATAAGAATAACTGATAATATTAAACCTACTTGAAATTAGCCTTCAAACGTGATACCGTAATTTTGGACCTATACCCTGTACTGTTAGTGGTAAATTCACTGGTTAGATAATCATCTTTAAAATGAGGCCTATTACAAAATTTATAAATTCATTATTGACATGCGGCAACTGGTTTATTTAAATTAATTACATAAGAAACAATCTAATTTCTTTGTTAATTAGGAACACCAGCATTTTATTTTGTTGGTGTGTTAATTGAACAAGTGAATATCAATCTCATTCTGTATGCTTATTTCTATTTAATAAATAAACAAAAAAATGACTAAATGAATAAAACAAAGACTCAGTTCCTAGGAAACCGGATGATTTCGAAAATTCTTCCGATATTTCCGCCTTAATCCATAACAACGTGGAGTATTTCATAAACACTTGGACCGAACCATAAATGGTAAAAACACACCCTCGTGTTACTGTGTTACTCAGCGTGTTGTTTGTTGATCCGTGTGTTCGTGTTTACAATCGATATTCTTACAGCAAGGTGTGCGTTACGTAGGATTCACACAGGCTTTTCGAATCGATCCCAGACATCTCTGTCAAAAACGTAAAATAACACACAATCCAACGATAACCAGTCATAATAAGCTGTTGTACATCACCCGATTGTCGAAGCCATGCGCACAAAATAAGGAAACATCCGTCAAAACACGCGGCATAACCTTGAGGCAATGATGACCCCATTTCCAAAACACAGTAAATAACTGTGATTATACGAACAAATCGACATCGACAATCGCTTTATCATGTTTCAGATATACTTAACAAACTTACCTTCTCTCCTTGAAAGAAAAATTAAGAGAGAAAATATGTTGTTTTGTCTCAAAATGACCACTTATTCCAACCCAGTCATATCAACAAAGCAGTCTCGGTGTGTGTGTTCTAATTCCTCTCCATGTGTTGTTCTTTTCCGGCGTTGTAGATCACTTCTTCGTTAAAATCACAACGGTATTAAGTATCCCCCGTGTTTAAAAGTAAAATTAGTACAATGAGCTTCTACAACCCCCGAAAATTTGGCTCAATTCGAGCCATTTCTTTATAAGCACATCATATTTCCTTGCTTTCGGGGGATCAACTCGAGTTCAGGTAGGAGACACGTAAGGGCAACATGTACGATATCCGACAAGATGGCGAGTGATCACACAAAATAGTTTCATTCATTGGTAATTTTCTGACTTATATTTTGCTATTTCGCTCGCTCGAATTTTAAAAATTGAACTAATTCTGATTACTATATCAAAAATTCCTTAATATTTGAGTAGCTGTAATATAGATTCTGAAAAATATTTCGACATTAGGCTCAAATCCGACAGGAAGTCCTTTCGTGCCACAGAGGATAATGAAACCACGTGATCTCCTGGAGACCAGTGTCGAGGAAGAAAGGCGCTCATAGCCAATCAAAGAGGCTGATGGCAAGTGCGCTTTTTATAAAATTTTCGATTGATCATTTGATATTAAAAACTAAACAATCTACTTATAAAATAACCGAAACGACAAATTAGACTTATCAAATCTGAATGCATATTCACTCTTATTTTTTGTTTTGTTAAAGACATGTATGTGGTCATATGTTACCAATAAGTTGACAACTTTCTAACAAGTTAGGCCCAAATTAAAATAACATTTATAGTTTATTAGCATGTGTACAAAAAATAATCTGTCTAAATGACCTAATAAAATACTAAATTGCTTTTCCGGACCAAGTACAACAAGGCAAGGCGAATATTGAACTACCAAACTTTATTTTAATCTGACATGAAGATCTGGTTTTAATGAGATTGGAATTTAATCGATATCCTATTCATCATACTCTAGAATTTTGTTACTAAATATTTGTTTATTAAATCCGGGCTCACTTCTTTCCCAAAACAAGAAATAAATGTTTCTTAAACACAATAAAAACGTAAGACAAGAGGCCCATGGGCCTTTACGGTCATATGACTCATGGCACAAAACAACAAAGTCACAGTATAAAGTATTGGTTAACGATTAATATAAACAATACAAGGAACTCCTCAGTTGAATATGTAAGTTTCTGAAATAGGTAAATGTCATTTGTTGAACAAACTTGGTAGCCCTTCATCCATATATATGTCATTTGTTGAACAAACTTGGTAGCCCTTCATCCATATACTTGTAACCCATTCAAGGATTAATAAGGAGGAGTCAGATTTTAAAGCCAAATTTCAGCAAAGCTCCCATTTTGGACCTCCACCGTACTATCCCCAATGGGTCTTAGCTCGGTCCTTTATAAAATATGATTGTCCTCAGCCAAATTCTTCCTTCTGAATCAATTAAAACCCCTATATATAGACCAATTTTCATTGAGATCGGAGACTGAAACCTGAAAAAAGGAAGTGGGCCAGTGGCCATCTTGGGATATCAAAATCTTTACGATAATGTTTGCATGTTGTTCGGCATCAAATAAACCCCCATAGACCAATTTTCATTGAGATCGGAGACCGGAACCTGAAAACAGGAAGTGGGCTAGCTAAAATTAAGAAAATTTGCCCTTTTGGTGCCCACCTTTCAGCCCTAGGGGTCGGACCAGACTCATTTATAAAAAAATATGATTGTGCTTCCCCAATGATGTTTCACACCAAATATGGATGAATCCATCCAAGGATGAAGGAGGAGTAGGAATTAAAAGCTTAAATTAAGAAAATTTCCCCTTTTGGGGCCCCGCCCCTCTGCCCCTAGGGGTCAGACCTATCTCATTTATATAAAGTATGATTGTCCTTCCCTTATGATGTTTCACACCAAATATGGATGAAATCCATTCAAGGATGAAGGAAGAGTAGGATTTTAAAGCTTAAAATTAAGAAATTTTGCCCTTTTGGGGCCCCGCCCCTCAGCCCCTAGGGGTTGGACCGAGCTCATTTATATAAAAAAATGATTGTCCTTCCCCAATGATGTTTCACACCAAATATGGATGAATCCATCCAAGGATGAAGGGGGAGTAGGATTTAAAAGCTTAAATTAAGAAAATTTGCCCGATTGGGCCCCGCCCCTCAGCCCCTAGGGGTCGGACCAGGCTCATTTATATAAAATATGATTGTCCTTCCCCAATGATATTTCACACCAGATATGGTGACATGATGACAATAGGTCATCGTGACCTAAAAATGTATATCGATGACCTAAAAGAGGTTACACCAAACAAATGCAGTACAGTATGTAAATTATGCAGATAAAGACACACTATCTTTCCAAAACGGGTTTTCATTTTTATAATGGAAATGTTAAACGAAATTGATAATGTTGTAGAGCCGCAAGAGTTTTAAGTATGGGTCGGTATATATATGTAGGTTCTATACGTAGTAAAAGAAAAAAAAGGAAAAAAGAAAATACACACACACAAATACAACTTGACAAACACACCATCCCTCACACACAAACACAACTTGACAAACACACCATCCCTCACACACAAACACAACTTGACAAACACACCATCCCTCACACACAAACACAACTTGACAAACACACCATCCCTCACACACAAACACAACTTGACAAACACACCATCCCTCACGCACAAATACAACTTGACAAACACACCATCCCTCACACACAAATACAACTTGACAAACACACCATCCCTCACACACAAATACAACTTGACAAACACACCATCCCTCACGCACAAATACAACTTGACAAACACACCATCCATCACACACAAATACAACTTGACAAACACACATCCCTCACACACATATACAACTTGACAAACACACCATCCCACACACACAAATACAACTTGACAAACGCACCATCTAACACAACTTGACAAACACACCATCCCTCACACACAAATACCCCCCTCACACACAAATACAACTTGACAAACACACCATCCCTCACACACAAATACAACTTGACAAACACACCATCCCTCACACACAAATACAACTTGACAAACACACCATCCCTCACGCACAAATACAACTTGACAAACACACCACCCCTCACACACAAACACAAATTGACAAACACACCATCCCTCACACACAAAACCACTTCTTAATTTCTTGTAGATTGTATAGATAGCTCGGAAATCTTGAATAAAAAAACTACTTTATAAGTGACTCTTATTTGTATGTGAGACTTATAAATCCTAAGTTAACTTCAAAATCCTTGGTTAAAGTTACTTATCCTCGTAAAGGCCCAGAGGTAAAGAAACAGATAATACTTGATCGCCAGGAACATCTGGTTCTATCCATCTATTACTTCAATAATTTTCCTAAGAATTATCATATATACTTGTTTTGGAGTTCGGGTTCCGAGTTTGGTGGTGATTTTACATATAGTCGTGCCGATGTGTATGCAGTGTGACGTGTAAAAACACACAAGAAATTACAGTTTACGTTTTTTCCCATGACAATTTTACGTTTCATTTTAACTGTTTTCCTGTTTACTTGAATTTCCTCAAGTAACATCGAATATTAATCCGATACTGATACCATAACTAAGAAAAGTTCTTCAAGCTAAAAAGTAGAAAAAGACACAAAGGGATTTATCGGTCATCTGACTCTAGCAACCTTAATAAGCAACAGGCGAATAGTAAAAGAATTTTAAAATACATTTTTTTCAATATGGTGGCTCAGTTTTACCAAAGTTTTACCAGTGTTAGGTTAAAGTATCTGACACTTCTTAGTCTACCCTTCCTGTCAATTCGTAGCAAAAGTTTACTGTCTTCTCAACCACAAGAATCTGGGGATTAGTTACAGTTTTTATCAGTTTTGACCCACCAGAGTGCCAAAGATTAAAAAAAAAGATGCTTAGAACGTCTAAAATAGTCTGGGTCCATATTGATATAAACTGTAACTAATTCATGGATCCATGTATTCTCAAGTACAAGTGCTATTTAGCTAAAGTGATCTTGACTTTGTCCAAACGAAGAGTAATATCTTTGTTTTTGTGTAATGATTATGATTTTTGTCACCAGGGGTAATATCTATGTTTTTGTGTAATGAGAGTGATTTTTGTCACCGAGTGTAATGTCTGTTTTTGTGTAAAGATAGTGATTTTCGTCACCCCGCGTGGCAATAGTGTGTGTCTATAGAGAGGTTAAAATACATTAATCAAAATACAGTGTTGGCGAAATTATCAAGAAAGCACTAGCAGGATTAGCACCTGGACTCAACGGAGTACCATATATAGGGTTTACAAGAACTCACTGCTCAAGACTGCTGCCGGAGAAGGTTATGACTTTAGCTTTGGAAGGTGTGGAGGAGAGGACGTTTGGCGGAGAGCTGGAATAGAGCAGTGTGCTTCATACTAAAGGAATATAACTAAAAAAACATCAGCAATTTCAGGACCATATCGTTGCTGGATGAGGAGCTAGTCATCTTAGCAAGACGATTGACGAAGTACATGCTGGAAAACCAATACATAAACATTTCAGTCCAGAAGAGAGGCAAACGCCGGCGTTTCTGGATGTTTGGAACACACCGGCGTACTTATCCATATCATCGGGGTAGCAAGGGAGAACAAGGGCGATGTTGCTGTGCTTTGGCTCGACATGGTCAACGCGCAAGGTTCCATATTACACATACTAGTTGAGATGGCGATGAAAAGATATCGAGATCATGTACTATTTTGACATTTTCCAGATGCATTTCACTGTAGGAGACTACACGGCAGCTTGGTAGAGACCGGAGGTCGGGATTGTCACTTGTTGCACGATATCAGTCATACTCTTTGCAGAAGCGATGGGCTTGATCATCAAAGCTGTTGAGAAGATGAGTAGGAGTCCGTACCTGTGAACAGGAAGTAGGGGTCTGTACCTGTGAACAGGAAGTAGGGGTCCGTATCTGTGAACAGGAAGTAGTTTTTTCAAATGGGTCAGAGATGCCTACGGCATATTTACAGACCTCGACGACAGGTAACAAGTAGGCAACCACCAACCATCTAGCTTAAAGCCCCATTATCCGTATCTGTATTACTTTTTTTATGATTTAGAAGAATGGTGAAAAATAAATCCTGTTATAAATCATGCAGAGATAGGACTAAATCGAAGTCAAGATGAGTGATAATGATTCGGAAACTTTTGACAATAATCAAATAAATATTGAACATCGCTAGGTGGGTCCCACTTAGTCAAACAAGCCGAAGTAAGCCGACATTGTAACGTCGTTGCCGAGAACGTCATGTGACTGCCGTAACTACGTAACGTCTGTCCGAACTCTTCCGAGAACGGGTCATGAACTTTCCGACTTCCGTTCGGCAATAATCGTAACTTCTATGGCGACCAGTTTAAAATGAAGGCATGATTACAAGTATCGACTTTCAACAACTGCTGTACCAAAGTTATTAAGAAATCATTTTAAATATTCTTTGACATAACTTAATTTCAACTACATCTACAAATACTAACAATATCGGGTTGGAATCTAACTTGACTTTTTGTCGATAGTCACGTATAGTGTGGCTTTAAAGTTGTATTTCTTGTAATTTTCATCATCACAAACTCTCATAAAACATACAATGTGTGAATATGGATGCTTATATATGATGGTTCAGATCCATGAAAGCATCAAAATACTATTGACATAGCGGTAAATGTCGCATGAAATATCCCACTTTTTGAAAGAACCGCCACAGTCAACGCCATGTTTCAAACTTTCGGGTAATATCGGAAAACCGAGTTGCATCACGTGACAGACATCGGCGATACCCGTATAGATCGGAACCTTCCGAGCCATATCACGTGGTCAATATCGGCAATACTCGTACAGATCTGAATAGATCGGAACAGTTCGGATATTTCCGAGCTATTTTAAACGTGTACTCGTTAAAAATCAATATTTCAATTTAATTGTTTAACAACTTTGCTAATGCGAACTTTACAAAAGTCGGTAAATATCGAAAGTTTAAAACTAAGAGAAGCGGAGAAAATATGTAGAACACTCTAAATACTTTTTCTATGCCAAATCTTTAAATTATGGATAAGCTTTACTTGAAGAAAAATCCATAGCGCGGGTTTAGGCAAAAATATTGAAAAATCCACACGATCGACCTATGAAATAAATTAGCTTATTTTGCCATTGTGATAGAAGTGCTCAATTTAAGGTAGGTCTTAAGAAAAAAATTGAGTACAATTTTCTGCAATTTTGGGCTAAAAATCATGATATTTTGCAATTTTTCAGGTAGTTTTTTTGTTGTTACCATGGTATTCACATGCATGAATAAGCGCAGAATATGGCCAAATCTGTATCAAAATATCAAATTGTAATTGCAAAAGTTGTGCTGATTAATTATATATATACTTTTGTACAGGTATTTTTTACAGTTAAATGACTATATCTATATTTCTAAGGCATGCGCCTTATTTTCATAGATTGTCCAAATCTACTGTTTTCTGCTACCTAAAAGCCGGCAAGGTGAAAGAGGAAAGGTTTAAGTGGACATCTCAACAGTTACAGAGTCTCGTTCTAAAAGCCGGCAAGGTGAAAGAGGAAAGGTTTAAGTGGACATCTCAACAGTTACAGAGTCTCGTTCTAAAAGCCGGCAAGGTGAAAGAGGAAAGGTTTAAGTGGACATCTCAACAGTCACAGAGTCTCGTTCTAAAAGCCGGCAAGGTGAAAGAGGAAAGGTTTAAGTGGACATCTCAACAGTCACAGAGGGTTTAATGGTTCACTCAATGGCAGTCATGTCAGGAACAGTGTGGTAGAGACGAGGAAGCAGACAGATGAATGGATGAAGACAATTGAGTAGACTCCCATGGAAATTCAAGGCCTAGATAGACCAGCACGGTGTACTACCAAGACTCTTGTGGCCATTGCTCGTATACGAAGTATCAATTACATATGTAGAGGCAATGGAGGGGATAATCAGCGGACACGTTCGCAAATGGTTGAGCATTCCATGCAGCTTCAGTAGCGTAGGCTTGTACAGTTCAGGGACCAAACTCCAGCTCTTGCTCAAATCGGTAACGGAGGATGTTACCTAAGTGCGCCAGGTCATGCATGATGTTAAGGGACTGTGCGGATGGCAAGGCTAGAGAAGCGAGTGTCGCTACGCAAACAGGAAGGACGCTAAAAAGGCTTTGAAGAGAGCAGCAGCAAGACTTCGGCACGAGGATATCGTGGGGTTAGTGGCATCAGGGCGTCTTGGTCTGGGGGACCAACACAAAGCCAAGATGGGAAAGTGCAAACCAACAGACATGTAGGGATAAGACCCAGACAGAGATAAGATCAATGGATGAGGAGGCTAGGCAGGTGAAGGCAGTGAGTAGGAGACAGTAGGGTAGCTGGACTCACTGGGAGGGAGTGTGACATAGGAAAGTATCCTGGAATAATATATGGAAGATGGAAGGTCACAGGCTAAGTTTTCTGCTGAAGTGGACCTAAGATTTACTGTCAAGCCCAACATGTCCATCTTGGGAATCAAGAACATCGCCGAGTGTGTACTTTGTAGGAAATCAGCTTACCTGGCACATGTTCTCACGTCATGCCAGGTAGCTACTTCAGATGGAACATACACTGTCGGCGATCAGCTTAAGAATAATGAGCGAAAAATGTAGGTTTTAAGAAAAACGCACACAGTATTCCAATTCGGAGAAAAATATTCTAACTAAATGTATATTGTACATTAAACCATTAGGTTATACACATCAGTAGCTATAGAGATCTCATTATGACAATATCTAGTGTTCACTGCAAGTGTACTGTCACCATTCCCCTTGATCGGATTTGATTTTACAAAAGCAAACGTATTTAGTCCTCTCTTTTTGCAAAAAACAACAACAACAACAACACCAGATCTAAAACTAAACAACAACACTAGATCTAAAACTAAATACGCATACATGCATGTATACAACAATTTGTTGAACAAACTTGGTAGCCCTTCATCCATATATGGTTGTAACCCATTCAATGGATTAATATAAGGAGGGGTCAGATTTTAAAGCCAAATTTCAGCAAAGCTCCCCTTTTGGACATCCGCCGTACAATCCCCATGGGTCTTATCTCGGTCCTTTATAAAATATTATTGTCCTCACCTAAAGTTCCCCCTTTTGAATCAATTAAAACCCCTATAGACCAATTTTCATTGAGATCGGAGACTGAAACCTGAAAACAGGAAGTGGGCCAGCGGCCATCTTGGAATATCAAAATCTTGACGAAAATGTTTCCATGTTGTTCGGCATCAATTAAAACCCCTATAGACCAATTTTCATCGAGATCGGAAACTGAAACCTAAAACAGGAAGTGGGCCAGGGGCCATCTTGGAATACCAAAATCTTTACGAAAATGTTTCAATGTTGTTCGGCATCAATTAAAACCCCTATAGACCAATTTTCATTGAGATCGGAGACGGAAACCTGAAAACAGAAAGTGGGCCAGCTAAAATTTTGCCCTTTTGGAGCCCCACCCCTCAGCCCCTAGGGGTCTGACCAGACTCATTTATATAAAATATGATTGTCTTTCTCCAATAATGTTTCACACAAAATATGGATGATATCCATCCAAGGATGAAAGAGGAGTAGGATTTTAAAGCTACAATTAAGAAAATTTGCCATTTTGGAGCCCCACCCCTCAGCCCCTAGAGGTCGGACCAGGCTCATTTATACAAATTATGATTGTCCTTCCCCAATGATGTTTCACACCAAATGTGGATGAAATCCATCCAAGGATGATGGAGGAGTAGGATTTTAAAGCTAAAATTAAGAAAATTTGCCCTTTTGGGGCCCCACCCCTCAGCCCATAGGGGTAGGACCAGCCTCATATATATAAAATATGATTGCCCTTCCTAAATGATGTTTCATACCAAATATGGATGAAATCCATCCAAAGATGAAGGAGGAGTAGGATTAAAAAAAGCTTAAGTTAAGAAAATTTCCACTTTTGGGGCCCCGCCCCTCTGCCCCTAGGGGTCGGACCTATCTCATTTATATAAAATATGATTGTCCTTCCCCAAGGATGTTTCACACCATATATGGATGTAATTCATTCAAGGGTTTAGGAGGAGTAGGCTTTTGTATAAATAGTTTTACGCACGACGCACGGCGGACGGCGGACGGCGCACGACGACGGACGAAACACGATGACAATAGGTCATTCTGACCTTCGGTCAGATTACCTCAAAACAACAACACTAGATCTAAAACTAAACACGCATACATGCATGTATACAACAAAAGCAGCAACACTAGATCTAAAACTAAACACGCATACATGTATACAACAAAAACAACAACACTAGATCTAAAACTAAACACGCATACATGCATGTATACAACAAAAACAACAACACTAGATCTAAAACTAAACACAAATACATGTATACAACAAAAACAACAACACTAGATCTAAAACTTAACACGCATACATGTATACAACAAAAACAACAACACTAGATCTAAAACTAAACATACGTGTGTACAACAAAAACAACAACACTAGATCTAAAACTAAACACGCATACATGTATACAACAAAAACAACAACACTAGATCTAAAACTAAACACGCATACATGTATACAACAAAAACAACAACACTAGATCTAAAACTAAACATAAGTGTATACAAGAAAAACAACAACACGAGATATAAAACTAAACATACATACATGTATACAACAAAAACAACACTAGATCTAAAACTAAATATACATACATGTATACAACAAAAACAACAACACTAGATCTAAAACTAAACACAAATACTATGTGTTGTGCGTAATGAGAGACTTGACAAAGCCGTGTTAGTTCATGGTTTATTCGTTCTACAAGTAATAACGTTACAAACGTGACGTCACAAAGCTATGACGTCACAATGTACTATGGCGCGCAAAGGCATACACAATGTTAATGAAATATCTGCGACATACTGGGGCCGCCAAAAAAGTGCATTGATGTAATAAAGTTACGAAACTAAAATTATTGTTCGCGTTGTGTATTTTTTTATGATTTGGTCAGTCTCTCACTTCTTCTTGGTTCATTTACATTTATTTCTAACGGAAACAGTTTTGTGATGGGTCTGTTAATTCTTCCGCCACGTGTTCTCACTATAGCAGCTCTCGCGTGTCCGTCGCCTCCAATGATAAGGTCCTCCACTACTCCCAATTTCCAATAGATCCGTTTTGTATCGTCGTGAATTTGTACCATATCACCAATCTTAATCGTTTCTTTGACGGTACCAGATGCGCGTTGGAATTCTCGTAGAGATGTGAGATATTCCTTCTTCCACCGTGTCCAGATATGTTGCAGTATTTCCGTTTTACGAGAATACTGGTTGTTTAAAGTTATATGTGAAACTGGCCCATGAGGAGTCTGTCTTTCATCGGGATACACGGGTGATGATATTCTGCGTCCGTAAAGTAAGTGTGACGGAGTGAGTTGTTCTGGATCTCTGTTGTCTACGGACACGTGTTATAGGACGGTCATTGATGATCATCTCGACTTCTGAGATGAGTGTGGATAACTCCTCCACTGTAATGTAGGCTGATCCAAGTACTTTGAATATAGTTGTTTTGACTATTCCTATAAACGTTCCCAGAACCCGCCAAACCGACGAACTTTATCCAGGTTGCGAATTTCGCCGTTTGTCGAACTAAATCCAGATAAGTTGAGAACTTCTGTACCTATCGTTTTCACGGCAAGCTGGTCTGCCATTTGTCTAGTAACAAATGACCGTTGTGATCCTTCATCAAACATTATGTTCGCGTCACATCCTGTTCCGTTCGTGGATTGTACTTCAGCTACTGCCGTTTCAATAAAATGTGAGACGCTGTAGGTGTCGCTGAATGCATAGTGATTACCTCTGATTTAATTGGTTCTGATGTCCGCGTTGTATGATTAATGTTGTCCTTTGGACATATACTAGTGTGGTGTCGACGCTGGCAATTTTTGCATGACTTTTTCGAATTACAATCGGCCACTTTGTGTGATCCCAGGCAATTGTAACACAGTTTGTGTTCTTTCAAAATTTTCATCTTTTCCTCGCGATTTAAATCACAGTTTACAGGGGCATGTATTCCTTTGCAATACGCACACGGTCTTGAATTGATATCGAACTTTGCTTGTTGTGTTGATATTGAACTATTGGTTGACTTCCGCGAGGTATGATTACCGTTGTTACCGTTGGTGAGAAACGCAGCAGTAGGCCTAGTTGTTGTGTCGGGTTCACGTTCTATTCCGAAATTTGTTGAATCACGAATGCATATTTCTTGTTTGATACTCTCTAGTAATGAATGTAAATCCCAGTGGTCACTTCCGTTCTGACGCGTAATATCCCTGAGAAAATCATGAGGTAGTTTTCTAAGAATGATGGGTACTAGTAGGGCCGAATAAGATTCCGCGTGGGTACCAAGAGATTCGAGACTTCGAATATAGGTTTCCATCTTGTCTAAATAACTCCGTAAATCTACAATGTCTCGTGGAGCCGATAATTCTACTAAGTTTTGCATATATGCGTTCACGATTTTGTGATTCTGTCTATACCTCTCAACTAAAACGTCGATTGCCTGTCCGTAATTAGTGTTCGTCAGTGTAAAACCGGACACTGCCTGAAGTGCCTCCCCACGCAAAAGTGTTTGCCAATCAAGAAGATTTCCCGAAAATGTTGGTAGGTCTAGCTTTGGTAATTTATGGCTGTTGTTTGATAATGGAATGTAATCCGGGGCGTTAGCATTGAGACTGATTCAAAGCCCGTGTAAACTTTGGACGTTCTCTTCCCATTGTATTTGTCAAAGCATTAGAATGTTCTTTAATCTTAAGATTTAAGTTAATCATATACTCATCTGAATCCTCTATCTCTGTTCCGATGTCTTCATCCTCTGTCATCGCATTCAGTATCTGATCATCTAGTTTCTTAAGTAGATTTCTCTTTTCCGTTAGAGTCCTCACGTATTCTTCCAGCGTAGCTTCATCAAAATTGCAACCTTCCGAAATCGTCCTCAATATTTTAGTTGCAGCACCCCGATGTCCCGTACGAATCGATTTTAACTTTCCGAGTTCCATTTCGTTGACCCGATGATCACGGCACCAAAATGTTGTGCGTAATGAGAGACTTGACAAAGCCGTGTTAGTTCATGGTTTATTCGTTCTACAAGTAATAATGTTACAAACGTGACGTCACAAAGCTATGACGTCACAATGTACTATGGCGCGCAAAGGCATACACAATGTTAGTGAAATATCTGCGACAACGTGTATATATACAACAAAAACAACACACTAGATCTAAAACTAAACATACATACGTGTATACAACAAAAACAACAACACAAGATCTAAAACTAAACACGCATACATGTATACAACAAAAACAACAACACGAGATATAAAACTAAACATGCATGTATACAACAAAAACAACAACACAAGATCTAAAACTAAACACGCATACATGTATACAACAAAAACAACAACACGAGATATAAAACTAAACATGCATGTATACAACAAAAACAACAACACAAGATCTAAAACTAAACACGCATACATGTATACAACAAAAACAACAACACGAGATATAAAACTAAACATACATACGTGTATACAACGATGTAAACATGAAAGAGATACAACAACGTGGTGAAATCGAAAGTGAAGAATAACATGGAAATATAACTTATGGAAACGAAGACAACTAGCATTGTATACCATCGACGTCATCTTTGGCGCAAGTACGGGAGAGTTGTCTCCCTGATCAACGCGACCACTTCTATATCAAGAGTTTCCTCCCTTCCTATGTGACTGCGACTAAGCTACCAGAGTATAGCCCGAGATACATTATGACAGACAGATATGTCTGGTGGAGCCCGAGATACTCTGGCCCTGACACCAGACTTAGACCATAATGACAGATAGATGTCTGGTTTTTAAACTAGACATCTATCTTTCATTATGTCCAGAGTATCTCGGACTACCAGAGTGAAGAGCAAAGATAAGTTTTAGACTTTAAGTGGCGATTAAAAATCGGTAACAAAGGTCTTCGTTTATTATGGTGGTGTACTATATATGTTTGTAAGTTGCTATCCTCGATACTCCATGGATTACTATCACGGACGTGGATATATCGTCAGTGATAGTAACCCATGAAGTATCAAGGATGGTAAGTTGCATAAGTTTTAAGTTTCATATTCAATAACACAAACCTCTGTCGCCGTCGAGTTGTCGAGCGTCGCCGTCGAATTGTCGCGTTGTCGCCGTCGAGTTGTCGCGATCTCGCGATGTCGACCTTGTTAACAGGGCGATATTGCGATATTAGTAAATGGCACTAACGGGCCACCATACAAACCTCATAACCACTGATTAACACAATGTTCTTTGACCATGATGGTTGAGTGGCTGGGATGTTCGGAGATTATCACAAATTTCAAGTGATGTACTGGCCGCAGGTCAATGGTTTTCTTCCGGAACTCCGGTTTATCTACATCTCCCAACCTGTCACTTACTTATGAATGACACTGGCTACCATTCAAAGGCCCACTACCTTTCCAAAACAAAAATTAAAAGTTTCTTTAAAATAATGAGAAATAAGAAAACATAATTATATCGATGGCCTAACAACATAGTGAAAATTTCATAGTTTTGCCGTCTGGCGCAGTGACGGCCAACTAACGCACGGTAATTAGGACGACGGCGGGAAAGAAAAGACGACCCGGAATATTAACATTTGATTTACATTAATTACATTGTTAACAAGGTGATAATAAGTGTAGTAATAACGGTCAGTTAGGAACTTTTACAAAATTATCAATCTCGCTTTACATTTACACTTCAAAAATTAAATGCCAAGTCTCCCTTGACATTGCACCGCTTTTGGCCTTCGGTTGAGCACTTGCCACACCATAGTCTATAAAAGTGGTACCAAGTTTCTGCTCCTGTTTATTATACCTGAGTGGGACGATTGGTTGTCCCTTTTTGTCAGTATAATGTGACCGGGTAGGGTGTCCTGCTTGGTGTCTTCGGCGGCATGCTTCACTGATTATAACACTATGAAAGGAGCAATAGTTTCACAATACAAGAAGACACAACACGAAAATACTAGTCTCCCAAAACACGCACCTCGCATTTCCATGATTGGCACATACGTATAACTTTAAGGATGATGGAAGTGAAACGAAGGGTGTTAACTCTTTACTATAACACAGCTTTCACTGATACAGTCAATGGAAATAAAAGTTCAGTAATGATTGGTTTGCCACTGATATTGATCAGTCCACAGCTGTTGTGAAAAAGCTACAAAACATTTAAATATTCATAGAGTTCTTGTATTGTCAATAGACAACAAAAACATCAAAAATGTTGTTTATTAAAGTGCCATGCATAAATCACTAGTATACATGATATACTTGAATCCATAGAAATATGCATTTGTACATTAAGAGCTGAACAAAATATTCAAAACCAGTTTTTCGTGAATCAGTTCGAGTGATGATAAGGTTCAGTGATGTGGTTAATTGACCCACGACTGATATCATCTCTGTTTACATCCAATATACACAATTAAACATCATTAATGCTAATATTGATCATCTTTGCTTACAATACATGTTCGTTTCAACACATTTTCTTGGTCATCTGTTAATACATTTTATTTAAGAATTTTTTATTCATGTAGCCTTTCAATTAAATACCCTAGTCACCGTGTAAAGTGTACAGATGTGGGACAGGGGTTATTCGAACCGACGAGGATGGTAGCATGGTAGGTTAAATTTGTAGTTTACATACTGTAAAATGTGAAACACTAAAAAACGTCTATCAGGTTTGAAAGTGCAAAAGTGTAGATTTTGACTTTACCCTTGGAATGTTTGAATTTTCTAAATATTTTGTCGGTCTCAAATGTTGCATTAATTTAATACTATGTAAACATAAAGACAGAAATTGCGTCAGCGTTTTTAAATGACAAAATTCTTACAAAGTATGTAACAGTTAAGATAACCTATGATGTTAGCTGAAACCCCCATTATGTTTTTTGTGTGTTCATGCATACTTATGATGTATATATCGGTTTGACCTACTTCGGAATAGTGCTCTATACAGTAACAATATAACTGGGTGTAGCTTCTGGTTGTCCTGTGAGGAAGTCAGCATACGAAACATCTTTACTAATCATCGTCACTGTTTACGTGTAATTCTACTTACCTTATACACGTAAGACGGTAAGTGTGTTTTCACTGTTTACGTGTAATTCTACTTACCTTATACACGTAAGACGGTAAGTGTGTTTTCTATGTTTACGTGTAATTCTACTTACCTTATACACGTAAGACGGTAAGTGTGTTTTCTATGTTTACGTGTAATTCTACTTACCTTATACACGTAAGACGGTAAGTGTGTTTTCACTGTTTACGTGTAATTCTACTTACCTTATACACGTAAGACGGTAAGTGTGTTTTCTATGTTTACGTGTAATTCTACTTACCTTATACACGTAAGACGGTAAGTGTGTTTTCTATGTTTACGTGTAATTCTACTTACCTTATACACGTAAGACGGTAAGTGTGTTTTCTATGTTTACGTGTAATTCTACTTACCTTATACACGTAAGACGGTAAGTGTGTTTTCTATGTTTACGTGTAATTCTACTTACCTTATACACGTAAGACGGTAAGTGTGTTTTCTATGTTTACGTGTAATTCTACTTACCTTATACACGTAAGACGGTAAGTGTGTTTTCTATGTTTACGTGTAATTCTACTTACCTTATGCACGTAAGGCGGTAAGTGTGTTTTCTATGTTTACGTGTAATTCTACTTACCTTATGCACGTAAGACGGTAAGTGTGTTTTCTATGTTTACGTGTAATTCTACTTACCTTATACACGTAAGACGATAAGTGTGTTTTCTATGTTTACGTGTAATTCTACTTACCTTATACACGTAAGACGGTAAGTGTGTTTTCTATGTTTACGTGTAATTCTACTTACCTTATATACACAAGACGGTAAGTGTTTTTTTCTATGTTTACGTGTAATTCTACTTACCTTATATACACAAGACGGTAAGTGTTTTTTTCTATGTTTACGTGTAATTCTACTTACCTTATACACGTAAGACGGTAATTGTGTTTTCTATGTTTTGGGGTATTGTGAAATTGGTACACTGGTATACACATTTACACTTGGTAGAGGCCCCTCCTCCCAGGCAAAGGCATTGTAAAAACTAACCTGAAGGACTTTCAGTATTATGTAAACTAATACCAGTATATATGTTCGTCACACCGGAAAAGGTAATAATAAGTAGTGAATTTATCCACTAAGGGACAACCACATCTACAACCAGACATGACAATCAAGAGGCATTTTTACAAGCTAACAAAGGCTCTCTTTGATGCAGATTTCAGTCAAAGTTCAGCCAAAGACACGAGTTAATTGGTCAACTCATTAAGACTCTTATCTAAAATAGAAGTCAACGTTATAGGTATATACCAAACTGTTTAGGCCTCAATATACAGGAACTTAAAAAATGATGTGTATGTATACATGTGTAGTCACGTCCCATTTACTATGACCGCCCATACGTTATTATATAAATACTACCTGCATTAGAATTAAGCGAAGAGTTTTACGTACCTTGACGCTATATATAACGTTTCGGGGCACGAGAAAAGATAGGAAATGGAGTAGGAAGAGCAAAGTATATAGTGAAAGCATAGAGTGAGGAGTCGTCTGCTATACCTATATATCTATTAATTTGGAGGACGACTCCTAGATCCTAAAAGGTCCTACCATGGCATCGTCTAGCAGTAACTAGCCCTACCTATCAAGAGCAGGGGGAAAGGAAGGAACCTAGCCTATCAATTGCATTAGAGGGTGACAGTGCCTATTATTATACCTCAAGTGAGAATCCTGCATTCTAATTGGTCGAGAGATATTTGGTATTTCACACTATCACACGGCAGGTAACATTAGAACAATAGGAAACAATAGACACGTTCGTAGCAACCCCCTAGCAACGGGTGATAGTGTATTTTTGACAGTGTAAAATATTAACCGCCCGAAAAAGATGCGCACTCGTTTCTTTTTTCGGTGCCTCGATACTCCAGGGGTTCCGATCACATACGATCTCTACACCCCTGGACTATCTCATAGTAAAACTGAAGGCAGTTCAGAAGAAAATATCTGACCAATCACAGGCCTGCAAAGATTTCCTTTGAAGACTACAGAGAGAGCGACGCCCAACTTCAAAGCCACACAGTCAACCACAGCGTGCCGTTATACGGTTCTTTTGATGTACATCAAAGGACTAAATTACCTGTTCTTTCCAGTTGCCTCCAGTTTTTACTATGAGATAGTCCAGGGGTGTAGAGATCGTATGTGATCGGAACCCCTGGAGTATCGAGGATGCTTTTTTTCGGTGCCATCTTTGCTTTTTGAAGCGACGCTTCAAAATTTATCTGGAGCTATTTCGTAATAGTTTTGCCAAATTAGATAAATTTTGAAGCGTCGCTTCAAAAAACAAAGATGGCGCCGAAAAAAGAAACGAGTGCGCATCTTTTTCGGGCGGTTAATATTTTACACTGTCAAAAAAACACTATCACCCGTTGCTAGGGGGTTGCTACGAACGTGTCTATTGTTTCCTATTGTTATAATGTTACCTGTCGTGTGATAGTGTAAAATACCAAATATCTCTCGACAAATCAGAATGCAGGATTCTCACTTGAGGTATAATAATTTTAATTACCGACTGATAAATCTTGGAATTTTCCAAAGTCGTCATGGATAATATGGGTAAATGAATATTAATTGCTATCTTAAATTTCTAACTTATATAGCAACGAGATTTCAATTATATAATGTAAATGTTATATTAAATAAGATATCTATATAAGGTATCTTATGATAAATTTTAACTAAGATCCTTACGGACGAAATCTATAAGAAATAAAAAAAATAACGACTGACTAGTAGTGAGCGCTTTCGCCCCATTCAAGGGAGCTCTGAAGCTCCCTTGAATGGGGCGAAAGCGCTCACTACTAGTCAGTCGTTATTGTTTTTATTTCTTAAGGTATCTTATATACATATAAATTAAATGATATATCTTATACATGTATACGATAAAGATATCTTATGTAAGATTCATTAAAGTGTTTATATAAGATATCACATATATTATAAAAGATATATTATATAGTTAATAAGATATCTCAAATACTACATGAAATATCTTATATAGCAATCAAGATATCTTACATATATATATATATAATATATATATATATATGCATTGAAATTAATGATCGACTTTGCATTTTGAATATGTCATGTTGGCTTGCCATAGTAAATCATACGCAGTCGATATCATGCATTGCATAGGTAATTAATGACAATATGGTTACATTTTGTTTCTTATAGTGTCAGTTCAGCCTTATCAAAAGAGACATGGCAGAGATGAATACAATTCCCGTAGTTGACCTGAGCAGGTTTGGAACACATCAAGCCGAGGAAGCTTCTATTGTAGTAAAAGGTCTTGAAAAGGTTGGTTTCTTGTATGTTGATAATGTCGATGGTTATAACAGCGCAAAGCTGGAGGAATGCTGCAAGTGGTTCTTTGGTCAGCCAACCGAGGTCAAAGATCCAATCACGAAGAAAATTTGGAACAAGAATAACAGAAACGTCTACCGGGGTTATTTTCCCATCATAGAAAACCAGACGAACAGGAAAGAAGGCTTTGAATTCGGTAAAGATATTGACTGGAGTACCGCCAAAGTTTCTCAAGGAAACTGGTTTTACGAAACCTCGGTTTGGCCCAAGGAAGACGGAAGCTTCCCATTCAGACAATTCCTTGAAGACTTTTATTGTATCATGCACGAGACTGCTATGAAGATTCTCCGATTAGCCGCCGTTGGTCTCGGGCTCGAGGAAAACGCATTTACTGACATGTTTTCCTACCAGCCGTGTTCGACGTTGCGTATTCTACACTATCCGCCACGATCGGAATCGCCACCAGATTTGGCGAGGACAGAAGGTGGGCGGTATGTATCAACACCCGATCACACAGACTCCGGATTCGTAACTTTACTTTCTACTTTTGCGTTTGCTGGTTTGGAATATTTTTCACCGAGCGAAGAATGGATACCAATTGAACCCCGACCTAACAGTCTCGTTGTGAACATCGGTGACTTGCTCTCTTCTATGGTTGGTGGCCGATTCAAAGCGACGCGCCACCGTGTTATGGACATTGGAGTCGATCGGTTTTCTGTGCCGTTTTTCCTAGAGCCAAACTACGATAGAGAAGTCGGTTATGATTTCATTAAACAGAGAGCAGGAGAGGACACGAGTCATCGTGAAAAATATGGACCCTGGGTGATCGCAAAAATGTCCAGTAAAGGCTTTTACGAATTCGTTTCTCTCCCAAAGTTTTAATCTCACCATAACAAGATTAACATAGTAAGTAACCGGAGAGGTTTATATACTGTACCACCGAACCTTCTATATAGAGATGATTATGTATTGGGGTATCGTGAAATAGTTATACTAAAAAGAATGACATATGTTTACTCTCTTTCGTTGCCTAATGGAAGCTCTTCGTGTTCAATCGATAAAAGAGGAACTGTGATTTCAAGAAACTCAAGCAATGGGATTTCAAGTACTGTTAGCTTTTGATTATCTTATACAGCAATGACGAACACTTTGTACAGCAATGTACAGTTTTAAAGGAAGAAAGTATCGATTTCATCAATGAAGGGACTATTCTCCAGGAGTCTTTTGCCTATAAAGATAGATGAGATAGATTTTTCGTCACCACGACAAACTTTCTTTCCCTCACATGTGCAATGGTTCATGAATTTTGCATTACAACTGCATTAAGAGTATTGTCTCTATGTTATGGTCGAACGTCAAATAATCACCGTCAACCTTTGTCACTTGGATGGGTGATCGCTCTGCTGTGTCCCCTTGTGGACGTTTTATTTGGTGGCAACGGTGGGATCACATCAGATGTCATTTTTATAGAGGTTATCAACAGGCCATTGAAGAAGCTACAGATTTATATGCTCCGATTTTCCACCATTCTCATTGGCTAATACACTGTCACGTGGAGGGCGATATTTAGGATATTGATTCGATGTTTCCATTTTTAGAAAGCATATTAACTCGATGTTTCCATTTTTAGAAACACCAAGTCAATATTTCTATTGTGACGTCACACCCAAGTCGATATGACATTGTGACGTCCCAATACCTTGACGTCGACTTCTGCTGGAAAATGAAGTAGAGCTATTCTCCATGCATTTCTTCATTGCAGTCCCACTATTTAATCTTACCAAACGCATTGACAGTCAAATAGACAATGAACTTCAAGCGCTAATTATGACGCCATTATCATTGTGACGTCACAATTGTTGTGCCAGCGATCACGGATGACGGCTGTTCAAATGGCTGTTCCATCCATGACGATAACGAATGCTTAGATTAGTTAGCACGAAGGAAACTTTTTTCGATATTTAGTATATCTAACATAAAAATTAAGGACCTTTGATTCGGTCCATTTGGTGTTATAACGCCCTGGTAGAATATCAAATAATGACCTCGGTCATTATTTGATTTTACTCAGGCGTTATAATCCCATATGAACCTCAGCAAAGGCTCATAAATTGATATATATAAATTAATCTCATTCTGTAGGTATTCGACACTGCTATTGGACTAGACAGTGGCTGACTTCGGAAATGTCGATACAAGGAGCTCTAGGCCAGTGGCGGGAGCATGAAACGTAAACGAAATCAAATGGCTAATCTCGACAGCGGGATGTCTCATAAACGATTCAAGTTCTACCAGTACGATTTAGCTGAAACTTGCATGAAATGATCATGACATGGTCCCGACAAAGTGTTGTTATTTTTCGGGTCTATCCGAAATCCAACATGGCCGCCACAGCCGCCAATTTGAAAACACATTTTGAACTTCTTCTCAAGTTCTACCGGTGCGATTTGGCTGAAACTTGCATGAAATGATCCTGACATGGTCCCGACAAAGTGTTGTTATTTTTCTGGTCGATCTGAAATCCAACCTGGCCGCCACAGCCGCCATCTTGAAAAGACATTTTGAACTTCTTCTCAAGTTCTACCGGTGCGATTTGGCTGAAACTTGCATGAAATGATCCTGACATGGTCCCGACAAAGTGTTGTTATTTTTCGGTTCGATCCAAAATCCAACATGGCCGTCATAGACGCCATCTTGAAAACACATTTTGAACTTCTTCTCAAGTTATACCGGTGCGATTTGGCTGAAACTTGCATGAAATGATCCTGACATGGTCCCGACAAAGTGTTGTTATTTTTCGGGTTGATCCGAAATCCAAGATGGTCGCCATCTTGAAAACACATTTTGAACTTCTTCTCAAGTTGTACCGGTGCGATTTGGCTGAAACTTGCATGAAATGATCCCGACCTGGTCCCGACAAAGTGTTGTTATTTTTCGGTTCGATCCAAAATCCAACATGGCCGTCATAGACGCCATCTTGAAACCACATTTTGAACTTCTTCTCAAGTTCTACCGGTGCGATTTGACTGATTCTTGCATGAAATGATTATGACATGGTCCCGACAAAGTGTTGTTACACCTCTGGTTGATCCCGAATCGAAGATGGCTACCATGGCACTATATCTAATTAATTCTGCTTCATGTACTTATAAATAATTATCATGCTCCTTTGAACATAGTTTTAACTGTATTTGACTGTGTCCGCGTCATCTTTCCTATTAATTTGGGGTTACTCTAAATAATGACATGAGCTCACTGCGCGAGCCCCATCAACAAATTACTGTTGACAATGTTATTTCTCAAGTTCTACCGGTGCGATTTGGCTGAAACTTGCATGAAATGATCCTGACATGGTCCCGACAAAGTATTGTTACATCTCTTTTTGATCCCAAATAGAAGATGGCTACCATGACACTATATCTAATTAATTTCCTATATGTTAAGGCCCTTGGGCCTCTTGTTTGAAATAAAAATTTGTTGAAAGAAATTGAAAATGATCCTTACATGGTCCCGACAAAGTGTTGTTATTTTTCGGGTTGATCTGAAATCCAAGATGGCCGCCACAGCCGCCATCTCGAAAACACATTTTGAACTTCTCAAGTTCTACCGGTGCGATTTGGCTGAAACTTGCATGAAATGATCCCGACATGGTCCCGACAAAGTATTGTTACATCTCTGGTTGATCCCAATCCGAAGATGGCTACCATGACACTATACATTTATTGTCTTGACAGTAGGGAGACATGACGCTTTGTTTACCCAAGGCATGTCATATTTCCCGAGGGCGTAGCCCAAGGGAAATATGACTTGCCGCAGGTAAACTAAGCGTCATGTCTCTTTACCGTCAGGGCAATAAATTGTTTATTATACCGAACAAATAAAGTTTTTCTCGCGCTAAAATACAAGTCTAACGTAATGGCTAGACTTTAAGTTGTTTGCCCAAAACACTGTTGCCGTGTTGGGCTAACGTTACAGATATAGTTAAATCAGAAGTTAGACCTACCGCATCTTTCAGCCCAAATCAACTCCCTTTAGCATGTTACATCATATAAACATTATATGGAGTGTAATTGTGTTATCTGTATCCTTTATCATAAGAATATTAATACATTTCCTCGGACGAAATAGTCGTCTGCCATCCATTTAATTTGTTATCGGAATACCTCGGAGAGTTCCGTTACACGAACGATAACTCTTTCTAAACCGTACGAGGAGCTCCGCATGGGGGAAACATGATTTTTGAACATGACGTTCAGCGGGATACACGATGTTTTGTCGCCCTCACACGTGACGTCTCTCGACCAATCAGCGACTGTGACTCATCGGTGAGGTATAATAATATATCTAATTAAATGACCTTATGTTTAACCCCTCACATGATACTCCACATGATATATGTACTCGACATTAATGACATCATCATTTACATATAATGACGTCATTTTATAGGTTATGACGTCAATATTGTGTCATTATGTAGGGGAACATGCTACCCAATAAGTCGAAATATAACATTTTTCTTCGTGTGTATTTCCGTTAGTACTAAGACCTGTGGCTAAAATCCACAATTTGCATGTTGATAGTTCCGCGATCGGAACACCGGCTTCCGCTAGTTGATTGTCTCAGATGACGTCACACAACTCATCGGAACTCAAGGGAGGTAAGTCATAGAAAAAAATCTGTCGTTAAAAAGATGTGAAGATTGATTTCATTTCATTGTTTCTAGCGTGAAGATTGATTATAAGCAAATATCAAACTGATATATGTTTTTAATCGGACATTTCATTGTTTCTAGCGTATTATCTTATTTTTCATGTCCCTTCTGTTTTTATCACCTTTAAGGCCCTTGGGCCGCTTGTTTGAAAATAAAACTTGTTGAAAGAAATTGAAAATGATCCTGACATGGTCTTGACAAAGTGACACCATATATAATTAATTTTACTATTGCCAAGGTAGTCAGATGACCGTTAAGGCCCTTTGGGCCTCTTGTTTGTATGTTGCCATATATTTTTTATGTATGTTGCCGTAAATGGTACATGGTATAATTTTATTACATGGTATAGTATTATTGCATGGTTTAGTTTATAACATGGTATAGTTTTATTACATGGTATAATTTTATTACATGGTATATTTTTATTACATGGTATAGTTTATAACATGGTATAGTTTTATTACATGGTATAATTTTATTACATGGTATATTTTTATTACATGGTATAGTTTTATTACAGGGTATAATTGAATTACATGGTATAATTGAATTACATGGTATAGTATTATTGCATGGTTTAGTTTATAACATGGTATAGTTTTATTACATGGTATAATTTTATTACATGGTATAGTATTATTGCATGGTTTAGTTTATAACATGGTATAGTTTTATTACATGGTATAGTTTTATTACATGGTATAATTTTATTACATGGTATATTTTTATTACATGGTATAGTTTTATTACATGGTATAATTAAATTACATGGTATAGTATTATTGCATGGTTTAGTTTATAACATGGTATAGTTTTATTACATGGTATAGTATTATTGCATGGTTTAGTTTATAACATGGTATAGTTTTATTACATGGTATAATTTTATTACATGGTATATTTTTATTACATGGTATAGTTTTATTACAGGGTATAATTGAATTACATGGTATAGTATTATTGCATGGTTTAGTTTATAACATGGTATAGTTTTATTACATGGTATAATTTTATTACATGGTATATTTTTATTACATGGTATAGTTTTATTACAGGGTATAATTGAATTACATGGTATAGTATTATTGCATGGTTTAGTTTATAACATGGTATAGTTTTATTACATTGCTATTTAACATTTAATTGATGTGGTTGCATGACGATAGGTATAATTAATAAGATTTATGGTTAGATTTACATTTGTGTTTTTGTATCAAAATGTTCTAGAAAAGGTGGAAACCAGTACAAAACCTTGTATCAAATATATCTACAGATAAATCATTGAATGTGAAATGGTGATATTTGTGTCATATATTATAGATATACGTGTAGTAAATACGGGATTCTATACTGGGCCTTTGCACCGACGATAACGCCAACAGAAATACGACGTCATCGATTTAATATGTTCAAACTTAAATGATGAAACAGAGTAGTGAACCGGAACGGCGTGAGAATCCAGATATGATTTTAATCAGATTGACATAAATATTACATATTATCTCCAGGTTTAGCAGATAAAGGCCTAATCCGTATTACAATACCTAGACCAATGACGGAGTTATGAGGATTTATACGACACGTTATTGAAATCTGTGCTCATGTGTTCTAATTGATCCTAAGTTCACATTGATTAGACAAAACTGCATCCGAGACCACAATGCAAAAATGTTCAGTAGACACTCTGGTTGGAAGAGATATTTCCCCTGGTCCCTTTTTAGTAAACGGTGTTTTAGTTTATGTTTAGTTACTGTAAATATCCGGTTATAACTATTAAAGGGCCAACTACTATTCCGAAACCAATTTAACAGTAGTAACACACAAATTGATACTGATGGTCTTGGATAAATTTCACCGACAAACGCTTGGTCTGCCTAATCTGTTAACTGGAACTTTGTTTTGCCATCTATCGCAGCGATAATCAACTAACGTGGATGCATATTGTATTAAGTTTTATGGTCCCAGTGTCTTTCGTTGTCAGTTATAACTCCTGATACTGGACCACAAATATGTTAACCACGTGTGTTCTATTAGTTTAGTAAAAACATCACTCAAGTCAGATTCTAACAGGTGTAACATTTTATTTAACAAACAAAGCAACAAAAAGAACAACAATCAATGGCATGGCCATCACCTTCAGATCTACCCGAGGTTTCCGTGTACTGAAAAGAAATACGAAATGACAGGTTAATTTCGGTAACAAGGAGATACGCTGGCCAACCAGAGTTACTTCCCCTCGTTTCACTATACCATCAATACAATCCGATAACCTGGTGATTTTTTACCATTGTTCGCAAAAGTTGACGAGATGTTCCAATTGTACATCCAATCAAATCTTCTATGTATAGAAGACTTAATTTTAATTAGAAAGAAATGAATGAATGAATGAAAAGGGAAGCAACTCCGATAGATCAGAATACTAGAACCATTGATAACGGACCTATTCACGAAATTATGCTTTACTCGTTCTGTAAAATATTGCGTTAGTAATTTTCAGCCTATGTGTTGTAATAAGTTATATATTTGGATAAGAACTTTTTAGACTAAATTTTGGCAAAATCCGTAAGAAAATGTTAACTACTGTAAGACTTAAAACGCATCCCGAATTATGCTGTTTCCATTTTTGCTTGACCCAACCAGTCTCAAAATATCTCACAATCTTTGCATTTTTTCTCTCTAAAGATACTCCCAACTTGTAAGACTTATTCTGTAAAATCTAATAAAACCTATTTTAGACGCTACATATAGCCGTCAATAGTGTCCTTACAACGTCTTCTTCTCTGGACGGTTGCCGTTGGTGACGATGTGACATTTGGATGGCTTGGGCTTGTCACGGGTGCTGTAAGAAGACAGCAAGTTTATAAGTACAAAAGGATAACTTTAAACCTATTGACACATTTATTAGTTTGAAACGCCGTTAGAGAATCGAAATTGCGTACATGTATTCTATAATCAAATTATCAGATATCAGTTTACAGTTTGAAATTCAACAGTGTGCTCCCAACCAAATTATGTCCTTATTACATGTTTGATACTGGTAGTCTGAAGATAGAATGACAAAAAAGTATCACCAACTGCCGTGACCCAGATAAAGTCTTTGACGGCAACGCTACACATGCAAATACATACCCGGGGAAGCAGAGACGTTCATGGGACCAAGTTTGCTCAGGATGTTTTGAAAGTAGGCCAGTTGAGATTTTTCTACAGAGTGAAATGGATACTATTATTTGAAAATGTTCAGCTTTCATACTTTCATATTGAAAAGGTTTCTCTACAGTTTCATTGAGAAAAAGTTCCTACAGTGCGTCTTTTTTCATGAACATGAATTATAGGAATGAGCCACTCCCAGACTACCTAAATGATTAGCGGTCAAAGTAACCAATGAATTTTGATATCAATCACTGCTTATTCAAATCATTCAAACTATGTAGTACGAATTCAAAAAAGTCCGAAGGACAAGGGATGAACAAAGTGTATTCTGTAAAATGAACATCGCCTTCGATCCGATGCTTCAGTATTCTTTAGGCGAGGAAGGACATAATGGCAATAGTTACACAAAGACAACACATACCACAGCCTCCCAAAACAAACTCGCTACACACAAAACTCATGGCATACAGAGGGGTCGTCAATAGTAACATTAACCAGTGTTAGGACGTTCAGCAAAACCAACAAAATGACAGTTTAAGTTCTAGACACGAAATTATACAGACATGACACAAACGCATCGCTGAAAGAATGGGTCACATGTTTGTATTATATATATAACAAATAAAGAAACATTTCTGTGTGATAAGGCCAAAAATAATATGTCTGTGTAGGGTTACCCGACAGCCCCTAATTTTTTACCCCCGACCCTATTTTTTCCACTTTACTATGAAAAAAAATAAAAGTCGGGATTTTGATCTCGGACTCCGGTTTCGGCCATTATTTTATAGTGAAAGACACTAAAAAAATCCTCCCGACCGTCCGACACTATTTTTTTTTTTGCCAATGTAACCCTACACAGACATTTTTTATTATTTTTTATTTGCCTTATGAAAATATTTACGATATACCGTATTTATTTTATAAGTTTTTTAAGAACAATAAGTTGAATAACTTATTATCCTGAAATAACAGTAATAAATTTTATTTCTAAATTATTTTTGAAATAACGATTTCAACACCAATGACACCGTTCAGAATCTGTGTACCATTTATTTCATAATTCTTTATTAATTTCTAAATTTCTTCAATGTCTCTTCAAAGACAAATAAAATAATAAGTAAACATTTTCGTATCTTAATATTCACTTAACAGTGAAGAATATTATCGGAAAAATATAACATTAGAAATATTACCATTTCCGGATATGTTTTGGTTTCCTTTTTAGAAAACTAACATGGGTTGCTTTGACGACTTTTGACTAATAAATCATGGCCAGATACTTTTGCCAAATAAAAGGTACATTATTTCATTACGTATATCACTCGGATTTCTTTTAAATTCACAAGAACGCTAGCCGTTAACATCAAGAAAACTTCATGTAATGTATCGGACTTTAGCAAGTCTTCGTAAGCCTAACAGTAACTGGTTGGCGAGATATTATCGTGCAGAACATTTATCGTGAGTTTTGCTTTGCCGACTTTTGACTTATAATAAAACATGGCCATATACGTTTGTCAAGTAAAGGGTACATTATTTGGTTACTTATAACAGTCAAATTTCTTTTGAATTCATAAGAACGCTATCATCAAGAAAACTTCCTGCAATACATCGGACTTAGCGAGTCTTCATAAGGCTACCGTACATTACACGGCAATATAAGTTCATTTGTCACTTTAAGTTGCTCGTACATAAATAGATCTATATTATCATTATATTTTGTAAGTTTATGTTGATAGATTTGGTACTTCTTCCCTTTCAATATACCGCAGTTGTCGATAAACAAAAGACAGAACTCCCAGTGACAGAACAAGGGAGGAGGCACGTACTCAAATCTATTAACTTTTACTGCGCAATAATATCTCAGATATAGTTCGTCAATACAACCAACACAAAAAACTTTATTAGCGTAATAAGAACTTTCTTTTGCAGTTACCTTCCTAACATTTGATTACAATAATCGATCATTAGAAAGAATTACGTAAAATTCAAATAAACATACACAATCCAAAATACACCGAAAGTCTGTCGCGGAGGAAGACAGCGAAGAAGGCGTTGTTCGTGATTTTCGGGAGTGTTCTCGGAGTAATACAAATATCATAGAGTCCCAACTGAACACTTTAAACACTCCATCCATGGTATATACGTATGTAAAAATTCTATGTCTGTGGTTTTGAATATTGGGGTTTTATTTTTTCATACCATCAAGTATTACGTGAAATGAACAAACAACTTTTAATTTTCATCGCGGAGTGGTTTCATTGTTTTGATGTGCACAGGCTCTCCGAGCGTACCTAAGAATGCTGTTTCACAGCACCAAAAATCAATACAATTTGGCTGTGTGGATTAATTACATAACTGTTTTTTTATATTTAATTAATTAACGTCCTATTAACAGCCAAGGTCATGTAAGAACGGCAACCCATGTATATTTATGTTATATCTTCTTATTGTGGAACTTTTCCCCTATAGTGACAAACAAATCTGTTAGCATGCTGCCGAAGACACCAAGCAACACACCTCACCTGGTCACATTATACTGACAACGTCCAGTCGTCTCACTCCCTCTATGCTGAGCACATACTTATAGACTTTGCAGCGTCTCGGCCAGGAGACATAATCCAGAGCCTACCTCATAGGGGCGAGCATTCAACAGAAGGCCAGAAGTGAGGTGATGTGAAGGGAGACTGGTATCCTTACTTACCCAAGATGTTTGATAAAAGGTTGATCAGTTGATTGGTGTCACCACTAAGAAGAATCTTGGCATATTGGGTTGTTCCATTGACGTACGACCGGATGTGCGATTCCAAAGCGAAGATGAGCTTTTGTACAACTTGTATTTGTTCACTTCCGGTTGTCAAAAGAAACTCTTCCTTCATAGTAACTTCCGCTCTCCCCAGAAATGCTCCCAGTTCTTCATCTTTTACAAACCTAATGGCATAATTGTAATCAACTTGTATACATTCAACACTTTTGTGCATCTACTGTAGGTTTTTGATTCGAATATATAACGATGCTCCACCGCCTCGACAGAGTATAAATGGTATTCATCATTTGAACAATAATTGGTGTTTAATGGTGTATATATATACGTCTAGTTAAACACAAAAAATAATATAAAATAATTTGTTTTGCATTTGATGCATGCGTAATCAGTACTTCATTCCATATAGGATATAGTGCCATGGAATTTTTTCCGGATGCAATTCATTATTTTTCAAATTTTAACTTGAAGTAAAATTAGAAGCTCAAATTTTTCAAATGTGCTAATGGAGTAAAGTAAGTAACTTTTGCAACTGAAGAAAAATACTAAATCGTCTGCTTCTGTTTTTGATAGTGAAAAAATACCATTTGTCAGCGATGGAGCATCTTTAAACAATTTTGAATTGAAAAAATAAGCGAAACTGAAAAACGAAATTTGAATAATATGTAATATAAAAGGTAATATATAAACAGTGTCGGTATCCAGATAGACCACATGGTATTTCGTAATTGTATTTATTGTCATAACTTGAGACTGTAAACTTACCAAAAGCTACAAGACTTACTCATTGATTTCGTTGATCATATTAAGATTCATTTCTATCAGCCTTCTTGGTGTAATGCACATGTCATACCAGGGGTATTTCACTGCAACATCACGGAGCAAAGCAGCTACGCTTGAGCTGTTCCTGGGTTTACCAAACATTGACGCCATCTCTTCAGCAATGTACTCCAAGGGGTCGAAGAAATCTGAAAATTTGGATGTGCAAGGAAAAGAGGAAAAGGAATGCCTTAACGGTCACCTGATATTTGATACAAATTAGTTATGTCATTTACTAGCCAACAGATGTCTTTTGTTCACGAAATAGGAACATAAATCTAATAAGTCTACATATCGCATTCACAAGTTCCAATAATTAATAGAGCAAAGGGCAGTAACTCCATAAATTACAGTCGAATCAAGCTGATTTTGGAACTCCTCCGAGATATTTCCAATGTTAGTCTACATACTAAGTTTCATTTGGCTCGGTTTATATTTACATGTACTTTAAGTTAGTCGCGTTCACAAGGAAATGTTATCGCACGACGCACGACGTACAAAAGACTATCGCAATAGGTCACCATGACCTATGGTCAGGTGACCTAATAAAGCGATATAAAATACAAAAACAATGCAGATCATTGAACAGTCTCGAAATTAAATCTTGATCGTAGTGAACCAGTTCTTTTGACACCGGAAATATTTTCCCACTGGAAGCCATGGGTATCTATTCTACAAGTCCGATTAAATCCAATTCCGCCATCAGATAAACTGGGTTTAACAACTTATACGTACCAGCAAATATCTGAAATTTAAATATACGAATAAATCGTCCGATAATGTGGTGCTGTATTTCTGATACCATGTAAGGCGCAACTGTGTTATTAGGGTCAATGTTAGATGATGTCAGAATGGCCTTGAACTGTTCCTTCAAACTTCCGGTGTCATTAGAGAGGTGGTATTTCAGCAGTGATCTAAGAGACCCTGAAGCAAAAACATCTTAATTAAATCAAAGGGATCTGAGAATTAGTTACAGATTATATAATCATGGACCAACCAGAGTGCCATAAGACCATTTTTAGACGTTTTAGAGCTATAGATAATAAAAAGATAAAAATCATACTCTACATGGTACTATAGTACGATTTAATCAAATCCCTGTGAATTAAATGCCCTTGGTTCATAACATTATGGCAGTAAAAGTGTACCTCTTCAATTATCAAATATTTAAGATATCAGAATCCGTAGTCGAGTTTGCTGCTTTTATTTTTGACCCCGCTATTTACTTATTTCATAAGGCATCAACACACAAGTTATGTTATAGCAAATGGAAGTTAAACATATTAATTACTACAATCACAAAGATGTAGATCTATAAATGAGTATGGTACTTACATATGACGACTTGGTGAAACTTTGTAGCCGGACAGGACTTGTGGGGCACTATAATTGTTTTGATGAGTCCTCTGACCATAGACTTGAGGACATCCTCCACATCGCCATCCGAAAGTTGGTATTGTCTAACGGCTCTGGTGAGGATATACTGGACACGAGCTCCGTCTATGGTCAGGTTAGCTGTAAAATATTAATACCGTTCTGTCTCTTCATCGGATACAAATCCCTAATTAACGGTAATATTAGTTATATAACAATACATGTACCCACAATGTGACATATCAAATTGTGCTAGAAATTCGACAAACTTTTAGGCCTATATTGAGCATCAAAATTTGATTATACAAATTAAATAGTTATTTTAAACCCTTCCATTGTCACTCGAGTGTCTACCGTCCTCAGCGAACTAGGGCCATGAAAACATGAAATATCAAAATTGGACATTTATTTCCTGGAAGCACTCTTTTGCTATTGTTACTATTGACGAGAATATTATAGTGATGTCGCTAAAATCACGAAAATAAACTTTCTTGTTTTCAAACTTTCACTTATTGATGGATAAATAGGAGAGATGGAAGTGTCGCAACATTTTAGTCAAAACCCTATACATGATTACCGACTTGTAAGCTGACCTCAAAATCGCAATCAGAATTCCCTTTTGACTTTATTACATTTTACCAGTCATCTAGTCAAAGTAAGATATGAAGACGTTCAAAGCTTTGTACCGTTATTGTTCTTTGTACTCACCCCAAATCCTGCCGTTCGGAAAGCCAAGGAAACTATTTCCCACTATATCATTAAACCAGCATTCCATCAGGTTCCTGATGTTTTCGTCATCGTCATAATCATCGTCCCCGTCATCATCGCCGTCGTCAATAGCGGGCACTGTTTGACTCGGCTGTACATGTAAATCGTTAGAAGCTCTTTGTTCAAGCATTCTTCGAAGTTTGTGTAACATCTGCGCAAGATTCCCATCCTCTTGCTCCCCTGACTCGTTTGAAGCGTAGGGCGATCCTGTGTAGGGCTCGTTGGTGTAGGGCTCATTTGTATAAGGCTCGTTTGTGAAGGGTTCATTGGTGTAGGGATCGTTTTGTTGTAAAGGGCTCATTGGTGTAGGGCTCGTTTGTAAAGGGTTCATTGGTGTAGGGCTCATTTGTGTAGGGCTCATTGGTGTAGGGCTCGTTTGTGAAGGGCTCATTGGTGTAGGGCTCGTTTGTGAAGGGCTCATTGGTGTAGGGCTCATTTGTGAAGGGCTCATTGGTGTAGGGCTCGTTTGTGAAGGGCTCATTGGTGTAGGGGTTTCCAGTAAATGAGTTGTCTGTAGGGAAAGGTCTCCCGCTTGGTTTAGGGTTCCTGCTCCGTCCCCTAGCTGAAGGTACATGCTCGTGGTTTGCAATATTCTCTATGCGTTTTAGAAGTTCGGATTTTCCAGAAAATAGTCGGCGTTTGTGATGGGATCCATAGGCTGAAAAAAAATTGATCTAATCAGCAACATAAAATAGTCACCATTTGAAAATAGAAAGTAAATAGAATTAAATGTGTATATGTTGAGTGAACAATTGTATTATAGCTAGTAGCAGAATATGAAGAACAAGTAATTGGTTGTATTTCGAAGTCAGTTTGGCTATACTATAAACATTGGGACCAAAGACGGGGATAAAAGTACAGGTCGCATATCAGCTGAGCGTTGTGAAATGTATCGATAACCTAGCGTCCTCAACATAAATGGAACATTTTCATATTCAATTAAAGCCTTGATCAAACGCAAGGATTTGTAGATATTTCAGAGATAATGATGATATACATGTATATAGTCTTCTACAGATCAATAAAACCACAGTAAGAGCATGTGCTACAGAGTCAGGGCCACAACTATCTCGGGCTCTTGGGCTATCGCATAATGTTCGCACGGTGCTCAGCTCTAAACATGTTTTTGAAAATATTAATATCAAAAGCAGTACTTGCCAAGTGTTGTTATTCCTAAGAGAATAAAGACTCCTGTAGCTCTCATCGTGATCATCCCTCCGGCCAGTCGGACTAGTGACCAATGTTACACGTGTGAAGGTTTATAGAGCGCCATCTATGACGCCATCATTTCATTGGCTGAGACCTAGGTCGAGCACGTGCTTTTTCAGTCAGAAACAGCACTCGACAAATGACTAGTAATCACTACAGATGCACGTGAACAAGCCATGAACGAATGACGTTAGATTTAAAACTTTATTTGAATACTCAGCAAATAAAATAATCCCTGGATTAGATCATGCATATACCACGTAAGATATATTTTATATCTTATAATACATTTATCATAGATATTAGAAGTATGAATACACGACGTGTGGTACATAAATGAAATGAATACGTTAAATGTGTTATTCCTATAAAAAGGCCAACTAACTTTCCGAAACAAATATGTTTTTCTTAAAAACAAAAAATAATATATACATGGCCTAAGATGGGGTTACAGCACCAAAGCAAGATTTCCCTGTGTCAGTGAAAACGCAGTTGATTGTCAAGTAACACGCGGTTATTAGAATGACGGCGGGAAACATAAGACAACCCGCGTTTTTAAAATTAATAATTGTTCAGAGGATGATGATAAGTCTAGAATTTTACGACTCTACAAAATTAATAATATCATTTTACATTCCCATTTTAAAAATTATAAGCCGTTTCGGAACGGTAGCAGAAATATACGCTGCCTTCCCCTGATAAGCGATACGCTTCGCTGAACACAAACAAAAGGGGACCGCTGCCGATCGGTTGTGACCTTAATAAGATAAAATATAATGTTTTGATAAAGCTTTACTCTTTAAACTACAATAAATTAATGAATTAGAACGACACACAGTATATAATTATGGATTTTATAAAACTTATTCCTAAAATTTATAAGGTGGGGCTCGAACAACACGCATTTGATTAAACAAATCCTAACGGTTTTAAAACATGTTATAACTGTATGAGTGATTATTATAATTTTGTTATGGTTTTTTTTTCTCAAAAGAAAGTGTTGGAGAGATTATGACACACAATGAGCCGGAGGTATCCTACAGACATTGTAAGGATCCAGTGTTATTTGGAATACAAATATTCAAGGCTATCCGTGGCAAAGATGATGCTTTAGATCTGCAAAGTGATTTAGATACAATGTCGAAATGGAGTGAAACGTGGCTTCTAAAAATGCACCCAGATAAATGCAAACACATGAGGATACACAAACAGAGAACAAGAAACCAACATGAGGAAATTATACAATACCAGCTCAATGGAAAAACACTGCAACATATAGACCAAGAAAAAGATATAGGAGTAGTTGTAGATTCCACGTTAAGCTTCGACAGCCATATATCAGAGAAAGTAAAAAAAGCCAATTCCATGTTTGGACTTTTGAGAAGAACTTTTCAGTTTTTAGACATCAAATCATTTATTCCGCTATATAAATGCTTAGTTCGGTCTCATTTGGACTATGCTTGCCCTGTATGGGCGCCTTACCTACAGAAGCATATAGAAATGATAGAAAGTGTCCAAAGAAGAGCGACAAAATGTCTACCAGGAATGTCACATCTAGCATACAGTCAAAGGCTGGAGAAACTGAAATTACCAACGTTGGCATATAGAAGAATACGAGGAGACATGATAGAACTCTTCAAAATTTTAGATGGAATATATGACTCCGAATGTTGTAACATTTTATCTTTATGGAAAGATGCAACGGACCGCGAAAGCAGCAGGGGGCATAGGAGGAAGCTATTCCATACAAGATCTAACTATGAGATTAGGAGAAACTTTTTTTCACTAAGAGCTACTAAGATATGGAACGATCTACCAGAGAATGTAGTGATGGCGCCAAATATAAACTCCTTCAAAAATGCGTTAGACAAACATTGGAAAGAACAAGAACTCTTATACAACTACAAAGCCTTTATACATCATTAATTTATTATTATTACCGGATAAATGTATTAACTGTAAACTCTATATTTTGTCTGAGTCTGGTATGTTTGTATTCGTTCTGTATTTTGGAAAGGGTGGCAATATAAGTTGCATAAAACTTGTACCCAATCCTTTTGTATATATTTGCAATAAAATATGTAAAATCGAATCGAAATAGAGGACTTTACATATAAGTCCTGAACCAGAAATAAACTTATCTTATCTTATCTTATACAATCGTTCATATCACTTTTTTAACCAATTTCCTTTCAAAGTAATATCTGTATGCACACTAGTATCTGCTACTTCTGTGGTCGGTTTTTCCTGGGTTATTTTTGTCCTGTTGTGTCTTACTTTTTTTTTCACGTGTAGTGTCATTTCAGAGTGTCCTATGTATTTCTAGCTGTACAGAAACCAAACAAGCTCTTACTATCACATGTTTTATTATAATATACACCAAAATCCATCTATCTGTGAAATGTACAACAATCTTATATAACAATA
Source organism: Argopecten irradians (assembly GCF_041381155.1). Taxonomy (NCBI): domain Eukaryota; kingdom Metazoa; phylum Mollusca; class Bivalvia; order Pectinida; family Pectinidae; genus Argopecten; species Argopecten irradians. The sequence continues at coordinate 6,432,951 of NC_091141.1, forward strand.
ACATCCACGGGATAAAAAAGCTCTTTTATACAATAATCCCTTTTCTGATTCCAAATATCAAGATGTTTTATAACATGATAAAGATCAACAAACATACATGTACTTTGATAGCAAGAGAGTCACAATACCTTGCCCTGTCTTTTCTTAAATTAGAAAGCTTAAAGATGCTCCAAGACAAATGGTATTTTTTCACTATCAAAAACAGTAACAGACAATTTTGTATTTTTCTTCAGTTAAAAAAGTTACTTACTTTACACCATTACCACTATTGAAAAGTTTGAGCTTCTTATTTTACTTCAAGTTAAAAATATGAAAAATAATTAAATGCATCCTGAAAAAATTCCGTGGCACTATATCTTATATAGAATGAAGTAATGACTGCGCATGCACCAAAGGCAAAATAAATTATTTTATGTTATTTTTTGTGTTTATTAGGCATATATATACATGATTAAACACCAATGAGTGTTCAAATGATGAATATCATTTATGCTCTGTCGGCGGTGGAGCATCTTTAAAAATAAACCATAGCAACCAGATTGACCAGAGTGACTTGCCTTCATTTCACTATACATAGTCCTGATGGAGTAAGTCAAAGGGAAGTAACTGATAGAATGATTCATAAAACAAGCCGAGTTCCCTCTGTCAGAATTTCAATATCCCTTAAGACAAATGATTAAAAGGCAAAATTTGTGGTGGACGGAGGATTCAATAAAATAAATGTATCTTTTGAATTCTAAAATGTTTATAGAATGTAATTTATATATTACATGTCATTAATTCTAGTTTATTTAAGCCACTTTGAAAATGTTGATTAGATGAGAAAGTAAGGTTGACTTTTGCAAGTTATAAAGTTCTTCAAGTTAATAAAAAGAAAGGCATATATAATACTAATGCTGTAAAATAAAACCTTTACACATCGTGACTATTGACAAAGAGAGTGAAATCAATAAAATATATTTCCATGTATGAATATCAATGCTGTAATAAATGACATTAACATGTATACATAATTTTATCTTTGTTATATATATGATATAAAGGACAACACACAAATATATCTGATGTAAAGTTAAAATATAATGCCAGGTAATTGTAGAAATTTCAACAAATAATCAATAATGATGGCCATTGACAAACCATTCTGAGTGGTAGGTAGCCATTTATAAATAAACTTGTTGAGATTCAAATCATACAATTTCAGAGGTACAAAACATTTTAGCATTTTCTTAAAGAATCAACTAATTCACAGTATTTTAGAAATGTTTTATGATTTCTTTTAATTCCATATTCAAAGCTTTAAAACATTGCAAAAATCAACTAATTGGCTGAAAAATAGAGATAAAAGATGTTAAAATCAGAGAAGTTGAGCACAACTCTTAAAACTTTTTTTTTGCATCTTTCCAGAAATTTAAATTACACTATATTATTTATTTATGTATGTTATTATATTTCAATAGGAAAAACTCATTATTGTGAAAATGACTCCAGCTTATTTACAACAGAATCGTGTAACTATAAATCAACATGAACAAATTTGCATAAATAAAAGTTGGCCTAATTTCACTTTAACAATTAAAACTTTCCATAAAATCTCACAACAGCAGTGTCTAAAAATAAATGACAAAGTCAAAAAGAAAAATATATAACAGAAGTAAAATAATATTCGATAAATCAGCTTCAATTCAAATTTGAAATAAATGTACTCATTTATGAGAATATTCAACTCTTTAAGCCCTGAAATTTTATAATGAACTGTTCCAGTCTGAAAACTGGAAGAATTCAACTGTATCATAAAGGGTGAATGGGTTGTACTTTGTCTGTTAGAGTCAGATACACAAGACCACATAAAACATAGTGTGCTGTAAGCATCTACACCTAGATATTGTGCCAAAATAAATACATCTACAGCGTAGTCTGTGAATATGGTTGTCTAGCTACTGAACTCTTTAGACAATAATTTTATAGCTAAACGCAGGCTTTAGATTCTTTAGGTATACTGACACCTAAACAATTGTATATGTGTGTAATACATAGGTATCTCTATACCTAGCAATAGGATCAAAAGCCTGAGTTTAAAGCATGACTTGTTATAATGATTACCAATGTATAAATAGTGCACCTGACCCAATACCGTTAGTGCAAATTGCGTGGAAGCTACTGCTACACTCTGATCATATTTCAAATACTGAAAGCAGTTATGTCTGAAAACAGATTTTTTAAACAACACATAATTCTATTTTCAAACTTCTGACTACATATTTTAATTCAAAAGCATTGCAAATTTATGAGTAATAAAATCTCCATTTTGCTATACAGATTTACTTTTGTCAGATATATAAAAGTCCTTTTCTCAAAATCAAGAGGACTAATACAGCCAAAGGAGGGGAGATAACTCTGTATAACATAAAATGAAAACAACAATCTCATATTCTGGTATCTAGTAATCTGTACTCTCTTGATAATCCAACTGTTGCACTTACTGAAGTGTGACCTTTTAAAATACATTCACTTTAAAAAGTAACATTTATTACTGCAAGATATCCATATTATAAAAGAACCTATTGCTTATAAAACTATTCTCTATCTAAAAGCATGTAAAACAGAGGTGCTGTGTTTTCTGGTCCTTATCAACAACAAGTCATCATGTCTATAGGGATCATCACGTGATCTCGGTAAACTCAAAATTTACTTCTTATTTTTACTTTACCAATTGTGTGTGATGATGAAAAACTTAAACTTTTAACTGGAGTCATGATTGCGGAGTTGATCCTAGTAGCTCCTCATATTGGTCATGATCAGACCAACATATACTCCGACAATGATCATGGATACGACAATACTGGCAACACCAGCGAAAATGGCAATGTTGGAAAGTTGTCGGGCAGAATTGGCACTTGATCTTGCACCTTCAAAGTCACCACGATGATAGGCATTTTTGGCCTAAAATGAAAAATTTGAAAAATCAATATTAAGTGAACAAAAGGCCCTTAGGGTCTGTATCGCTATTCTGGATATTAATGTTGCAGGTGTGTCAGAGTCATGATTTTCTGTATATTCTGTTATTTTAATACATGGGTCAAAATTTTAAAGGTTTTAAACTTTTGTGATGTGGTTTTCATGGTATATATGATTCAATCATTTCTCAGTATTTTGTGGATCAACTTTTCACACCAAAAAATATTATTCATGTGAAAATGGCCAGCTATACAGAATTCAAAATCTGATAGCCTTTCTCCAATGATATTCCTAACTTCCTGCTCACTAAAATTCATTTCCACTATTGGGCCGCGACCTTCAGCCAAGGGTGGTCAGAGTCATCAACTATACAACATCTGCTCTCATTTCCCTTCTGACGTTTATAACTAATGGTAATTGAAAGGAATTCCCTCTAATTCCTCTATTGAGCACCTCCACTCAATCCAAGGTTAAGGGCTTATGGACAGACAGACATTATATGAAGGTGCAAAATTTTGGTGTTTGAGGGATCCAGGGGTCTCGCCCGGGAAAAATTATTATTATTTAGAATGGCTGAGATGAGTTTTACAATGTGTTTTGATGATTTTAAAGTATTCTTAATATGGTTATTTTTCAATTTAAAGTTACCTGCATTGAGAAATGATAATTGTGAATGTTGTCATATCACTATACAAACCCTGCTTGATCTGAACATACCGGCTTTACACCATCGGCACATTGTTGTGTAACTCAAATAATAATATACTAAAATTTAATTGTCTCGCTAAGGCATATAAACAAATTAATCTTTTAAGAGACATTTTTTGATATAGTAGAATAACTTGATGGACATTTTCAGTCTAGTTCATGTGTATTGAAGTTTTATTATTAAAGGCGCATTTGCATGAGGATCCTTTCTTCTTTCAAAATATGCCTTTTTAGAAGATTTCAGTTGGCGAAAATGGGGGGGGGGGGGGGACAAAAAGACATAAAACACTAGCTTCCTTGGCAAGAAACACCCACTTTGACCCAAAATATTCTTATCATTATATATTGTAAATGTTAGTCAAACTGTGATCCATCATGATAAACGAAGATTGATTAATCAATTTCCAGGTAGAAACAACTAGACATTTACTAAATTGATTAATCAAAACAACACTAACATACACTATTTATGAATTTGATTTAAGAAGGTGAACTGTACGTATACATCTTTTGCTCTTTCTTCTGGACATGTATTGATATCATTTATACAAGGAACAGTCCTTCAGAAGTTCAAAAGAACAGGTCACTTTATGGTATTTAATTCTAACAAGTAACCTCTGCCTGTCTTGGTTTGAAAGGCAATTAACAACAACAAGTATTAAGGTACAAAAAAAGCTATCATTACTTACTTCATTTGCTTTCATAATGGCAAAAATCCCGACTGGCCAAAAGCAGCAGATCGTAGTAAAGATGGCCCTGTTCATGTAGTCTGGTGGAGGGGGTTCTGAGAACGTCTGGGGTGGGGGTACCACATGGATCTGTATACAACAAATATTACACATGACATGTGATGATTAATACATAGAGCACATAATTAACCATTAACTGTGTTATTATGTTGTATTAGCAGTGTACATCTGACAAGACTTTTATACAGTAAAACATGTAAATCATTTTAGTAACAAAAAAGCTTGACAGCTGGCATCCTCGGTACTCCAGGCTAGTGATTTTATATAAAACAAAACCTTTTAATGCTATACTTATAATTATTTATTTAAGACGCTTTCATATCATGTATCATGATAAATTTAACCAGAGATATACTTGAAAGAGCTCTTTGTACAATATGTTGGTAATCTACAACACTATGATTTTCTTATAGTACCTGGGTTTGCCCAGCACCCATCTGTGGTTGGAAATGTGGATGTTCGCCTGGGTACATTGGTGCTGGTGGTGGGGCACCATACGACTGATTTACCGAATCATACCCTGGTGGTGCCATTGGTGGAGGCTGTCCATACTGGCCAGGTGGTGGTGGAGGCTGTCCATACTGGCCCTGGGGCGTGTAGCTTGGTGGTCCACCTAAAAAGTTAAATCAATTACAAATACTTAACCTTATTAAGGGTTTGTGCTGGATGCCCCCAAAATGGGGTCCTTTCCAGAGAATATGGTGTCCCTTGTATAATTTGAGGAATACAGCAAAAATGTGAGGTCCTTTTCATTTTCTATGCTTAACAAGGCTATGGGGACAGGGTAAGTGCACTGTTATTAAAAGGTCACTGGACTTACCATAATATACAGACCATTACACTTTTATCACTTTTTAATTGTTGAGTCAGTCAGACTGTTTGTTTCTTTAATTCTTGATTGAACAAAAACATTTGTTGAATGGATGGTGATTTTATTGGGTCTGTACTCATTGTGGAAGTTTCGATATTTTTGTATGTTGACCATGGCCATGGTGAAGTATGAGTGTATATATGAGCGAGTGATATTATAGAATGTTAAATACTTTAATTACCTGTGAATGCTTATTGTTATGTAATGAATTGTCGTGTATGTGCACGTGGCTACCGGAAGGGCCACATATCTATATATATTCTACTTTCACTTTCAATTCTATCCTTTGTTTCTATTGGTTGTTTCTAAACTATCCTTTCATTGGCCCGGTAAACTATAAAAGAGCGTGTCTCCTTCTATTTCAGCAGTCTGTAGAAGCTTTCCTGCCTGAGCAGACTCACTCTTCTCTCTCTCTCTCCTTTGTTGTCGCTATAGTGTAGAGTGTGTGTTTGTTGTCGGGAGTAGCTATGTATTAGCTGACCTGTGAGTGGTGTATTGTGCACGTGCAATGTTGTAGTTTGCCATACGCTGTATGAGCGGGGCTTTGTGTCATGTATATATATTATGCGTCTTTCTACATGTTTGTATATAATAAATATCATTCGAATGTATTTCTGTTGTTCGTTGTAATTGCTTCACGGAACCCCAAATAGAACCTGGGTAGACGAGGTCACTCCTCCTACAAATGGTGCTGTGATACGAGTTTTATATGTTGAATGTTTGTGTTTGTCAGTTGCAGTTTTGTGTCTTGGGCTTATCTTTCTGTATTTATAATCTAATATATTTTGGATATTTTCTCAAAATGACTTCTGATAGAGAACCACGGACGTTGGGTAAAACCTTTATTGGTGATATACTCACGAGTGATAAACAGTTAGACAGACATTTAGATACTATTTCTGTCGTAGAGACTACAGAACGTATGTCAGCTTGTAATGGTGTAGGACGAGGTAGACATTTGTTTAACTTTCCAATTTCGTCCACTGTCGGAAGTAAAGGTCAAAGGTCATACGAGATCCCGATTAAGCGTAGTGTTAGCGATGTCAATAGTGATCACGTGTTTTCAGCTGTTGTTTCTTCCGAGCAGACTCTAACAGTAAAAAAGCCGCTAAATTCAAAACCGGAAGTTTCAAGTTTTGTCCAGGCTATTTCTAACGACTCTATCAGAACCGTAGTAAAAGGTGAATCAGGGTCAGATTTAGCTTCTTTAATATTAGGAGAGTGTCAGAAGTTAAACAGGAAATTGAACTCTATGAATAGAAATCATAAGGCTAGGAATATTAAAAGACTTTCTCAACGACAGTGTTTTATATGTGGTGAGTTTGGTCATGTGTCTTATGAGTGTTCATTTAAACCGGGAGCTAAAACTTTGTAAAAATAGTCAGAGACATTATATCAAGTGTTGTCAGGGTTTGAATTTAGTTCCTTTTTATAGAGTGAAAGGTCGTTTGTTTGCTGGTCATGGTGTTTATGGGTTGGTTGCTAGTTTTTTTAGTGGACTCAGGATTGTCTGTTCCGTTAGTTGACTTATGCAGTCAATTTTATATATGGAGAGAGAAGGTATATGCCTGAGTTAAAAGAACTGGTGAGTTAAGCTAACAACAGCATCTGGTAGTAAGTTAGTGGTGTTTGACAAAGCAGATTTCTTTTTAAAGTTTGGTGACCGTAGTTTCGTGTGTGTGAAACTATTGTGGTGATACTTCAGGGGCTCAAACTCGGTACCTTGTGTATCAATTTTCTCTAATGGCGTGAGAGAAATAAAGTTTGGTGATTTAGTGAAGAGTCTGAAGTTTGGTGACCACAGGGTATTACTTTATATGGAACCTGCTAGTTAATGTGCTCAAGTAGAGTTTAGGGTACTGTTTCTATACCGGAAACTGATTCAGTGTTACTACCCAGATTATTGTTGATAAGGGATGTTGTTAGAGATGGTGTTACAAACGGGTGATCAGTTAAAATATGTACACATAAGGCAATCTAAGCGAAGGAAATAGAAACTGTTTTTTTATTAAATGTTTCCAGGACATTGTGCTTTTATTTAAACTATTTTGGGTTATTAGTTATTATTAAGTGATGTATGCAAACCATTTTATGTAAAGGGATAACATGTATTTTGTTGCAGATGTCAGGTTACTATGTCGAAGTTGAAAGTAATTATAATCCTCAAATAGAAGGCGTAAATACGAAAGCAGCCTGACTTATCTGATATGAGACTGGTGCAGAAAAAGTGATATTTTGAGCACACAAATACATTGTCAATGTGATAGTGTATGTCTTTGTCGTGTGTTGTCCCTTATCTATGTATTGTGATATTTCAGGTTTTACTTTACAGCTTTCATGAAATTGGAGTGTTTCAACCTTATGTAAAGAAGGAGAAGAGGATATAATGTAATCATTATACATGTATATATAGTTTTAGAACGAAGGAAGCTTTATTGCTGTCGTTAATGCATGTTCTGTCGTGAAGGCTAGAGCATGAATATGGGAAATGTTGTGATTATAAATGTTTTTGTTATTTTCTTTGAAGCTCCATTGCTTGTGTAATTTTTGGATGAAGATTTTTTTTATTCATTTGAATTATGTTAAGAACCAAGATTTCTGTTTTGAATTGAAAGGTGTGTATATGTATTATGAATTATTCCTCGTTGTAGATATTGAATAATTTGTTGTAAGAAAAATACTAATCAAAATTATGATTTTTCTTAAAAAGAAAGGGAAGCGTGTGGAAGTTTCGATATTTTTGTATGTTGACCATGGCCATGGTGAAGTATGAGTGTATATATGAGCGAGTGATATTATAGAATGTTAAATACTTTAATTACCTGTGAATGCTTATTTTATGTAACGAATTGTCGTGTATGTGCACGTGGCTACCGGAAGGGGCCACATATCTATATATATTCTACTTTCACTTTCAATTCTATCCTTTGTTTCTATTGGTTGTTTCTAAACTATCCTTTCATTGGCCCGGTAAACTATAAAAGAGCGTGTCTCCTTCTATTTCAGCAGTCTGTAGAAGCTTTCCTGCCTGAGCAGACTCACTCTTCTCTCTCTCTCTCTGTTGTTGTCGCTATATGTGTAGAGTGTGTGTGTTTGTTGTCGGGAGTAGCTATGTATTAGCTGACCTGTGAGTGGTGTAGTGTGCATGTGCAATGTTGTAGTTTGCCATACGCTGTATGAGCGGTGCTTTGTGTCATGTATATATATTATGCGTCTTTCTACATGTTTGTATATAATAAATTACATTCGAATGTATTTCTGTTGTTCGTTGTAATTGCTTCACGGAACCCCAAATAGAACCTGGGTAGACGAGGTCACTCCTCCTACAAATGGTGCTGTGATACGAGTTTTATATGTTGAATATTTGTGTTTGTCAGTTGCAGTTTTGTGTCTTGGGCTTATCTTTCTGTATTTATAATCTAATATATTTTGGATATTTTCTCAGTATTCTCAGTATGACTTCTGATAGAGAACGACGGACGTTGGGTAAAACCTTTATTGGTGATATACTCACGAGTGATAAACAGTTAGACAGACATTTAGATACTATTTCTGTCGAAGAAACTACAGAACTGTGTCAGCTTGTAATGGTGTAGGACGAGGTAGACATTTGTTTAACTTTCCAATTTCGTCCACTGTCGGAAGTAAAGGTCAAAGGTCATACGAGATCCCGATTAAGCGTAGTGTTAGCGATGTCAATAGCGATCACGTGTTTTCAGCTGTTGTTTCTTCCGAGCGTGAGGTTTTATATCAAGCTATTGTCAAACCTTCAGTGGCCAATAGTATTCCTGTTTCCTGTACTAGTGGCCTTAGTTCTCAGTATTGTGGAATAGAAAATACAGATGTTTTACGGGTAGGAGAGGAACAGAATTTTGATTATCAATGCGGTGTGCCACATTGTTCAACACAGTCACTATCTGTCAGTACTACAGGGTTTACACCCATGTATTCGACTTCTATGGGAATGTCTAGTATGAATGTTACAAAGTCAGTGTCAACAATATCATCATGCTGTAGTAGTTTGTCCAGTTCTGTGATTAGGCCTCAATCTAGTAAAGGTCTCAGTGCTGTAATAAAGGAAGAAAAGGATCCTCAAAATTTCGACGGAACGACTGAATTTCAGGATTTCTTGGTACATTTTGAGCATACATCTAATTGGAATAAGTGGACAGATTTAGAGAAAGCCCAACAATTAATTATGTGTTTACGGGGATCAGCACAACAGCTTTTATCAGAGTTAAAACCCTTAGAAATGACTTGTTTTGAAACAATAAAAGTGAAATTAACGAATAGATTTGATCCACCAGGAAGAGAAGTTGTATATAAGAGAGATTTCAGAAATCGTCACAGGGAGGAAGACGAGAGTTTGGTTGCCTATGGAGAAGCTTTAAGATCAGCTGCCCGTAAGGCCTACCCAAACAAACCTGTGGACGTTCTAGGAGGTGATATGGTTGATAGATTTATAGATGGTTTAAACAGTTACGAACTTGGTAGGCACGTACAGTTTTGTCATGCTAAAACGTTAAGAGGAGGTGGTTACTGCTGCTTTGGAATTCGAATCTTTTAGTTCGAGACGTATAGGGCAGACTCTAACAGTAAAAAAGCCGCTAAATTCAAAACCGGAAGTTTCAAGTTTTGTCCAGGCTATTTCTAACGACTCTATCAGAACCGTAGTAAAAGGTGAATCAGGGTCAGATTTAGCTTCTTTAATATTAGGAGAGTGTCAGAAGTTAAACAGGAAATTGAACTCTATGAATAGAAATCATAAGGCTAGGAATATTAAAAGACTTTCTCAACGACAGTGTTTTATATGTGGTGAGTTTGGTCATGTGTCTTATGAGTGTTCATTTAAACCGGGAGCTAAAACTTTGTAAAAATAGTCAGAGACATTATATCAAGTGTTGTCAGGATTTGAATTTAGTTCCTCTTTATAGAGTGAAAGGTCGTTTGTTTGCTGGTCATGGTGTTTATGGGTTGGTTGCTAGTTTTTTTAGTGGACTCAGGATTGTCTGTTCCGTTAGTTGACTTATGCAGTCAATTTTATATATGGAGAGAAGGTATATGCCTGAGTTAAAAGAACTGGTGAGTTAAGCTAACAACAGCATCTGGTAGTAAGTTAGTGGTGTTTGACAAAGCAGATTTCTTTTTAAAGTTTGGTGACCGTAGTTTCGTGTGTGAAACTATTGTGGTGATACTTCAGGGGCTCAAACTTGGTACCTTGTGTATCGATTTTCTCTAATGGCGTGAGAGAAATAAAGTTTGGTGATTTAGAGAAGAGTCTGAAGTTTGGTGACCACAGGGTATTACTTTATATGGAACCTGCTAGTTAATGTGCTCAAGTAGAGTTTAGGGTACTGTTTCTATACCGGAAACTGATTCAGAGTGTTACTACCCAGATTATTGTTGATAAGGGATGTTGTTAGAGATGGTGTAACAAACGGGTGATCAGTTAAAATATGTACACATAAGGCAATCTAAGCGAAGGAAATAGAAACTGTTTTTTTATTAAATGTTTCCAGGACATTGTGCTTTTATTTAAACTATTTTGGGTTATTAGTTATTATTAAGTGATGTATGCAAACCATTTTATGTAAAGGGATAACATGTATTTTGTTGCAGATGTCAGGTTACTATGTCGAAGTTGAAAGTAATTATAATCCTCAAATAGAAGGCGTAAATACGAAAGCAGCCTGACTTATCTGATATTAGACTGGTGCAGAAAAAGTGATATTTTGAGTACACAAACACATTGTCAATGTGATAGTGTATGTCTTTGTCGTGTGTTGTCCCTTATCTATGTATTGTGATATTTCAGGTTTTACTTTACAGCTTTCATGAAATTGGAGTGTTTCAACCTTATGTAAAGAAGGAGAAGAGGATATAATGTAATCATTATACATGTATATATAGTTTTAGAACGAAGGAAGCTTTATTGCTGTCGTTAATGCATGTTCTGTCGTGAAGGCTAGAGCATGAATATGGGAAATGTTGTGATTATAAATGTTTTTGTTATTTTCTTTGAAGCTCCATTGCTTGTGTAATTTTTGGATGAAGATTTTTTTATTCATTTGAATTATGTTAAGAACCAAGATTTCTGTTTTGAATTGAAAGGTGTGTATATGTATTATGAATTATTCCTCGTTGTAGATATTGAATAATTTGTTGTAAGAAAAATACTAATCAAAATTATGATTTTTCTTAAAAAGAAAAGGGAAGTGTGTGGAAGTTTCGATATTTTTGTATGTTGACCATGGCCATGGTGAAGTATGAGTGTATATATGAGCGAGTGATATTATAGAATGTTAAATACTTTAATTACCTGTGAATGCTTATTTTATGTAACGAATTGTCGTGTATGTGCACGTGGCTACCGGAAGGGCGACATATCTATATATATATTCTACTTTCACTTTCAATTCTATCCTTTGTTTCTATTGGTTGTTTCTAAACTATCCTTTCATTGGCCCGGGAAACTATAAAAGAGCGTGTCTCCTTCTATTTCGGCAGTCTGTATAAGCTTTCCTGCCTGAGCAGACTCACTCTTCTCTCTCTCTCTCTGTTGTTGTCGCTATATGTGTAGAGTGTCTGTGAGTGGTGTAGTGTGCACGTGCAATGTTGTAGTTTGCCATACACTGTATGAGCGGGGCTTTGTGTCATGTATATATATTATGTGTCTTTCTACATGTTTGTATATAATAAATAACATTCGAATGTATTTCTGTTGTTATTGCTTCACAGAACCCCAAATAGAACCTGGGTAGACGAGGTCACTCCTCCTACAATAGCGTGTACTTTTCCGACTAACAGATTTTTTACATGAATCCTCATAATTCAACTTTCGATATGAAAGAAAATTCGCCCATAATCCAATCATATCATATACCATAGTGACCAGTAAGGAATTGTCTTCAATATAAGCTAAAAATATCCAGATAGGATGATTTTTGTGGTTTTCAGATAGAGTATTATAAAAATAATTACTGTGAACCCAATATTAGACACTATTGGATTACCTTACGCTGTTACGATCATCGGAAGTACATAATGTACATCCTGTAATGTAAATGAAAAGTCAACCTTTATGTTCTGAGTATCGTAAGGTTAGTTTTTGAAGCAAACATTAAAACAACGTTAGACATGGAGAAATGTTTCAAAAGTGTGTCGTCGTAAAGTACTTGTCCTATACAAAAAGGCCTACATGAAAATTGTTGAAGTACTTAAACTGTTCATGACTCAATCTATTCCAACAATGTTAGAGGTGTAGCACGATGAGACACTTTTGATCAATACGTCGTGTCTAACGTCGGTATTGCCCATCAGAAGTTTCTCAATACCGACGTCTACAATAATATTATTGGATTAGTCTCAATCATGATCAGTGAACGCGTACTGTCGTTTATCACTGAATACATGTCTTACCTCCTTTTTCACTGCTCATGTTGACTCTACTTTGAATGGCTTACAAAACTCAAAGTGTCAGATCCAGATGACGTATAAATGCCTCGGGATAATGTACGTCTAAAGCTCCTCCTCTTCTAAGAAAATGTTTTGACGTAAAGTGCAGATCTTGGCGCCACCTATGTCGTTCTAGGAGGTGATATGGTTGATAGATTTATAGATGGTTTACAGTTACGAACTTGGTAGGCACGTACAGTTTTGTCATGCTAAAACGTTAAGAGGAGGTGGTTACTGCTGCTTTGGAATTCGAATCTTTTAGTTCGAGACGTATAGGGCAGACTCTAACAGTAAAAAAGCCGCTAAATTCAAAACCGGAAGTTTCAAGTTTTGTCCAGGCTATTTCTAATGACTCTATCAGAACCGTAGTAAAAGATGAATCAGGGTCAGATTTAGCTTCTTTAATATTAGGAGAGTGTCAGAAGTTAAACAGGAAATTGAACTCTATGAATAGAAATCATAAGGCTAGGAATATTAAAAGACTTTCTCAACGACAGTGTTTTATATGTGGTGAGTTTGGTCATGTGTCTTATGAGTGTTCATTTAAACCGGGAGCTAAAACTTTGTAAAAATAGTCAGAGACATTATATCAAGTGTTGTCAGGGTTTTAATTTAGTTAGTTCCTTTTTATAGAGTGAAAGGTCGTTTGTTTGCTGGTCATGGTGTTTATGGGTTGGTTGCTAGTTTTTTTAGTGGACTCAGGATTGTCTGTTCCGTTAGTTGACTTATGCAGTCAATTTTATATATGGAGAGAAGGTATATGCCTGAGTTAAAAGAACTGGTGAGTTAAGCTAACAACAGCATCTGGTAGTAAGTTAGTGGTGTTTGACAAAGCAGATTTCTTTTTAAAGTTTGGTGACCGTAGTTTCGTGTGTGAAACTATTGTGGTGATACTTCAGGGGCTCAAACTTGGTACCTTGTGTATCAATTTTCTCTAATGGCGTGAGAGAAATAAAGTTTGGTGATTTAGTGAAGAGTCTGAAGTTTGGTGACCACAGGGTATTACTTTATACGGAACCTGCTAGTTAATGCGCTCAAGTAGAGTTTAGGGTACTGTTTCTATACCGGAAACTGATTCAGAGTGTTACTACCCAGATTATTGTTGATAAGGGATGTTGTTAGAGATGGTGTAACAAACGGGTGATCAGTTAAAATATGTACACATAAGGCAATCTAAGCGAAGGAAATAGAAACTGTTTTTTTATTAAATGTTTCCAGGACATTGTGCTTTTATTTAAACTATTTTGGGTTATTAGTTATTATTAAGTGATGTATGCAAACCATTTTATGTAAAGGGATAACATGTATTTTGTTGCAGATGTCAGGTTACTATGTCGAAGTTGAAAGTAATTATAATCCTCAAATAGAAGGCGTAAATACGAAAGCAGCCTGACTTATCTGATATTAGACTGGTGCAGAAAAAGTGATATTTTGAGTACACAAAACACATTGTCAATGTGATAGTGTATGTCTTTGTCGTGTGTTGTCCCTTATCTATGTATTGTGATATTTCAGGTTTTACTTTACAGCTTTCATGAAATTGGAGTGTTTCAACCTTATGTAAAGAAGGAGAAGAGGATATAATGTAATCATTATACATGTATATATAGTTTTTAGAACGAAGGAAGCTTTATTGCTGTCGTTAATGCATGTTCTGTCGTGAAGGCTAGAGCATGAATATGGGAAATGTTGTGATTATAAATGTTTTTGTTATTTTCTTTGAAGCTCCATTGCTTGTGTAATTTTTGGATGAAGATTTTTTTATTCATTTGAATTATGTTAAGAACCAAGATTTCTGTTTTGAATTGAAAGGTGTGTATATGTATTATGAATTATTCCTCGTTGTAGATATTGAATAATTTGTTGTAAGAAAAATACTAATCAAAATTATGATTTTTCTTAAAAAGAAAAGGGAAGTGTGTGGAAGTTTCGATATTTTTGTATGTTGACCATGGCCATGGTGAAGTATGAGTGTATATATGAGCGAGTGATATTATAGAATGTTAAATACTTTAATTACCTGTGAATGCTTATTTTATGTAACGAATTGTCGTGTATGTGCACGTGGCTACCGGAAGGGCGACATATCTATATATATATTCTACTTTCACTTTCAATTCTATCCTTTGTTTCTATTGGTTGTTTCTAAACTATCCTTTCATTGGCCCGGGAAACTATAAAAGAGCGTGTCTCCTTCTATTTCGGCAGTCTGTATAAGCTTTCCTGCCTGAGCAGACTCACTCTTCTCTCTCTCTCTCTGTTGTTGTCGCTATATGTGTAGAGTGTCTGTGAGTGGTGTAGTGTGCACGTGCAATGTTGTAGTTTGCCATACACTGTATGAGCGGGGCTTTGTGTCATGTATATATATTATGTGTCTTTCTACATGTTTGTATATAATAAATAACATTCGAATGTATTTTCTGTTGTTATTGCTTCACAGAACCCCAAATAGAACCTGGGTAGACGAGGTCACTCCTCCTACAATAGCGTGTACTTTTCCGACTAACAGATTTTTTACATGAATCCTCATAATTCAACTTTCGATATGAAAGAAAATTCGCCCATAATCCAATCATATCATATACCATAGTGACTAGTAAGGAATTGTCTTCAATATAAGCTAAAAATATCCAGATTTTTTTTTTCCAGGATTTTTGTGGTTTTCAGATAGAGCATTATAAAAATAATTACTGTGAACCCAATATTAGACACTATTGGATTACCTTACGCTGTTACGATCATCGGAAGTACATAATGTACATCCTGTAATGTAAATGAAAAGTCAACCTTTATGTTCTGAGTATCGTAAGGTTAGCTTTTGAAGCAAACGTTAAAACAACGTTAGACATGGAGAAATGTTTCAAAAGTGTGTCGTCGTAAAGTACTTGTCCTATACAAAAAGGCCTACATGAAAATTGTTGAAGTACTTAAACTGTTCAGGACTCAATCTATTCCAACTATGTTAGAGGTATAGCACGATGAGACACTTTTGATCAATACGTCGTGTCTAACGTCGGTATTGCCCATCAGAAGTTTCTCGATACCGACGTCTACAGTAATATTATTGGATTAGTCTCAATCATGATCAGTGAACGCGTACTGTCGTTTTATCACTGAATACATGTCTTACCTCCTTTTTCACTGCTCATGTTGACTCTACTTTGAATGGCTTACAAAACTCAAAGTGTCAGATCCAGATGACGTATAAATGCCTCGGGATAATGTACGAGCTCCTCCTCTTCTAAGAAAAATGTTTTGACGTAAAGTGCAGATCTTGGCGCCACCTATGTCTACTTCCGGTTTGTGAAGGGGAGTAACTCGACAATTGCCAAACGCCAGTGAAAGCGTCTAATAATATTTGTTTGCGTCTCTGGGATTTACTTATATATACCAGAATGAGTGGTGAAAAGGGAGGTAAGGAATGTCTTCTGATAGGATATCTCATCATTGATCAATGCCGCGTCTCCACTGTCTTCATGGTTTCTATTAACGCCTGGATGGCCGATAGTATAATAATCCCAAACGAGAAATGAACCTGGAAGTAAACTAAGGGCATTACAGTATCGTTAGACGTAAATGAACTGAAACTTACCGGGCTCTATTCTCATATATATATATATATATATATATATATATAATATATATATCCACGGTATCTATTTGATCAATGTCAAAAACCCATTTATGGATACCTTCAAAAGATTAATGCTAATCTGTAGACTTGCTGAGAAATAGTAAAAGCAATCGTGCATATGCTACCGAATCCATAGCCTACAGTCTGCTTACAGATGGGATCCACCCAGGCCACATGCTGTCAAGATATTGGCTAAAAAAAGTGGTATGTGAAATTCTCTTAAAAAATTGTTCAATTTAAATAAACTGTTTACTTAAACACCAACAAGGAGGTATAAAACAGACCAACAACATGAATAGTGTAGGCATATCCGGCCCAAACACAGAGACTTCAGGGGCAGGTAGTAAGAAGAGAAATATTGACAATGTACTCAGTATGTGCGGTAAGTGCGATAATCAACTCACTGAAAATTCGCGACATATTCCATGTGATGGGTGTGAACTCTTATTCTGCCAAAAATGCACAGGTATCAGTGACAATATGTACATCTGTATAAAAAATGGCGAATCGGCTAATATGATTTGGTCATGTCGAAGCTGCAAACGGCTACAACCGTCTATACAGGAGATGAATAACTCGCTACACAAAATCTGTGCAGCAAACGACTCGAGACTACAACAAATTGAATCCCAAATTAAAAACATCAATATTGGGACAAGGGAGATTGTGAGAGAAGAAATAAACATATCAAAGGAGAACATATTATCCGAACTAAAGGAAAACCTAAACAAACTTGTAGACAGTAGGAGTCAGGAGCTTGAAAAACGTAAACAAAAAGAACTAAATATAATACTATTCAATGTTCCAGAAAAGAGTGATGAAAACAACTTGAGAAACAAAAAAAATGGATGAAAGGGATGTTGCTCTTATAGCAAGTGCCTTAGGGTTAGACTCACTGGAAATTTTAGCAAACTACAGGGTAGGACGTCCTGCTGTGGAAAAAACCAGACCCTTGATAATAGGACTTGGCAGTAAATTACAAAGGAAATTCCTACTCGAAAATGCTAGATATATAAAGCATAAGGTAGAACCACGCCTGCAAAGAGTCATCCTGACTTGTGACCTTACAGAAACCCAGAGACAAGAACGTCGTGAACAATTCAAAGACAGACTACGCGGAAACATTGAACCGGGCAACAATCATAGTGTCCCCAAGGATACCATCTAGGGATGGGTATCGCGGAAAATTTTGTATCGCGATATATCACGATACATCATAAGTGTATTATGATACATATCATGATATTTTGGTATTATTTTTGTATAATAAGAATTGCATGTTTTTTTTCTGTCAATCACCTAAAAAGAGTATGAAATAAATGTTTTGTCAATATATCACTTTTATTCTTGTTTTTATCTATAAAATGCGAGATAATGTCTGTGTTACTTCCGCTCGATGTTTTGCAAACACTTAACGTTACTACTGGACGGGACTCAGTAGCTGGGTGATGGCGACGCAACTGAGTCGTCAGGTTCCTTGTTCCGCCACTACATTTAACGATTGCCGTACACAATCGACATCCAGCGATGCTTTCCTCGTTATTTCTTTCCCCTTTACGTACTGTAAGGCCAAAATGCTGCCATACAACCGCCTTTGCTTCGGATTTTTTACGAGGTTATCATTCGTGCCTATGAAGGCCGCCATTTTGAAACGTTACTAAGCACAAGATCAATCATAATCTACGTATGATAACCTGTACATTTGTCTGAAATGTTGTTAAAATATATATTTTAGTTTTAATTTTTATACAAATTCTCATTTTAAAAATATTTCCCGTCAAAAACGAAATTTTCACTGACATATACGGGAAATCCCCGAATGATTCCGAGTGAACCGATACGACTAAATCGTACTGCGATACGTATCGTTTTCAAAATGAACCTGGATATATCGGTATACCGATAATACCGCACACCACTAATACCATCAACGGTAACAATAACACTTCAGGCCAATACTCTGGTAAGAATCAAATGAAAGCGAACATCTCACTGACTCGCGTACTACCTCAACCGCTGCCACTTGATCCGTCTCAAGGTGCTCGGCACAAACAAATACCTCGCCGTGAACAACAACGTGAAACTATGCTGATGCCTGAAATTGTAAGAACCAACCAACAGGGTGACCTGATGTCCGGGGACTGCCTCAACACAGGCCACCCTAATGTGTTGAATACAAGATCAAGCACAAATCGATCCTCCATCAAACAGGGGGAAAACCTGCTGTTCGGGGACTGCCTCACCACAGCACCCCCTGTCGGAATCGGAGTAAGTCTAGTATCGACTAGTAAACAACAAAGACTCCCGCCTCTAACACAATTCCCAAACGTCAACAATGGATCGTTAACAATTAGTCCTATAAGAAAATCAGACTCAGAGGATGAAATGGATGTTAGTCAGCATTCAATCGATGACAGTAAGGATAATGAGACACTGCCTTACGCGATTCCATCACAGGAATCTTACCTCAATGTAACAATTGGTGACGTGGAAAATTCTCAAAGACAACAAACATCCCCAACCTCTCCAGAACTATCCAGGAGCTAGGATAGTTGTTTTAACTCGCAGTCAAGTTCCCTAAAAATACCAGAGCCAGTCCTGCAAAATCCGAACAACCTAAAAGTCTATTATTCCAATGTCGATACTCTTACACCAACCAAAAAGTTCGAACTTGAGGAATATGTTGAAAGAGAACAACCTGACCTTATCTGTTTGACTGAAATTCTCCCCAAGATGAGTGTTTACCCGTTAAGCAACTCGATATATGAACTAGTAAACTACCATGCCTTCTTTAGTGATGAAAATAAACGAGGAGTAGTGATCTATGTTAAAAACATATTTGACTCTGGAAAAGTCTGCCTAAACACCAACTGCAGTGACTATGTTACATGTTCTATCAAACTACGCGACCGAGACATCTTGATCATCTGCTGTATGTATCGTAGCCCTAACAGCGCGAATGAGGATAACACAAAAATTAACAACGTCATCAAAGCAGTTTTTAACACACCAGCGTCGCACAAAGTAATTGTGGGTGATTTTAATCACAAGGAAATTGACTGGATCAATCAGTCGTATTCAGCAAGCATTGAGCATCAATCATCTAAATTCCTCGAAACGATAAGAGACTGTTTTTTTTATCAACATGTTAAGGAACCGACCAGGTACAGAGAGGGTCAAACTCCAAATCTACTTGACCTTGTGTTCTCCAATGAGGAAAACATGATAGAAGACTTGACCTATAATCAAAGCCTAGGCAAAAGCGACCACCTAGTGTTAACATTCAAGACCATTGTATATTGCCAACAAACACCAAACAACCGCTCAGATAACAAGCTCAATTTTCATAAAGGTGATTATAAAGATATTTCAGCGCACTTAACTGAAGTAAATCTAGTCGACCTCGAAAATATTCCAGGAGTAGTTGAGGCTTGGGATTCTCTTGCTGTCCTTATTAATAACAGTATTAAATTACATGTACCAGTGAGCAGGGCATCCCGGGCAAAATCCTACAGGAAGCACTACATCGACAAGACTTCTCGTGATGCAATTCGCAAAAAAAGTAGACTTTGGAAAAAATACCAACACTGTAAAACAGCAACAAACTTCAATAAATACAAGGAAGCGAGAAACACGACAACATCAGTTATAAGACGCTCCAAATACAACTATGAGAAAGACCTAGCCAGTAGAATAAAAACAAACCCAAAACTCTTCTGGAAGTACGTAAGATCCAAAATAAAAACTTCCACTGTTATAAATTCACTGGAGAAATCTAATGGGGAACTGACCAAGACTGACCAGGAAACTGCTGACACCTTCAATGAGTACTTTGCAAGTGTATTCGTGGAAGACGCCAATGCTGAACTACCTGAACTCCAAGAAATAAATTTCCAATATGTTCTTGATTCAATCTCTGTCACATCTGAAATGGTAGTCAAAGCAATAAAGAAACTAGACCCAATGAAAGCGCCAGGACCTGATGGAATCCATCCGAAACTTATTTTTGAAACAGCTGATGCAATCGCAAACCCCTTGTCAATAGTGTTCAACAAGTCAATTCAACAAAGTAAATTACCTGACTCGTGGAAAACAGCAAACGTGTGTCCGATTTTTAAAAAGGGATCTAAAAAGTCACCAGGCAATTATAGGCCAATAAGCCTTACATCAGTCCCTTGTAAAGTCCTACAACGTATTGTTCGAAACAGTATCATTGAACACATGGACCGCGAACAACTGTTCTCGAAGCACCAACACGGTTTCAGATCTGGTCACTCGTGTACGACCCAACTTCTGGAGGCTGTAGAAGACTGGACGGAGATCATGGACAAGGGAGGCAATACTGATGTTATTTATCTCGACTTCTGTAAGGCCTTCGATAAAGTGTCACACCGCCTTCTACTAAATAAACTTTACCATTATGGCATTAGAGGTTTAGTTCTGAAATGGATTAAAAACTTCCTCACTAACATGACACAACGTGTAGTCATCAACGGAAGCGAATCAAACCTACTACCCGTAACAAGTGGAGTCCCGCAGGGCAGTGTCCTAGGACCAGTTCTCTTCCTTATTTTTGTGAACGATATGCCAGACGTAGTAGATTGTGTGGTGAAACTGTTTGCTGACGATACAAAACTTTACTCTTCCATATCAAGTCCTGAGGAGCAACAAGCTCTCCAAAACAGCATCAATAAAATCACAGCTTGGACTGAACAGTGGCTGATGACGCTCAACAATACAAAATGTAAACATATGGAGATAGGACGTACTACAAGACACTCCTCCTACAGTTTAACACAGTCTGGAACAACGTCAGAAATCGAAAAAGTAGATCAAGAAAAAGACTTAGGAGTTCATTTTGATGTGAAATTGAACTTTAGTTACCATGTCTGCAGTGTAGTATCAAAAGGAAACAAAGTACTTGGCATAATCTTCAGAACTTTCACATTTATGGACACGCAAATGTTCTTAACCCTTTACAAGACGTTAGTCCGGCCTCATCTTGAGTATGCCTCTACAGTTTGGTCACCACAGTTTGTAAAGGACAAAGTTGCCATAGAAAACGTCCAAAGAAGGGCAACCAAACGAGTGAACTCATTGCAAGACTTGCCGTATAGTGAACGACTAAAACGTCTCGGCCTACCAACTCTAGAGTACAGGAGGATTAGATTAGACATGGTGGAGGTGTTCAAAATCATCAACAATATAGATATTGTAGACCATCAAAGAATGTTTTCCTTCGCACGATATGGATCTACCAGAGGACACTCAAAAAAACTATACAAGAGACAAGTTAGACTTAATACCAGCAAAAATGTGTTCAGTAACAGAGTCATTACACAATGGAACTCACTACCAGAATCAGTTGTATCGGCGCCAACGACCAATAGTTTCAAAAGCCGCCTAAACAATCATTGGAAAGACCATCCCAATAAATTCACACCATCATTTTAATATGTAAAGGATCAAAATGTGGTTAATATGGACCAAGAGACATTTAACGGTTCAATATCCCCTAAACAACCATTGGAAAGACTCAATATCTGTCTAATAAATTATTGGTAGGACCATCCCAATTAATTCTAACCATCATTACATTATGTACAGGATCATATGTGCTAAATATTGACCAAGAGACAATTAACGGTTCAATATCCCCTTATCGAAATTATGTAAATATTTTTTTCGTTTACTTTTTTCTCATATAAGTAACGAAAGGACAAGTTCGATCAAGTGCATCTAAGGTACCAATATATTTTAGCTACAAGTGAGGCATAGTGTCTATATATTTTATCAAAAAAAAAAAAAAAAAAATATGAGAAGAACTATCAATATTAGGTTAACAAATTAGGATGCTAATGTATATATACGTCACACCGGAAGAAGTATCTATAAGTAGAGAAGTTATCCACTAAGGGACAACCATATCTACTACGAGCCATGACATTCAAGAGGCATCTTTACAAGCCAAGACAGGCTTCCTTTTGATGCACTTCAAAAGATTAATGCTAATCCACCCACTTTGACTTCTCAAAATCAAAATACTGAAGGTACATTAAGGTGGAGAGTGGGGACTTCATGAAAGGTTTTCGGTAAATTGTGTCAGTGTGCGAAACAAATATGCTTAAAACGAAGGATTTTTAGACAAAAGTGGAAACACAATGTAGAATAGATTGATACCCTGGTTAAAAGCAACATATCCTATAGTATTCCATAGGAACATGAGCAAAAATAACCATTTTTCACTGCGTATACTGGCTGGCGAAGAACATATTATGATATCGGTATACAAACAATCTAATTAAAATTAGACTTGTAATTCTGCTCTACTACAATACTCTACGTTAGGTTCCAATACAAGATCTAACAGAGCTCCATTCGGGGTCTCCTCAGCTGTGTTTAGAATGTAACATTTTCGGCATGAAAATTGATAATCAGAAAGCCGGATTTAGTATGAAAACATAGAAAAAAATTATTATTTATTTAATATTCAACTTGTAATTGCCTTTTGTACTTGCCCAGCCTGCTGATAACGTTACATCTCTAATAGATCTAAATGCACTTGCTTGCAGCGCCAGGATATGCCTATCCACCCCAGTATGGGCAGCCCACACCACCAGGTTATAATGCAGTGCCACAACAGCAGTCATATGGACCTCCATCGGGAGCCCCAATGTATCAAGGTGATCATCCACATTTCCAACCTCAGATGGCGGCTGGACAAACACAGGTAAACAAAGATATAGAGAATATTCCTTGTTTCTTAATGGATACCGGTAACAGCAATATATTCATCAAGAAACAGGAATTTTCTATTTATTAGACCCAAAAGGTCAGGATGACCTAGGCCTGTTGTCATCATGCATCGTCCGCCGACGTGCCTCCTGCCTAAACTTTTTAGTTAAACAACTTCTTCTCAATAACCGAAAAGCCCAGAGTACTGATATTTGCCCTGTAGCATGCTGGGATGAAGGGCTTCCAAGTTTTTTTTCAAATGAATGACCTTGACCTCTAATCCAATCAGATCCTTATAACCACTCCGTTCAATAGGGGATCTGACAACATCCCATAAGGGGTCATGTTCGGATGACCTTTAGAAATGGAAATCAATTTGCTACCATCAGAATCTTGAATGTGAATTTCAGGGGACAAAATAGTTGGAAAAGCTGTCAGAATTATTTTCATGCATATAGTCATCTCACACAAATAGTACAACATAGCTAAATGTATATGTGAAATAGGATGAAATGACGTTTACAATGAATGTAGCAATGTGTAGAAATGCATGTGATCACAAGTAAAGCTGGTATAAAAGTTATCCGAACATGACCCCTTATGAAATTTTGTCAGATCCTCTATTGAATGGAGTGGTTATAAGGATCTGTATTTTAATCATAATACCTTTATTCAAGATCACAGGGGTCAAAAAGGCTAAAATCTTTAAACAACTTGTGAATAACTAAGAGGTCTAGAGACCTAGTGTTGGACCTGTGACATGCTGGGATGAAGGGCTACTAAGTTTGTTCGAATGAATGACCTCGACCTTCATGCAATGTCACAGGGGTCAAATAGGCCAAAATCTTTAAACAACTTCTCAAGAACTGAAAGGCCAAGGGTACTTTATTGGGCCTGCTGCATGCTGGGATGAAGGGCTACCAAGTATGTTCAAATGAATGACCCTAACCTTCATTCAAGG
Organism: Argopecten irradians; assembly: GCF_041381155.1. Lineage (NCBI taxonomy): Eukaryota > Metazoa > Mollusca > Bivalvia > Pectinida > Pectinidae > Argopecten > Argopecten irradians. Next base: position 6,457,022 of record NC_091141.1, read on the forward strand.
TCACAGGGGTCAAACAGGCTAAAATCGTAAACAGCTTTTCGTGAATAACTAAGCGAGGCCTACAGACCCGATATTGGGCCTGCGGCATGCTTGTATAGAGGGCCACTAAGTTTGTTAAAATGAATGAACTTGATTTTCATTCAAGGTCACAGGGGTCAAAAAAGCTAAAATCTTTTAACGACTACTTCTCAAGAACTGAAATGCCCAGGGTACTCATACCGGGCTGTGTCATGCTGAGATGAAGTTTGTTCAAATTAATGAATGACCTCGATCTTCATTCAAGATCACAGACCTGATATTGGAGCTGCGGCATGCTGGGATAAAGGTCTACCAAGTTTGTTCAAATGAATGACCTTGAATTTCATTCAAGTTCACAGGGATCAAATAGGCTAAAATCTATAAACAACTTCTTGTCAATAACTAAGAGGCCTAGAGACTGGATACTGGACTTTTAGGATGGTAGGGATTAAGAAACCTTCATTCATGGTCTAATTCATCAAATTCATTAGAACCTGAACTTCTTTAATAAAGTTGTATGATTTATGATTATAACCTTCGCTTTTTTTTGTCATAGTGAAAACTGTTTAAGTGTTTAATATACAAATTTTTCACTGTCTATCTGAGGTTAAAACTTTCTAATTTTACTACATTTTATAAAGTTGAAGCACTGGAAGTATTTTTTTTAATAAAAATAAAAAGTCTTTTTATCGTATACAGGAGAAAATAGGCTCCAAAGATTCAGAATCATTCCAAACTCTTCTGAACATCATTTCCACAATTTTGAAGTAACACGAGAGTTGTGAAACCAAGAGAAAATGTCAACAATTTTTCATAAACAAAAAATATGGCCGACCTCCGTGTAAATTACAATATTTGATACACACAATATTTTATGGCAATGTGTGAATTAAATGTTTCAAATACTCACTCTGTAGACATATCCCTATTACCAACATGATTTGCTCATATTAGCCTGAAGGAAAAACGTAAACAAACACATGTGCGCTTACGCTAGTTACCTCATCAGCAATATATGATCCCTAGATTTCGGCTGTCTTATAGCCAGACATATGCTTTTGGGGAGCTGAATCACCAAGTTACATGTCCATGTTCAAATATCAAATGTTTATGCAACAAATCCTCATAGTGTAATTTGCATGAAATATAACTTTAAAAGAGCTCTGTTGTATTGCCACTACTATATTCTTTGAGGTATTGTACGTGTATTATGCCAGCAGCCAGATGACCGTTAAGGCCCATGGGCCTCTTATTATATTTTTACGTCTCTATCTGAGGTCTAAACTAGTCCAACTGATGTGTACATGTTAGTTCCACACATACATGAAGCACAAATTTCTAGAAAAGAATAACTAAAGATAATCTTATGCAACACATTTATGCTCTAAAATAAAAAAAAAGTTATAGGAAAGATGCACGTAATATTATAATTTGGTTTGGTATTTTAAAAAAAATCCCGCCAAAATGATATTTTCTCTGCATGTAGATGTTGTGTTCTGATTGGTCAATATTGAATGTAAATATCAAAAAAAAAATACTAGGTGTCACATATATTTTCACCATAAAACCTGATATTTCACTCTGAAAAATGTAATAAATTTTATTTCCCCTTGCCACCAGATCCACGTAGTGCCCCCACCCCAGACCTTCTCAGAACCCCCTCCACCTGATTACATGACCAGGGCTATCTTCACCACGGTCTGCTGTTTCTGGCCAGTGGGAATATTTGCCATCATGAAAGCCAGTGAGGTAAGATGTGTATAACTCTAAAATGTTGATGTTACTGTAAGATCATGAAGTGATAATTTGCCATATTTGTCCCACCTTACGTAATTTTCAACATTAGATAAAATCCAGTTGGATTTAAAAATAAAAAACATAATTTGAATAACAAGTGTGCATTCTTTATACTTGATCTACCTTCATCTTTCTATAGTTTCCTGAAATAAATGACTTTGGGACGACTTAGAAGTTATATTTGTATATACAGGATTTAGGGGTTATACATGTTTATATGAAAAATCTTTTAATAAGTTCTAGTGAAAAGGAGATGTGTATTATATAATTTATTTTAATTTCTTGTTGTCTTTATTGAAAATAATTCATTATGTTATAATCGCTGATGAGTAACACAGGTACAAAATGTCTCTTGTATGTGTTATTGTAGAAACATTTCATTTTAAACACATTATGTAATTTTTCAGGCAAAAAATGCTTATGCAAGAGGTGACTTTCAGCGGGCGAGAGAGCTTTCAGACTCGGCCAGGCGATTTTCCAACATCGCCATTTTCGCTGGTGTTGCCAGTATTATTGTGTCCATGATCATTGTCGGAGTATATGTGGGTCTGATCATGACTAATATGAGGAGCTACTAGGATCCGACTCCTCAATCATTGATGTCACTTTTTATATGGCATCATCTGTGGCAAATTCAAACTTAGATTTAGGCTATTTCAGGTAATGAGCTCTATTTCTGGAAATAAGTTCTTATAATAATTGAGTAATAGTGTACTAGATCATGTCATGTATAGTTAAATAACAGCATTAACAGAGGCCTACATTTCAATCCTTACAGTATAGCCAGACTTACAAGTGTTTTCTCGAGTCTTGTTATAGGAGACAGCAAATCAAGTTAGTATTATGAACAAAGGACATACAGACACCTACATATTACTGAGTTGTATGGAGAGTACAATGAGTACCTGTATGTTAAAACTCTGTGTTGTAACAATGTACAATATACTGTAATTACTTCAGCCACGGATCCTCTAGTGTGCTGAACATCTATGTGTGGTGGTATGAAGATGTTATTATTATCATTACCGTATTCGATCCAATAAGCGCCCATATCCCTATTAGCGCCCCTCCGCCTTTTGATTCCTCAATTTCAATTGCTCGGGCGTAAATAAAGACTAAAACTATCAAAAACTATAAAGGTTTGCATTTTTGTTTTTGCAATAATTTCTTCTTAGTAACCATCTTGTCATTTTCTTAATTTTCTAAATGCGCTGGGCGCTTATTGGGTCAAATACGGTATATATAATTATATGATATACATAATCCACATATACTGTATGTATCAGTATTGTACAGACTGAAGTATTCTGCTCCATATGTTTGATAGGTTTAAACTATGGTAGGAATTCTAAAGACAAATCAACCATTTATATATAATGTTGATGACCAGCCAGTACAAATATGATGGCCCCTTTTGTTTTAGTCTTCTATATATATGTGTGGACCATGCATTGTTAGTATTGATCCCCGGGCCCATCATACTAACTTGGGATATAAGATGTGCCTTTGAAAGTAGGTCCTTCTACATTTAGATGGTTAATCATTTCTCTGGAGCCTGTGCTTCATTAAGGTAAGTGTTTCCATTCTTTATTTTATATGTAACAGAGAAGTTTTAGCATCATTGAATGATAACAACTTATAACTTACACTTTATGCCGAATGAAAATCTACATGTAGATCAATAAATGAAATGATTAACAATCTTAAAGGGTTTTAATGACTATTTGATCAGATATAATTGTAGAAAAGAAATCAATATCTACCTATGTTCATGAAGTATTGTAATTATCAGGTATTGTAGTGTTGGTATAATTATATTGTTTATAGACTATATATACTGTGAATGTTATATACTTATACTAGTATTAATGAAGTAGAAGTTGTCCCATATCTTTACACACAGGATATATTTGTTTGTTAGAGAGGTTGTATATTTCATTATTGTTTATAGAAATAGTTATACATTGTACAATGCATTTGTTCTGCCTTTGGATTATATAGAGTTACCCGCCCCTAGCAGGTTTGATTGATCAGATGACATTTGTTGTTGAAAGTTATATACATATTTGTTTATGCATCATAAATTTATGTGATAACACTGATTTTCTCACTGAAACTTATGGGGTTCCAAAATGGTTTGCTCAAAGGAGCAGATAAAATTTTGAAGTTTTAAAAACAACAGAATTTGGAAATTACGGCTGTTTAGTCCTTCATTATATTTTTTAGTTCTTACAAAACTTTTTAACATTTTGGTCATTTTATTGTATTAAAGGTACCCTTTAAGGATTTATATGAATTTTATTTTATTGGATCCGATATTTTGTAATTTGTTTGTTATAGCTTCGGCTAATTTATATGTATTATTAGTGCAGGTTATAACATATTCTGTTATTGTTCAGGGTTCAGCCAATGTTTGTTGATGACATTGGTTGACATGAGGAATGACAACTCCCATTATCAGGGGTACATAACTCTGAAATGCATACAGACCTGATGCTATCCACTGATGTTGTCATGAAATGGTTGTTTTTGTTTATAAAACCTTTTTTTATTATTATACTAATAACTACTTTTTAACTTAGCAAATATCAACTGTTAAACTTGTAGCTATGCTTTTTTGACTTTTTTTTTTATAATATTTTTGTATGTAAATTTCAAAGAAATAATTGTCTTTTTCCTTCAATTAAGAGATATCTGAAGTTCAATGACAGTCCCATTTATGAGGTCTATGAACATTACCTTGTTAATCTATATGCTTTTCATTCTTGCAATGTTGTGTTTACCGAGGAAAGGAGCGTAATGCATATTTATTATTGATACTACAATGATTTCAGGGGTTTAGCATAAATTCCCAGACAAACTACAGTGTTTTAAAGTTATTATATTTCAAATAATATGCATAGATTAGCGTCTCAATTCCTGTGGTCATTGGACTGACAGATGTCTGATGGCAGCCTAGGTTTGAAGCTTTGGAATAGTTAATTGATATGTTAGGTTCGGCCATTAACTCTGTAATATTCAAAGACGGAAAAATTCAATAAACAAATTCCTGCCATGCACACTATATTTTTCAGACATGACATACATGTATTATCTTATCACTAAAATAGTTTTCTTTTCTCAGTGTAAAGCTAATATTTACCTGTAACTCTGATAAATAAGAATGAAGCCTTGCCTGCAGCTCCCTATTTAGTTTGCTAAACCTGCCTATATTATTAGGTTTTTTTTTTATAAATGCCTAAAATATATAAGGCCAAAAAGCCTTATCATATAGGTAGGTTAAGCGGACTACTGCCTATTGAACAGGTCAAATGATTATTCTATATACGAAAAAACCAATTGCCGTTAAAGTATTTTTGTCTACTATATAAATGTGTACCCTACAAAACACAGCCACTATTGCTTGCCGTATAGACAACTGTACTAAAATTATGCATTTCAAACTGTAACTTGCAACTTCTCGTAATTTTATGCAATTAAATGTTCAAGTGTTATACATTGTATTTGATACATAAATTGTGAAAGATTAGTTTTGATGCTACATTATTGTTTAAAAAAGTATCTTTAAAATAATTTAGTTGTATCATATATTTCTATCCATTTGTTTTTAATTTTTCATTATTTTAAAATGACGTCCTTGAAAAACGTTTGGAATAAAAACTGATTATTGACAGTTTAGATAATATCTTTAAAGTTTTATTTGGGTATTAATATCACTTTTTTACAAATTTTTAATGGGGTATTAAATGTCTACATTTTAATGTATACTCCGTAATATTGTATATTTCAATAAATGTGGAGTGGAAAAAATTGATGTGTTATGGTTTTTTTCACGCTAAGTTTGGAACCAAATTTAAACAATTTCTTCAAAACATGTCGATTGGCATCATGTTACTGCTCACAAAATTGAAAAAAAAATGCAAATTGAAATATAGTTTCAAACAAGCACACAATCCAACCAGAGTTCAACAATTACATTAGGTATATACACTCTAGTGGTGACATAGTTACCAACCGTTGACAGGAAGTACATATATATCATTCAGGAAGGACTACACACTATAAATACATAAATCCATGAAAAATAAAGTTAAGAGAAAAAAACAAAAAAACACGTTACATGTAAGTAACGATCCTATTCTAGCTCTCGTAGAACGTACATGTTCTATCGTTCTAAGGTATATTCTAATAATAATATCGAATAAATCGCTGTGGCATATTTTACCTAAGATTGTTATAGGATGAAGAATTGACTTCAGCTATGAGTAGAAGTATGTCATTATGACATATAAAACAAATTTGCATCTTGGATGAAAACTGCAACCATATTTTTTCTACTTAATTTTTATTAATTGAGACTTTAAAAATGAAAACATGAATTTGCACCCCTTGACCTCTTTGACACCCTGTCATCGGACAAGAAACTGGAACTATTCGAAATTATAGAAAATGACAAGCCAGATATCATTTGTTTAACTGAAAGTTTTCCAAAACAAACATGCCTTCATCTCGACGAGGATTCCTATCATCTGGGAAACTACACAACTAATATCTCAGCAGTTAATCACAGAGGAGTAGTAATCTACACCAGAGATACACCGAATGCTGAAAAAACTGATCAGCACATACCTTTTCAAGAATATACTACAATCTCAGTAAATCTCTGTTCCCCAGGACGGGGGGGGGGGGCAAACATGTCTTTTTCCCCCCCCCCCCCTCATGCTTCATTCTAGAAAATTTTCCGCTGCGCGGCGCATTTCCTAAAACGTTCAAGCACATAATGTCAAACCTTAAATAGTAAAAATTCAATACACACGAACTAGACTAAAATGTCCATCAAGGGATTCTATGTACTATTTAAAAAATGCTCTTAAATATATGTCTTAGCGAGACAATTAATTCATTTTTTTTATGTTACACAACAATGTACCGATGGTGTGAAGCCGGTATATTCAGATCGAGTAGGGTTGCATAATTTTATCATTTCTAAATGCAGATAGCTATAAATCGAAAAATTACCATGTTAAGAACGCTTTATAATCATTAAAATACATCGTAAAACTCATCTCGGTCATTCTAAATCGTAATTTTTTCGCCCCCCCCCCCCAAACACCAAATTCTCGCGCCTTTAGGCGCTCGCAAATTCATCAAAATGCATCGTAAAACTCATCTAAGCCATTGTAAAACGTATTTTTTTTCCGGGGGAGACCCCCGCACCCCCCCCCCCCCCCCCACCAAAATCTCGCGCTATTCTAAATCGTAATATTTTTCCCGGGGGAGGCCCCGGACCCCCCAAACACCAAAATCTCGCGCTTTCGGGCGCTCGCAAAATCATCAAAATACATTGTAAAACTCATCTCAGCCATTCTAAATTACAATATTTTTTCTCGGGGTTCACCCTCAGACCCCTAAAACACCAAAACCTCGCGCCTTCGACGCTCACACGCTAATTTGGCCAATTTGCGTATTCGTTAATTTCCTTTTAGCGACCCCACTGTCTATAATATATGTGTACAATGATTAAATTTAATGATATATGAAAAATGTACATAAAGCATATATATGGTGGGGAGTTGAATTAATCTCCTCCTGAAGGTGCGGCGGCAGGAGGGGGGGCGTTACAAAATATTGAGGACCTTTGCCTTTGAGGACCCAACCCCCAACACGTTACCGAGAAACACAAACTCCCGCATCTTCATTAGACCTCATTTTTAGCAACGAAGAAGATATGATACGAAACATATTTCATGTATGAGGACTGGGAAAAAGTGACCATCTAAGTCTCCAGTTTAGACGTGATTGCTTACAAATGTACAAGAAAGCGCCACTAGACAACCAAACTTCAACCCATCGAAATTTCTTCAAGGGTCAGTACACAGAGATAAAAATTAACCTCGCCAAGAGAGACTGTCATCGCTTAGACTCAACCCAAGATGCTAATGTAGCTAAGAATTCCCTTACTGTTCAATTTAACAACATTATAGGGAAATTTATACCAGTGAGTAAGGGGAGTAACTACAACAAACCTCAAAACCGTAAATTGAGTCATGAAGCAAAGTCAGCCATCCGAGCTAAAAATCGTCTCTGGATCAAATACAGGTCTACATTGTAAGACAGAAGATAACTTAAGACTTTACAAATCTGCCAGAACCATTCTACAAAACAAATTCGATCCTCGAAATACAACTATGAAAGTGACCTAGCTGGGAAGATCAAACCAAATTAAGTGTATTTGTCAAAGATCAAGATGTCGAATTACCTCCCTTTCCCCAAAGAAACCAACAAGATGACATAGTCAAATAGACATCACAGAAGAAAAGGTACTTAAAGCCATCCAGAAAATTAACCCTAACAAGTCTCATGGCCCTGACAAACTTCACCCAAAATTCATAACTGAGACAGCAGAAGAACTTAAAGGACCTTTAAAATTATTTTTAAGAAGTCCCTACAAAACTGTAAATTACCATCAGCATGGAAAGAAGCCATAGTCACTCCATTATTCAAAAAGAGAGCAAAAAATGATCCTAGCAATTACTGACCAATAAGCTTAACATCAGTTCCATCTAAAATCATGCAACGGATAGTGAGGGATGAAATTGTAGCTTAAATGGATACCAACAATCTCTTCACTCCTCACCCACATGGCTTCAGACCAGGAAAGTCATGTGTCACTCAGCCATTAGAATCAATGGAAAACTGGACCAGAAGCATAGATTAAGGAAAAAGTGTTGATGTCATTTATTTGGACTTTAGCAAGGCTTTCGACAAAGTTTCGCACAAATTCCTTCTCCATAAATCAAAACAGTACGGTATCAACGGTAAATTGTTGGGATGGATCTTAAAAGCTTTTCTTGACAATATGACTCAAAGAGTATCGGTAAATGGAGCAACATCAGAACCCCCATCCAGTTACAAGTGGAGTACCACAGGAGAGTGTACTAGGACAAGCCCTCTTTTTGATCGATGTCAATGACATGCCAGACATGCTAAACTGTACAATTAAACTCTTCACTGATGACACAAAGATATACTCCAAAATCAACTCTATCGATGATAGACAACCCCTGCAGTACAATATAGACCAAATGTGCATACGGACACAGACCTGGCTCATGCAACTTAACACATCCAAATGTAAATACCTAGAGATTGGCAGATCTCAGGGAAACCATGTTTATACTGTTAGGTAAGATGGCATCGCATCACCGGTACAAAAAGTGGAATAAGAAGAGGACTTAGGAGTGAACATTGATCAAAACCTGCAATTCTCAATTCATGCCAACTCGTCAAGCTCAAAGGCCAACAAAATGATCGGTTAAATGTTTAGATCTTTCTCATATATGAGCCCTCAAATGTTCCTGGCACTTTACAAATCACTTATTCGTCCAATTGTGGAATACGCAACACCAGTATCCTCACCACACCTGGTCAAAGACATGATCATCATTGAAAACGTACAAAAACGAGCAGCAAAAAGGATACCGTGTTTAAAACATCTTCCTTACCAAGATCGCCTAAAGAGGCTGAGTCTACCAACACTTCATATCATAGAGATCGGGCAGATATCATGCAAACTTATAAAATTCTAAATCATTTGGACATACTGAACGTTGACTCACTATTCGATGAAATCGGACGAACTTCAACTAGAAGGCACTCCAGAAAACCCTATCAGAAGCAATTTAGACTGAGAAAATCGGGCCACTTCATCAGCATCTGGAATTCTCTACCAGAGGAAGTGGTGTATTCACCATCTCTAAACACCTTCAAGTCAAGACTCCATGTGTACTGGAATCTTTCTGACAAAACTGTAACAAAAACTGTAACTGACAAAAATGACTGTATATATATAGTGCTAAGCAACTGGAAGTCCATAGTACGCGTTAGGAGTACACTATGTCATTTTTTGAAGAAAAATTTAATACATCTCCACAAGCTAGCTTCAGCTTACCAATGATGTCAACTTAGCGAATACTGAGCGAATACTGAAATAACAATAAGCCAAGACCAAATGGGAGTTTATTATTTGTTTATCACTGAGTGGCCGTAAACCGGTCTTAAATGGTACCCATCCATTTTGTAGATATAATATATAACTACTATTGGTTTATTTTACAATTAGGCCAGGCGATACAAGCATTCTCCATTAAAGGTTGGACGAACATGTAAAGAAAGGTTTCTCAACTGAAATTTATAAAGTGCTTATACCCTTTGTCAAATGAAAAAGTCTTCCCGAATCCTTTCATGGCAAAACCTCTATTTGGATTAAAATCTAAAATGGCCGTCATTATTGCGTATTCAGGATTTAGGCCTCTTCGTTAAAAAGTCGTTTGAAGTGAGGAAAGCTGACTTGATAAATGTTTTAGTTGTTGTTTTGATCAACTGTGTGTTATCTACATGCATGTTTTGCTATCGATCCATTTTGAATAGATGTAAGGAAGCAATAAAGTTGAGTATGGATATTAATTTCTGGTAGATCTATAGTCTTAGTTTTGGATATTAATTTCTGGTAGATCTATAGTCTTAGTTTTGGATATTAATTTCTGGTAGATCTATAGTCTTAGTTTTGGAAGTTTTTGAAATCTTCCGTACTGAGAAACAAGTCACCTCAAATCTGGAGCAAGATAAATTAGCATGGGATTGATATCAATATGCTGCCTATCTCCCGTATCCCCGATGGGTATCACTTGATGAGTAGAGACTGCTCTACCACATGTGCCTCTCTGGAGTTTACGGGTATTACGGTATAAGTACATGTGGTAATCCATTTGACTCGGAAATAATGATAGACGAAAAAGGTGACCAAGGTAAGCTATCGAGCATAGTCGGAAGTGAGACCGGAGATCAGGCAAATAGACATTTTGACGAAGATGAAACAACAATAATATACTCCAGAGAATTAGATCAAAACTTGGAACAGTCTCAATGGAATTAGGAAAACATTTTTATTTTAGCAACCAAATTAACGACAGTACAAATAAAAAAATAGATGACCTATAACGTAATTTTGACTCTCTCCTTAACAAGAGAAAGGAATTACGTGTATTAATTGACCAGAGACATCAAGGAATTACGGCTCCCAATGAAATTCATATTGTTATCCAGGAATAACTACCAGTCAGAGAACAATTTTACTTTTGACATTTATAATTAACCAGCCAATCCGTGGCTGGCTCAAAATTATATTCTTGTACATATGCACAGTGGCCATTTCGAAGGTCTTTTTCATTCAGTTGGTTGTCCCTTCAAGCTGAATTCACTCTAGGATATCACACTGACTCTGATTGCAATTTGACTATACTATATTAAAATACTTTGTTTATTTGATTAATTAACGTCCTATTAACAGCCAGGGTCATGTAAGGACGGCCTCACATGTTTACATTTATTTGCTACTTCACATCATGTACTGTTTTTATAGAGCTGTATCACTAGAACACTGTAAAGTCACTTGTTATAAAGAGGAAATATTTTCATTGATGAAAGGCTGTGAAACTAACATGGTAAACAAGCTGATTAAAAATATCAAATAAAATGTCAATTTGAACTTTTTGTCGAAATTGTTTGACAAAGGACATTGACATTTACAAAGTAAAATGGAACAAAAAAACAACAAAATGCACCATTTTGTCTTATTATAGGTATAAATTGGATTTCCATGGGGCAGTCATTAATTTAAAAAAGGCTCAGAACTAAGGAGAAAGAAGCCTTCGTGAATCATGAGCAAAAAGTACTTCACTTTCATAAACCGGCCGAAATTATATGCACCGACCATGATCGGTTTCGGGAGGTTCCACTGTATTTCTTACGCCGGAAATGGAAGTTCATTTCAACAAAATTATTTTCATGTTTTCGTGTCTATTGCTTTATCAAGGCCATTTAATTTCGCGTTTTAAACTCATTTCTTTCTTTTGTAAGTAAAGGTCCTAAATATTGTTACGACAATTATTTTTCACGACTTTATAACATTAAATGGCAACAAGTCCCTTGGTTTCCTCAGGGGAAATTTACAAATCTCAAATACCAACATCAAATCTAAGGCCTATTTAGCTCTGGTTAGACCCAAACTGGAGTACAGCACACTATCTACTTCCTAAACAAACAGTCACTCTAGTCAAACAGTTGCCAAACGAGTAAAATGACAAAACACGTTGGCAAGTGCTTCTTAATAAACCAGTTGCCATGACAATCACCACAGATGTGTGTACAACTACAGTTTAGTAAAGCAGTTGCCATATCGGCTGATATGGGCCATCGTAGTAAACTCCCAAGAGTATGGACAAAAATATTGTGAAATTTTCGAGGCGATCTGCTGAATTATCAAGACACAAAAAAGGACAAATAACAAGAGGCCCATGGGCCTTAACGGTCATCTGACTATTGGCACAATACAACATAGTCGTTTAAAGATTTTAGCCTATTTGACCCATGTGCATGCAGATCAAGGTCATTTTTTTAAAAACAAATATTGTAGCCCTTCATCCCAGCATGTCATGGGCCCGATATCAGGTCTCGAGGCCTCTTAGTTATTCACAAGAAGTTGTTTAAAGGATTTTAACCTATTTGACCCCTGTGATCTTAAATGAAGGTCAAGGTCATTCATTTGAACAAACTTGGTAGTCCTTTATCCTAGCATGCTAAATTCCCAATATCAGTACCCTGGGCCTTCTCGTTCTTGAGAAGAAGTCGTTTTAAGATTTTAGCTTTTTTGACCCCTGTGACCTTGAATGAAGCTCAAGGTCATTCATTTGAACAAACTTGGTAGACCTTCATCCCAGCATGATACAGGCCAAATATCAGTACCCTGGGCTTTTCGGTTAATGAGAAGAATTCGTTTGAATGAAAAGTTTACGCACGTCGGACGGCGGACAGCGCATGACGAGGGACGATGCATGGTGACAATAAGTCATTCTGACCCTTTCGAGTCAGATGACCTAAAAATAAGGTCAAACATGTTCACATAAATGCAAGCAAAACTCACATATTACATAGCTATCTGCCCTTGTGTGTCTGTATAGATTGATGTGTAATAATTTGTGCACGTAACGCAATTTATTTTTCTGTTCATAAACTTAAAGCGCAACAAAAGCGATACTTACCAAAGAAAACGACATTGAAGCATCAATTTCGTGGTTGGTGTCAATTCGAAACTTGCTGGACGCGTAAAGGATAACAGAGGGTGTGGTTAGATTTGATTTAAACGCCTCCCATAGCTTAGATCACTAAAGAGCAAAGAAGTTTTATCTTTTTATTATCATATCGTTTCAGTCCGCATACGTACTCAAGACATTAAAACTATAACTGCACTGGATACTTTATATTATAGTGCTATATGATACTTTAGATTCATTTAGTTCCTGATTTCTTAGGTGTTTAGGTCACCTGACCATAGGTCATAGTGACCTATTGCGATAGTCTTTTGTCCGTCGTCGTGCGTCGTCCGTCAACATTTCCTTGTGAACTCAATAAATATGAGCCGAGCTTAATGCAAGATTTTACGTAGACTAACATTGGAAAGATCTCGGCCGAGTTTTTACGGAAATTTACAGAGTTATTGCTCTTTGCACTATAATTATTATTGTTTTGTATGACTATCATATGGCTAACACAATACAGTGGTTCTTTTAATATTACAAGCGACTATACAGTTGAGTAGCAAGTAACTGTACAAACCTATATTTGCCAAATTTTAAGATGAAATAACGCCACCTCCTGAAAACAATCAACGTTATTCAAGGTAACTGTCACACACAAATACCTAATATTAATACAAAGTAACCAAGCATCATTTCTTTGAAATTTACGCTGCAGGTTGTTGTAAAGTCGAGTGCTAAATCGGATTATTATTTTTCGATACATTGCTTAAGGATTAAAATTTAATATATCCTAGTTTGTATCACCTTCTGTGGTGCATCTACAACATCATCAAAATTATTACTAAGTAGAGGAGTGAGAGGGTCGATATAAACAGTCAGGAAGAATAGTTTTATTGTTCGTTGTGATTTCAGATCATAGGTATTAGTTCAATCCTGTCTCTGCTACAGAGAGGATCGGACTAATACCCTTGGCTAGCGAAGTTGAGATCTAGCCTGCGTCTAATGTTAATCTTATGTTTAGCGTATATTATTACTTGTAAACCGCCACCATTATCTATCCCTCATAAACATACACACGTACGTTTTTTGTGCCTTCAACTTGTATATATTATGTAAAGCTACATAAAGTAGGTCATACGGATGTGGGTCACGCGTAAACCAGAGTAAACTATGCGTGTTTGATGTGTGCTGAACTATCCTACTCGCCACCAGGGAGAAAAAAGCATGCACGACGATCAAGATCTGCTAGTCCCCTTGCACCGTCAATAATGGGTGAATATTTAATACATGTTCTGCATAAGCATATGCTGCTGCATATTTTATATGAGCTTCGGAAGTGTGTGAGATTCACACGGTAAAAGATTTTTCAGGTTACCTGAAAACTCTTTTCCTTTATGAGCCTAATACGCCTCCGTAATGAGCAATAAATTGTTGCATATTTACAGTCAGCGGTGTATAGTTATCAAAGGCTACCCAACTTCATTTTTTCCGATCGATTGAGCAGCATATGTCACGAGCAATTTTGAGCCGCGAATGTACGTGTGTACGTTTTTATACATGCACGTGTGTAAAGTTAATGTTACTATAGAAACGAATCTCATTGGCCAATGCTTCAATACGTAAAATCTGCACATTTTGATGTCGTCACAATGTTTCCATGTGCATTTGCAGTATTTTGTTTAGATGCGTTGCATGCAAATGGATAAGATGTGACAGGACAACAACAGTGTAATATTGATGAAGTCAAACCATAACGACATGTTACTATAGTAGGCTAGCTCAACATTTCAGTCCGGTTCGTGATCTACGGCGACTGTCCGAGATAGCTTATAGCTTTACTCTACATGTACCTAGGTTTGTGTGTTTGAAAATAAAACAAAGCTGAATCCTAAAGTCGTAGCTTTTATGACTATGTTATGGTCTAAGATTTAAGCTGTATAATATAAAAAATTATTTATATTTAATTCGTGTTTTGTGTAGAACTACAATGATTTTTAAGTTATGTTATGTTCTAAGCTTAAAGCTGTATAATATAAAAATTTATTTATATTTAATTCGTGTTTTGTGTAGAACTACAATGATTTTTAAGTTATGTTATGTTCTAAGCTTTAAGCTGTATAATATAAAAATTTATTTATATTTAATTCGTGTTTTGTGTAGAACTACAATCATTTTTAAGTTATGTTATGTTCTAAGCTTTAAGCTGTATAATATAAAAAATTATTTATATTTAATTCGTGTTTTGTGTAGAACTACAATGATTTTTAAGTTATGTTCTAAGCTTTAAGCTGTATAATATAAAAAATTATTTATATTTAATTCGTGTTTTGTGTAGAACTACAATGATTTTTAAGTTATGTTATGTTCTAAGCTTTAAGCTGTATAATATAAAAATTTATTTATATTTAATTCGTGTTTTGTGTAGAACTACAATGATTTTTAAGTTATGTTATGTTCTAAGCTTTAAGCTGTATAATATAAAAAAATTATTTATATTTAATTCGTGTTTTGTGTAGAACTACAATGATTTTTAAGTTATGTTATGTTCTAAGCTGTATAATAGGACAATTATATGGACATATCTCATAATGAGTGAAAGGTTTGGTCATTCAGACTAAGTAAGCGCTTTGTTCAGAAGTCGTTTAATTCATGATCAGTGGAGCAAAAATGTTTTTACAATACATGAACTGATCTATTAACGCTTCAGACAAAAACATAACGGTGCACATAAGAATGTAAAAGGAAAAAGAAATAAGCTTAAATATAAAATAAATTTATTTAAAAAATGCTTCCTATTAATTTGTTTGGAAGATAAACTTTACATCTATACACATCTTCCTTTGTCTTCACAGGAAAACCTCCAGCGATATCAAGTATCCGCCGAATGGCATTCTTTTTTGTCTTTGTTTTTGCCTCGATGATCACTATCCTAACTTATGCTAAAAAGGAAAGTGTTCTAGAGATCTTCTGTCACAACCAGGCGTCTGGTGTGACAGTGACACTCGGAAGCAAAACACCCCCACCGTCAGGTCTGATGGAGCAGACCAAGTCCACTGTAGAGGGCACACCAGGAGAGACAACACGGGACACTGGCGCAGATGGATATCAAGGCGATGATCTTGTCGAAACCTTTAAATCAAACTCGCCACAAGATTACTATTATATTTCTTATAAGCTTCCAACCTTTCAAAAAGGAAATTTAAGACACATAACTTCAGATCTGCATAAAGAAAGTGTTGGTCATAACAGAACGAGCATAGGTGTAAACCTTGAGGCAAAACATGAAAATGCCCTTGGTTCTGCATATGAACATAAAACAGATCATCAAGATTCAAACATAACCACGTTAGATGATTCCGATTTCGAAGAAACATATGTCAGACAATTCCTTCTTCCAAACTTTTCTAGAGGAAGGCTTGGTAATATCATGTTCATATATGCATCATGTTATAGCATTGCCCTCCAAAATAACCGTAGCTTATTGCTATCGTCAAGGGACCAAATCTATCATCCATTTGTCAAAATATCCGTTCATCCAGCACCGCCACGTCAAAGACGACAATGTATGCGCAAGCTGGTGAAAGTGACAGAAAGTAAGCCCAGAGCGTTTGAGCAATTTGATTTACACGACACAAATGCTTCATGTATACAAATCGACGGTTTTCTTCAGTCTTGGAAATATTTTAAAGACGAGTTTGACGACATCCGAAATCAATTTACTTGGAGAACGTCCATAAAAGAAAAAGCAATCAGAAATATTGAAATTCTCAAGCATCGAACATGGCCGGATAGATCATCTAAAGTTACAACTGTAGGTATCCATGTTCGTCGGGGAGATTATGTCAGGGAACATCGGCCATTGGCAGATCGAGAATACTATGAGATTGCAAAACAATATTTTCTAACAAGGTTTTCAAATGTTCTTTTCATTGTAACAACATCACCTAATATTGAAGATTGGAGATGGTGCCTGGACAACATACAAAACGGAAGTGGTGTGACGGTGCTATCTAGTTCAAAAGATCCTTATGTCGACATGGCATTGCTTTCATTAACTGATCACTTGATTATTTCGACTGGGACGTTTGGATGGTGGGCTGGGTTTTTGAATAAAGGGACAGTACTCCATTTTGATTGGATTCCAGTGAATCACAGGAAAATGACTCGAGACGATTACATTCTACCTTATTGGGTTGGGATAAAAGCTGTCATAATCAATCAAAACGATACGTCTGTTTTTCGTACCATTACGTGATAAATCAGGCTTAAGTATTAGGGATGTGCCAGTCTTCCACGGCTAATAGGAAAGACTGAGCAAAATAGCTTATACAAACTTATTTCATATACAATAAAAAATCAATTACCGTATATGCGATTATTTCGCGGGATAATACTTTAGTTCCAAAATTGTAAGACTTGCATTTCAACCGACTACACAAAAAATAGTTCCACAATGACACAATCTTTTTCATGCCATTGATGCAATTTTTCAAGCATTTCATTTTCTGAAATATAATTTAAAGATTTTCATTTGATTCAAATTGTTAGCTTATCCGGTGAGTTTATGTCATGCCGTGGCGTCCGTCGTCGCTACTAGTCTTATCACAGAGTTCATCATGGATTGTAACCAAATGTTGCTACAAACACCCTTGGGGGTTGGGGAACAGAGTTTGTATAATTTTTGGCTCTCCGTGGGCTGCAGGGGCGGGGCCCAATAAGGAAAATAGAGGTAAATACTTGAAATCGCTACTTGTCCTAGAGTTCTACATGGATTGTAACCAAATTAGGCCATAAACATCCTTTGGGAAAGGAAACAGAGTTGGTGTAAATTTTGGTTCGAACCCTCTGGGGACAGGAGGGGCGGGGACAGAGAGGGGAAATAGAGGTAAATCCGTTAAATCGCTCCAGGAGCAATATAAGCGGGGCTCAATAGGAAAATTAAAGATAAATGCATAAATGCCTTCAGGAAAGAATCAAAGAACCTGTACTCAGAACATTTTTGGCATTACACACTAGGTGATAGATACAGGCCCTCTGGGCCTCTTGTTTATATTGAAGAAACAATAGGCCAAATCTGATGGGCATTAACACTACTTGCAGAAGTCGGTGTTCCGGTGTATGTAATCTTGCCTGTGAACCGACTGAGTTTACACAAGTGTAAACGATTTCACAGTTGGTAAGGCTATATAGCAAAGAGAAAACGGAAATGCAAATATTTATTAGCTCACCTGGTCCAAAGGACCGAGGTGAGCTTATGGGATACCGCAGCGTCCGGCGTCCGTCGTCCGTCGTCCGTCGTCCGTCGTCCGTCGTCCGTCAACAATCGACTTCTTCTCCATAACCGCTGGTCGGATTTCAATAAAATTTGACTGGTAGCATCCTTATGGGCTACTAACTGAAAATTGTACAAATGATGGGGCTGACCCCCCGGGGGCCTGAGGGGCGGGGCCAAAAGGGGTCAATTTGGCTATTTCCATATAATTGACTTCTTCTCTGCAACTAAGTATGGTATAGCACCCATAATGCAATGGTAGCATCCTTATAGGGTGGGGATTCAAAATTGTGCAAATGATAGGGCTGACCCCCGGGGGCCTGAGGGGCGGGGTCAAAAGTGGTCAATTTCCATATAAATGACTTTTTCTCTGCAACTTAACATGGGATTGCGCTCATAATGCAATGGTTATATCCTTATAGGGTTTGGATTCAAAATTTTGCAAATGATGGGGCTGACCCCCCCGGGAGCCTGAAGGGTGGGGTCAAAAGGGGTCAATTTAGCTATTTCCATATAAACGACTTCTTCTCTGCAACTAAGAATGGAAGAGCACTTATAATGCAATGGTAGCATCCTTATAGGGTTGGGATTTGAAATTGTACAAATGATAGGGCTGACCCCCGGGGCCTTAAACGGCAATAGATGCGAGGTCAAAAAGGTCAATTAGGCTACTATTTTCATATAAATTACTTTGTCTCTGAACCTTTGTATTGGATAGCATATTTGTATGGTATCAATAGCATCATTGTATGGTTGTGATTCAAAATTAAACTTTGGGAGTCAATTTTGCTTATTTTTCTAATTGTCAGATTCTTGTGATAATTACTAACTAAAAACCAGGTGAGCGATACAGGCCCTCTGGGCCTCTTGTTTATAATGATATCAAATTCTAAAATTTTGACTGAATCTGTGTAACTTGAAAATTCTTGAAACAAAAAAAAAATATGAAATTTAGAGGCATATTTTTGACAACGTCAAATTAAAAGAATGTAAGAAAAATATGAAACCGGTCAAGTTGTCATCTGAAAATAAAACAGTTGGAAGGTCAATTTGTATAAACTTCAAGCAAATATCACAACTTTACCTGCAATTCATATTTAATAAGGAAAACAATATTATTTGTTTTCAAACATATTCATGATTACGTCAATGAAGTTTCATCTAATGTTCCAAACAATTTGTATTGATAGATATAGTTAAATAGCAGCTTTTGGGTACCTCAATCAGAGATTGATGAATCAATTCAACCCCGAAAAACACATCGTAAAAATTGTAGAATTTTTTCCTCACGAAATATTTTACCGGCTTTAATAACCGGCTATTCGGTACTCCACACCAAGTCTATTGTGTAATGTTGATAAGGTTATTAACAAAGTAATCTGTGATACCATACATACTATAATGTTATTTAAGAATTATAAGCATTTGACAGTATGCTTTATGGGGGAAATATGACTAATATCGGTTAGGATATGGTGGATTTATTTTTAATTAACATCCTTTTTAACAGCCATGGTCATGTAAGGACGACCTTCCATGTATGGGGTGAGTTGCGTGTATGAAGTGCGGGTGAGTGTTTTGGGAGACTGCTGTATATTTATGTTGTGTATTCTTGTCTAGTGGAACTATTGCCTTTTTAGTCTTTGTCATTTGTCAGAAGCTAATATCAACACAAAACATTGACGTTGTTTTTGTCCGAGTCCAAATTGCTAAACATTTGTCGTTCTGTATAGAATAATGGACTAATACTTTCGTATTCCTAGTTCTGATTATAGTTAGGTAGAAACAGAGTTAAACATAAGTTAAACCGGTATGTTGGATTTCCTTTTACTTCAATGATATTCATTATTTTTGTGTGCTAGAATGACAAACCAATTGTATTGGATAATTTGACAGTCCTTTATATGTAATTTTATTTGTTCTTTTTGTGTTTTGATCATTAAGGAGCCGCACGTCTTGAAAATTTGATAATATTTTGTCCACACTGTTGGAATTACTTCTTTGCCCCATATACATATAATTAGATGTTTTCTTTCACTTCTGCAGCTGCAATACCAAATGTTCTTCACGTCTAAATTCAAAATGATATGTGATGTATCGAAAACCCATTGCGTAATATTATCCCAAAATAGTTTAACTTTTTGCCAATTCCAAAACATATGTTCCTTTGTCTCTATCTCTTCTTTACACAAGTTACATGCATCATTTGGTAGTCTGTTTGTCCTGTTTAGGTATGAGTTTGTTGAAAGTATTCTGTTTTGTAATCTGTATCGGAACCAGTGTATATTTGTATCTTTTGTAACATCTGTATCGGAACTAGTGTATATTTGGATCTTTTGTAACATGGAACGGAATCTTGTGATGATGTTTCCAATCTGTGTATAGATTGTGGTATTTTCCCACTTCATCTCTGCAGTGCTTCTCAATGTATTCACTGTATTTAGTTCACCGTGCATATCTTTCGTTCCTTTTGTGGTTTTTTTCAGTATAAACTGAATGTGGTGGGATATAAATGGTCTATAAAAGAATGTTGTTAGATGCATTTTTGATGTTACTTCAACAATAATGTTGAATCGGTCGACTGAGTCCCTTGAATAATAAGGAATTATCTGACAATATTTCAAGTGTTCTTAAATTCACAAACATTTTTTCCCTTTTTCATACCATTTGTTAAAGAAAGTTGTTCTATTGCCTATTTGAAAAAAACCTATGTATCTATTATAGCCTGGTTGAGAGGGCACTATTGCCTCATAGTATTGTCGAGGGATGGAATAGTGCCCGAGCCGAAGGCGAGGGCACTATCCTATCACGAGACAATACTATGAGGCAATAGTGCCCTCTCAAACAGGCCATAATGGGTTTAGTACATCACCCTCACATGAGACCCGTTTTCATGTCATCGTAACAGAAGCACGTCAAGCGACACCTCGCAACGCTATCTCCATTTCCACACCACGTTGTTACATTAAAAGTACAACATATGAATTGTTGCAGAAATCTGTGTTTCTATAAAACGGGATTCAGCTTCATGAAGATTAAAAGTAGATTAATATTGAACATGAGTGAACTGTCTTCTGTAGAAAAGCAACATTTGCTTTCATCCCCGCACACAACAGCCTGTCCGCCATTTTGACGTCTTGGTCGAAGCGCAACGTTATAATGACGTCATGTAATGGTGACGTCACAATACATTCACGTTCAAGTTTGCGTCACTTCAATAGTGCCCGCTTGCCCGGGCACTATTGCAAATAGTATCCATCTGTGAAGCCAATCAGAATCCAGCATTCTGTCACGTGATGTACTAATATGCCATAATTGAGATTTTATTTTCTCATGCAAATTTTATGGTTCATTTGCTAATGTAACTTTATTGCAAGCTTTGAAAACATCTTTCCATAAAACTTTAATTGTTTCCATCGTATTTAAATAATCAGACCCATAGTATTCTTATAACTAATACTACAATTGTGCCATTCTAATACATTGATCAATTTACTATACTGTGATCTCAGAGCTCTTTATATCCATGTTGTCTCAAGTCCAGTAAAACAATTTTCTACTTTTAACATTTTTAGCCCACCATCATCATCAGATGGTGGGCTATTCAAATCGCCCTGCGTCCATGGTCCGTCGTCCGTCCATAAACAATGCTTGTTATCACTATTTCTTAAAAACTACTGCAGGGCTTTTGTTCAAACTTCACATGGAGGGTCCCCTTAGTCCATATTTGTGCCATACAGATTTTGAGGCTGATCGGAAACACAAGATGGCCGCCAGGCAGCCATCTTTGATTTTGGCAGTTGAAGTTTGTTATCGCTATTTCTTCAGAACTATTTAAGGGATTTTGTTCAAACTTCACATGAATGGTTCCCTTGGTCCCTCGTGTGCCGTACATATTTTGTGGCTGATTCGAAAAACGAGATGGCCATCAGGCAGCCATTTATGATTTTGGCTGTTGAAGTTTGTTATCGATATTTCTTGAGAATTACGGAAGGGATTTTGTTCAAATTTCACATGGAGGATCCGTTTGGTCCCTAGTTGTGCCATACAAATTTTGAGGCTGATCGGAAAAACAAGATAGCCGCCAGGCAGCCATCTTGGATTTTAGCAGTTGAAGTTTGTTATCCTATTTTTTGAGAACTACTGAAGGGATTTTGTTCAAACTTCACATGAATGGTTCCCTTGATCCCTTGTAATAATTAAAGTTTGTTAACGCTATTTCTCAGAAAGTACCGAAGGGATCTGTCTCAAATTTCATATCTAGGTTCCCATAGGACCTTAGTTGTGCATATTGCATTTTGGGACTGATCAGTTATCAAGATGGCCGACCGTCGGCCATCTATGAATTTGATAGTTAAAGGTTGTTTCCGCTATTTCTCAAAAAGTACTAAAAATATCTGTCTCAAAATTCATATGTAGGTTCCCCTAGTACTCTAGTTGTGCCTATTGCAATTTGGAACCCATCGGTCAACAAGATGGCCGACAGGCCGTCATCTTGGATTTTTGATAATCGAAGTTTGTTACCGCTATTTCACAGAAAGTAACGATGGGATCTGTCTCAAATTTCTTATGTAGGTTCCCCTAGGACTCTAGTTGTGCATATTGCATTTTGAGACTGATTGATCAACAAGATGGCCGACCAGCTGCCATCTTGGATTTTGATAGTTAAAGGTTGTTACTGCAATTACTCAGAAAGTCCTGAAAGAATCTATCTCAAATTTCATATGTATGTTCCCCTAGGATCTTCGTTGTGCATAATGCATTTTAGGACCAATCGGTTAACAAGATGGGCAACAAGTAGCCATCTTGGATTTTGATAGTTGAAGTTTGTTACTCCGAAAGTAAGTAAGGAAAGGATCTTTCTCAAATTTCATGTGTAGTATGTAGTGAAAGTTTGAAAAGCAGAGAAAAGATCCATCTTTCCATTGTTGGACGTAGATCATTCTTTGGTTGGCGCCAAGATCCATCTGGGATCTCTTGTTAATCTTTCTTCACTATAATCTTTGCATTGAATGCCTCTTTTTACAGTGTCAATATTTGACAGTCAAATGAAGTTAAATTGCTAGGTATTTAATGTTTGAATGAAGTTTTGTCCGGATCTGGTAAAGATATAAATAAATGATTCAATTTTGGAAAAGCTAGTGTTTTTATGACAGTTATTCGACCTTTCTGTGTAAAAACTCTTCGTGGCCATCGTTTCATATATCATGAACATTCCCCAATTGCTTTTGTATAACTATTTTCGGGCAAAACATCTAAATTCACTGCATAATCTATTCCTATAATAAGGTAAACTCTGTTTCGCCTAATGTAATTTCCATCTATGATGATAGACTTCTCTACTAAACTTCTTTGATCCAATCCAAATAATATTATTTACTAGTTCTGAGCAAATCATTATAGAGTGATTAATGCCTCTTTAAATGACATATTTGAACCATTCCTTAAAGAGATGTCATCAGCAAATTGTGATAAGACTTGGTACAGTTTTATCTTTCCCATATATATATATAATAATGATAATGTGTTAAGACTTGGTACAGTAATATCTTTCCCATATATAAAATACTGTGATCAGACTTGTTAAAGTTATATGTTCCCATATGTAAAATACGCATTAACCAACAGACCCTTGACTCACACAATATATCGACAGGCTCAGACTCAGAAATACATTAATTTTATTCTTTAAAAATTGCAGAAGTTTAAAATTCGTTGTGCTTACTAGAATAACTCGTCACCACATCCTCATCCTCTTGTATAGTTACATTTGTACTTCACTAAAATAATCAAAGAAATCATGCTCAGTGAGAGTACTCATAATATTTGACTTTTACAAAAAAAATTTGGTGTAACTCAACACATTTCTCTGTTGTGATTTTAATGCACATTTCAACAACTAAAAAGTTTTTTTTATATTTCCTTACATGCGTTTGACTTTTCTCTACTGAAATTATACAACACATGTTTTATAGTCGACATGTTAGTTTTTGCCACGAACACTAATATTACTCATGGATATATGATGTTAAAACATAGTTGTGATGTCATCTATTGTTGTTTCTGTACTTTAACTCCCAGGATTATGGGACCATTACCTGTAACTGTTTATATGTTACCTTTTACTGTCTTATATGTGACTCTAATATAAGACAGTCACTTATAAGACAGCAAAAAGGTAACGTATGGGAGAGTTACACAAAGAGGGTGAGTAAATGTCTCCGGGCATAATCCCATAATTATGTTAACACACAACACACAACCTGCCGGAATTTTCTATAATTTTTAAATCCAAATTACAAATAAAATCCCACACAATGAACACGGAGAGAATTTAATCCTCTATTGATGCAGAATTAAACACATCCACAGAATTTCTGTATATATCCCATATCGAGTTTTCCTCCTTATTATGAATTCACCATTTAACACTTATCTACAGCATTAACACCAATTTCCGCTTTCTGAAAGCCTTTTTTTACGCCACTTTTGATTTTAAATTTCCAAATCATCTACACTGTAGTTTTACACTTATTTTGATTTTGTTTCAACAATATTTCAGAATTTTACCTAAATCCCATCGGCTTGTTGAATGAAATTGCACATGGTATTAATAAATCCAAGATTGTCCCTAGAGAGGTCGAAATTTTAAATCCTCTGAATTCAATGTAAGTTCTGGGGGCACGGACTGTTTTGAACTAGCCAGTAAAATCACTATTATATGCGATCATTTTAGCAAGACGCTTTCAAACAAACGCCTAAATTGCAAGTCTAGTTTCATATGTCATTTCTTGACCACATCAGACATTGGACAGAAATGTCCTTTTAGCAATAAAAGTCACTAAAGTCACCTTATTATATCGCTTAAATTAATATAAGAAAGTAATATCCCTCCATCACTGTCGGTGGGCATGGTTAAAGTGAATTTACAGATAGTTGTCCAAGCCAAAGCATGCTTCATGCATTTCGTGCATGAATGCTATTCATCACATGTAACACAGGCAAAGATAATTCTATGTTGCCATTGTCTATATTGGATTTGTCATGGTTGAATGCACATTGGTAGAGTTACCTGAGCTCATAGACAAAGGCAAAAAAATGGCTTATATTAGAAATAAAAGTGTACTTTATTAACACAAAGACTTGCTATGTTTTAAGTTAGAGATAAGCCGAAAACTGTACAATATGTTGGAGAAAGAACAGATCTCGGAATTGACGGGCCTCGATACAGTTCTCTCTCCAACATATTGTACAGTTTTCGGCATATCTCCATAACATAAATTACAAATGCATTATCTGAATCTCTGTCTTAAGGTATTGTAACGTGCAACCTCTCCACTTAGACGGAGCTACCTGCACCAGAAGCGATCGAGATCCGAGACTACCTGGTCGAGCAGTTGAACAATATTTACAATATATATATATACAACTGTACCATAATGTAGCCCAGCTGCGTAGTAAATATATCCCAAATTACTACCACAGAAATCCTAATTACTACAAAATGAAAGGAATGTTCTCAATAATTTATAAAAAAACATATATAAATGTCAGTTTATTCATCCAAAAAATGGTCAAGTTATTATGACACACTTTTACCACCCAGCATTGTGACTATGTAGTAGGTAAGTTTATTATACAATTATTTATAATTACAATTATGAAATGTTAATATGTATGTATTTTTCCATATTTTCTTTGTGTATGATGTTACATTTTCCCTGTCATGCATTAACTCTGTTTAAAATCGTATGACCTCTTGTTACACACTATATTGTGTGTCTGAGTGAATAAATGAAATCTTGAAAAAATCTTGAATTATATGTACACAGGCCTGGACAGTTTCTCCGTCCCCATCACCTGACGGACGGTGTCCGACTCCGAGGTAAGTATACCATACCTCTGTCACTCCTGTGACTAACCCATGGCACAATCGCGAGTGTCCTGTCCTCCTGAATACAACCACCAGTACCAGAATGTTGCAGGTCAGGGCGTACCAGTATGCAGGAGCTTCTGGCGTACCCAGGGCCGTTCACACACTGGTACTGACACCATTGTACAGCCGGAAAACCCTTTATTCAGGAGCTTCTAGCACTAGTACTTTGTACAATGACCAATCTCAATCTCAAAGAAAGTTAGTGTTCGTCAACGCCTACTTTGAGCAGCATACCTAGTCCGCTAAACCTGTCTATATTATTAGTTGTTTTTTTGCTTAATATATAGTCAGCTCGCGGTACCTCTTTAAAATGTGAAATCGTATGACAGATTTGGCCTACGCTATGTCAGTGGCATATTTCTAACATATCGTCCGTACAATGCCGGGAAAACGTACACAAATCTATTAATTGGGATCTTATGTACTCCACTGCCCCATGTTGCATCCCATTTATGAAATTAAATAACTCTGCACAAATACTTCCGAGACTCTTCTATTTCACATTTGTATAATGGCCACCTTATACACATTTAGTAGAGCAAAAGGCAGCCAATCACCGTCGTTTCCGGTTTTATTTAAAAAAAAATCAACAACTTGTGTAGTTGAGGGGAGTTCGGGGGTCTCCACCGGGAAAAATGTTACGATTTAGAATGGCTGACATGAGTGTCACGATGTATTTGATGAATTTTCGAGCTGTTTTGAGGGTCCAGGGGTCTCCCCCGAGAGAAAATATTTCGTTTAGATGATTTTTACAATTTATTTTGATGATTTTAAAGCGTGCTTAACACGGCATTTTTTTTTATTCAAAGTTACCTAGATTTAAAAATAATAATTGTGAGTGTCGTCATACCATTATGCAACCCAACTCGATCGGAACATGTCTGCCCACCCTCCGTCCTGGGAACGGGGCAATAAATATTACGATTTGGAATGGCTGAGATGATTTTTACAATGCATAATGATGATTTTAAAGCGTGCTTAATACGACAATTTTCGATGTAAAGTTTAAAAAGACATGTTTGCCCCCCGATCTGGAGAACGGGGTAATTGTCACCCCAATAGGCCAATACAAATATTGTTTGAAATTATGCAAATGGAATGTAATAGATATCCTTGGTAAACAATGGTTAAGCTATATGGATGATAAAGCAGAATAAACTATTTTCTATGTAAATTTTATCAGACGAAAATTCTTACGTCCTACAGAAACCTTATTGTAGCATGACAAAACTCTATCATCAACCAAACCAGTATACTAGAAACAACCAATTTTCTTAAATTATTTCACCACTACAACAAAACAGCCATATTTCCCCCTTATTTTCTTAAAAGCAGTAGTTCTTACAATAACGAATAAAAGCAAGAGAAACTATATACTGGAACTAGAAAGATTTAAGTTTGTGTATCCACTACTCTACATTGATGCGGGGGCGATGGATTATGTTTACTCGAGTATATATATAATCTTCATATAGTAGGGAAAGATAACAAACCGATAGGATACAAAACTGATAAAAAGTAAGAGTAGCCATGTTTACGATCCCATCTGTAAAATGGGAAATCGAATTTAATTTGACGCTACCCAAATTGGAGTATTTTTGAATGTAATTGTTAAAAAGTAGTGTGTACCGAATATCTTTAATTAATTTTTTTCTAGATTTCGACATTTAAAGTGCGTAGCGAAATAACTAGTTAGAAGTTAACATGGGCAGTGAGTGCATGGGAAATTCCCAAACAACGTTCATATAATACGGAGTGAGAAAAGACAACCCGGATACTGGAGTACACGTGTGACTTCTCATTCGTCACCAGACATACCAGCTTCCGTTATTAAAGGAGGTCGAAAAAACTTTGTGAGGGAGTTCAACAATAGGATGTAATTAGATACATGTACTACAGCCCGGAGCTGCTCCACACTTTGTAGTACGCCTGATGGGAGATATTTTATTGTAGTAACAGTACGTAGACAATGTGAAAGTCCGATGAAATGTTTACATATACAGACAATTTGATTATCAGCCATAACACACCTGATTCGATACTGGATATAATGTATTCTGTAGGATACAGGACTGATCATATCAAAGTCCATAACTTAAAGGAACATATTTAAGATTCTATAGTGTAATCCCATAGGTAAGGAAAGGCTACTTTGTTCTGGGATGTGTAAGTAGATTCTTGGTAAGGGTAAAAATTGGGACGAATATGAATATTCTTAGTGGGCTGGTTAGTGTAACGTCATGTTTACAGCCAGGGTCACTTAAGGACTGCCCCCGTGTGTGGATGTATTGTATGTGTGATGGGAGACTAATTTATGACGGTGACGCTCTGGTTCACTCTATGGATAGCATTTTGGGCATTTTGATAATGATAGACACTACTTGCTAAAATAAAGATAACCATTTTAGCCTTTTATGCTTAGCCATTTACTGAAGAAAGAAAACGTATCTTAATTTCATTTTTTAGTTCATTATAAACACCAGAGCTATCAAATCCATATGATTCAAGATGGAATTTAAGTGCCTAAACATCAAGTGTTACACTGAAAAATGAGTGGCCTGATTATGGCCTTCATGAAAATAGCATGTTCTTTTATTATATTCTTAGTTTACATTTAGCGATTTAAAGCATTGCAAATTTTGAGTTATGTGCTGTTGTAGATATCACTCATATTTTTAGTAATTTTTAAAGGACAAAAAAATGACTTCTGCTAAAAATATTTCTTTTTGCTAAGGAAAAAAGGAAGGCTTAAGCAACTTTTGCTAAGGTGTTTTTGATCTAGAGTTACCAGTGGTGCTCTATCACTGAAGCACGCCAACGAACACACCGAACAAGACATCCCATCCGGTTCCATTTTAATGTAAACCAATCGTCCCACTTCCCTTATGCGAAAGGCTAATCAGAAGCAGAAACTACCACTGTTTTAGGCTATGGAGTGTCTTGGCCAGGGGAACGTTCCTCACAGGCGTAAGGAGACGTAAGGAGAGGTGTGTGTGTGTTCAGTTAGAAGGAGTAAGATATAATCGGAAATTTTGTTTTTGTTGCCTTTACGACAATGGGAAAAATTGTCATTAAAAGAAGAACAAGGAACACTTTCACAGAAAGAAGTTCATCGTATGCAGAAAAGGCCACCTTTAAATGATCCTAGCTATTAATAAAGCGTACATAAATTGGACAAAAGTTCCCTATAGCACAAGGAGTCACAATGCAAGCGAACATACCGGAGTCACCTAAAACATGTCAGCAATCAACACACAGAATAAGATATATTGAATTTAATGTGGCCAACTTGTCCTCTCTTCGCTAGTTGTACAATTTAGTTAATACTTTGGGGGTCCGGGGGGTCTTCGATTTCGAAGGTCAGAGATGACTTTTACAATGCATGTTGTTGAATCTTGCGCCGAAGGCGCGAGATTTTTGTGTTCGGGGGGTCCGGGCGTCTCCCCTGGAAAAACATTTACGATCTAGAATGGCTGAGATAATTTAACGATGCATTTTGATGAATTTGCAACCATCGATGGCGTGAGATTTTGTTGTTTGGGAGTTCCTGGGTTCTCCCCCCGCAAAAAAATTACAATTTAGAATGGCTGAGGTGAGTTTTACGATGCATTTTGTTGAATTTGCGAGCGCCGTAAGCGTGAGTTTTTTGGTTTTTGTGGGGTCCGGGGGTCTCCCCTCCCGAGAAAAAATATCACGATTTTGTATTTTGGTAGTTTTAAAGCGTTCTTAACTCGGCATTTGTCGTTTTATAGTACCTGGATTCAGAAATGATAATTGTGAGCGTTGTCATACCATTATGCAACCAATCTCAATCTGAACATACCGGATTCACACAATCGGCACATTTTTGTGTAACTCAAAATGATAAGATATTGATTGTCTTGCTAAGAATATACACAAATTAATCTTTTAAGAAGCATTTTTTGAAATAGCAAAATCCCTTGACGAACTAGTTCGTGTGTATTAAATTTTCACTATTATTCACAAATTTTGAGCATATCGTGTATGAACGTTTTAGGAAACGCGCCGTGCAGCGGAAAATTTTCTAAAATGAAGTACAAAAAAGTGCAGGAGGACCGTTTTTTCTTTAAAATGTGCATTTTTAGAACATTTCACTCGGCGAAAATGGGGGGGGGGAGCAGAGGGGGGCATACATGTCTTTTTGCTCCCCCCCATTTTACGCCCCTGGGAATGATGGAAATGTTCCCATTGACTTGTTTCGAGAAGGTTAGCTTGTTCATCCCTGTTTCCTTAAGACTGCATTATATCTAGTAACGAATCATAGTGTAAAATAAAAGTGTTTATTCTATTTGGTTTCATGTTGTTTGTGTAAAAAATAAAAGAGATAAGAACAGGTCAGCTTGTTTTCATTTCTCTAGTTATAAAGGTTTTAAAGACTGTTGAATCTGATACTGAGGAAGCAACAATACAGGGAAGGTAATTGGGTATCATTGGTTATATCAGTGAATGGATACACACGTGACCATCTCCGACTTCAATAGTTGTAATAAATACTTCATATTTCGTTTTAAAGCTACATACTTACTACGTAATGTTCAAACAGGCCTATCCCACTTCTACAATACACTAAGGAATGTTCATTTTAGTGTTTTTACTTTTTTTGGTGTTTAGCTTGACTCTACAATATACAGCATATCCAGTAACGATTCAGGCGTACATTGTGCCACAATATATTTGGCTTTCACACTGTCTATGTAAACATGAAATAGCCAGCTTGTTTTCTCTAGTACGCTAGTACCATTTGTGAATAATTTGGCGACCCCCAGAAATTGATTCAAGGCAGCAACATTATGGATAGGGTTATTATACTAACGTATCACATGTACGCCACAGTCTCTATGCTAATGTATTACAGTTATATAGGCCTACTATTGATATTTGAAATGTTTAAGTAAGATAAAGCATGCCATCGAAGACACCAAGCAACACACCCCGCCAGGTCACATTATACTGACAACGGGTGAACCACTCGTCCGATTCTTAATGCTGAACGCTAAGCAGGAGTAACCTGGTTTATAAAGAAGAATATTGTAAACATTGGATAAATCAGAATATGTTCTGAATTTCACCTTGGTGTCGGGATCCTCTGGGAGAGTACGGACCCATAGGACACTTATGAAAAACACATTCAGATATTTTTAATCTGCAGTTTAGGTCATCTGGCCATATAGGTCATGTTGATCTATTTCGATAGTCTTTTGTCCTTCTTCGTGCGTTGTCCGTCGTGTGTGTGCGTCGTGCGTGAACATTTCCTTGCGAACGCGATAACTTGAGTAAATATGAAGCGAGCTTCATGAAACTTTGTACGTAAACTAACATTGTAAAGATCTTGCACGAGTTCAAAAATCGCTTGATTCGACTGTAATTGACGGAGCTATTGCCCTTTGTACTAATAATTATTATTTAGGGTAAACAATAGTGATATTTATAGATATACCTACATGTATACCAATACATACAGCTAGGACGGGAAAACAAGCTAAAAGCTTATATCAATTTCAGGAGAGGTTTTGGCCTATTTTCCCAACCTAGCTGTATGTATTGGTCTATACGTATGCATTTTTTTTTTAAATTGTTTAAACTAATTCTGATTTGATCTTGTGAAAGTGATAACTTGAGGAAATATAAATCGAGCTTAATGAATCTTTGTTTGTAGACTAGCATTGGAAAGATCTCGGACAACTTCAAAAATCAGTATGATCTGACGTTAGTTTACGGAGTTATTGCCCTTTGTACTAATAATTATCATCGGACCTTGTGAACACGATAACTTGAGAAAATATAAACCAAGCTTAATGAAACTTTGTATATAGACTAACATTGGAAAGAACTCGAACGAGTTTGAAAGTCAACTTTGTGAACAGGATAACTGTGAATATTTGGATAAAGCTATTTTTGTTGTTTGATTGATATATGTATGTCCTAATAACAGCCAGGGCCTCCCATGTATGCGGTGTGTAGCGTGTATGAAGTGCGAGGTGGGTGTTGTGGGAGACTGTGGTAAGCTAAGTAAAGATACTTTCATACGAAATACCCATGGTTTGTGTATAGACCATTTATCCAAAGCATAATGGGACTTTCAAGATAAAAATAATCTTCATAAAATGCAACATAAAACTATATAACAGGGGAGCCATTGGACCTGTATAGCTCACTTGTTCCAGACCAAGAACACAACTAGCAAAGCTTAAACCCTTCATTCCTACAGAAGAAGGATGTTTTAAAGAATTTGGTAAATTCCCCCTATTGGGCCCAAGCCCCTCACCATAAGGGCACTGGGAGACCAGACCCACATTTTATACAGAATTGGGTCTCCTCACATCACACAAGGACCTTTAGATTAAATCAGAACCAAATCCATTTATTCTTACAGACTCAGGTCCCCAGCAGACCAGACTCATCATTTCCCCCCTCCACCCAAGGATGTTTCAAACCTAATGAAAATGAAATACCTTCATTACCACAAAAAGAATTTAAAAGACTTTGCTATATTTCCACTAGTGGGCCCGCCCCTCAAGCTCTGTGGGGCTAGACCTCCCGTTTATACAAAATTCCCATAAGCCAATGAAGCTTCAAAATAAATTACGACCAAATCCCTTCGTTCGCATAGAATCGAAACACTGCATTTCCCCTGTTGGACCCGCCCCTCAAAAGGCCCCATTGGGACCAGATCCACTGTTTATACAAAATTAGACCAAATTTGGTGAAAATCCATTAAGCCTTTATGACTAGCTGGGATTTTTTTGTGGAAAGTTGAGGGACGGCGAACGACGCGCGATGGCATAAACTCACCGGCTATTCGGGCCAAGTGATCTAACAAGACACTTTCGTATGTGAACATGAAGGATAAACATATTCTACCGGAAGGTCACAAAATGTAGGAATAGCCTAGGCTTGTGATTCCGGTATATAAATAAAAGTTGGGAATATGTACTTGTTCTCTTTTAAGGAGAAAAAGCGGATACAATAAATTGATTTTATTTTTCCAATAAAACATGCCGAAATTTATTACAAGGGATGATGTGTGAAAAGTAAACGCGTATCGTTTGTTATTTTTTTTTTAAACAAAAACTTCATATAAACGATAGCCAATGACTTATATATAAATATAATTAATTTTCTCTTTGTTACAGGCTTTCTGATTGGTTTATTCATTTTTTTCATTCCACGATGAAAAAAAATCCGAGAATGGCGCGGAATTCCCGACGTTATCATGACGTCACAATAGAAACATTGACGTTGCGTATTGATTTGGAAAAAATAATCCCTTGGAAAATGTATTTCATTTTATAAAGTAGCCTGGGAAATTAATTATAAGTATTGAAGTCACTATTTTTTAATTTCATCGGGGTATGAAATAAATTGTGTTTGCAAACTTTTGTGAGAATCCGCTACGCGGATTCGCGCGGATTCACACAGTTTGAAAACAAAATTTCTTTCATACCCCGATGAAATTAAAAAATAGTGACTTCAATGCTTAAATAATTAATTTTCTCTTTGTTTCTGGCTTTCTGATTGGCCTATTCTTTTGTTTCATTCCACGATGAAAAAAATCCGAGAATGGCGCGGAATCCCGACGTTATCGTGACGTCATGATAGAAATATTGACGTAGCGTATCGATTTGGAAAAAATAATTCATTGGAAAAAATCAATGGAATCGTACGTGTAAACGTATTTCATTTTATAAAGTAGCATGGAAAATTAATCATAAGCATTGAAGTCACTATTTTTTTCATCGGGTTATGAAATAAATTTTGTGAGAATCCGCGTACACAGTTTGCAAACAAAATATCTTTCTTATCCCGATGAAATAAAAAAAATATTGACTTCAATGCTTAAATATAAGTATCTGTATTCCTGAAGAGCCATCTAGAGGAAGGTCGTTGAGTTTTATTTTACATAAATAAATATATTGTTTGGCGCTGCTAGCCGCCATTTGACAGCGCTAAATGTGTCTGTCAGCCATTTTCTGTCACCTCTTTAAGTGACAACCTGGATGGACATGTGATTTAATGGCCATTTTACTGATGAAGGTGACAGGATAATGTATATGTCACCCGTAGATACGTCGCATGAAAGATATTGTGCGGTATACTATTTATATTTAGGTTCCGACTAGAGTTGTGTGTTCAGGGTCTTCTTCGGTGAGTTTTTTGTTATTCAATTACAAAATTGGTAAAAAATGTACTTGCTGCCTGTTGCATGATCGTAAATGGCGACTAAATTTAGGATATTATCTTTTCTCTTCTTCCCAACTAACTTTATTCTTCCTAACGTCTCCCTTGACACCACCTCACGTTTGACCTTCTGTAGAGCGCTCACCCCTGTGAGGTAGGCTTTGAACACCTGTCCTCTGGTCGAGACACACCAACAAAGTCTATAAAAGTGGTAGTTTCTGCTCCTGCTTAGCGCTCAGAGTACAAGGAGTAGGACGACTGGTTTGTTCGTTGTCAGAATAATGTGACCGGATGGGGTGTGTTGATTGGTGTCTTCATTAACATGCTTCAGTGAAATGGCACTATACAAAGAAAAAGAGTTCCATTATACAAGAAGACACAACACGAATATACCGCAGTCTCACAAAACACGCACATCACACTACATAACACACTTCACACCGCAAACATGGGATTTTAAAATTTGTATCAGTATCAGAATAAAGAATAAGGATACGTGATAGTCACCTTTAAGCTATTTAATGCTGAATCTATAAACCTGACTACATATATACCGTTGTTGGTTAGTGAAATAAGTCTAACCATTGTTATTTATGTCTGATTATAGTTATAAAACGAAATATATTCACGTTTACTTTCCTGTGGGCAAAACAACTGGTAAATGAAATATACCAGACATGAGACTGTGTATTACCCATCGCTGGGCTGTCGTAGTAGTCTGGCCCTACACATTGTTGCGAGACGATCCCACCAGCAGGCGATTCGTATATAAGGCGCTTGGACGGCCAGCATCGGGCATTATTTATCTAGGATCTTACCGCAGCGGAACCAAAACGTAATCATGGTGGACCAATATCTTAAAAAATGGCAATCCGACTTAAATTCTTCCGAGAATTTCGATGTCGTGATGGAACAAATGAGTGAGTATTGACTGAAGTTGATATTAAATTCAATATTTCATTTTTTCGCAATTTTGAATTGTAAACCGATAATCCTGTAATTGTGTGTTGTTATACATTAACACTGCATTATTTAATATATAGCAGATAGGCAGTGCGTACACATACTGGTGAAGTGCTGCCAAGTATTCTATCTTTGTGTGTATAACATTGGAGACTTAACTCTACACTTATATATAGGTGTCATGTATGTAGATGTTTTACCTTATAATACACAACTATAGCCATCATACGTCCAGCAGGTCACTGCTTCGTAAGTTAACATACGCAGTTTTACTGTAACGAATAGAAAAAAAAGCTCTCTTGTCGCTGTGGTGGGCACAGACTATTTCAGGCTTTCTGTATAGGCAGCCTGCGATAACCAACAAGCCACGAGTTACATAATAACACATTTACTTTATTGACTGTTTAAATATTCTGTCATGACACGAGTTATCTGATACATATCATTTCCGTATTGGGGATTTTTTTTTACCATATTCTAGAGCGTATCTCACGAGTATCTGGTTTATGGATAATGTTGTAGTCGTGAGACTTAATTTAGCTTATGATCGAAAACACTAATTTTAGGGGCTAGATTGTCCAGGGTCGGCATATACTTAGTAATATTAGAATTTTCTATAGTGTATGTTATTATTCTAATTTATAAAAGGCGACTGAATTTAGGATGTTTCTGTCACAAATAATACCCATAGAATTACCACATGTATCACAGTAAAAGCTATGTTGTCTCATAATATAATCAAGAAATACAACAAAGTGAAGGGTCTCTCCTCCAAATGCAATATGTAATTTAGAAAGAAAACAAAAGATAATTTGCCAACAAGACTAGACACATAGAGTTACATAACGAGAGACAAAAACCCCGAATAGAGCGAAGTCTTTCCTACATATGGATAAGATATCAAGTAAAATCAAAATAAGTGTATTTTAACTATTGGATAGTAACTGGCAAGCGATTCAAAGTAACAGAATTGATGTAGTGAAGTCAAATGGTTTGATAGTTAGCGATGACATATACTTCTATTGATATTACAAAATGAGCCCATAGACAATTATACATAATCATCTTAAGTCGTGTATAATTGCACTCATGAATGTTGTCTGTCTATCTCGCGGGCGATGATATTGGGTATTTCCATTATCAGTTTTTTAACTAGCGTCCCATATGTACTTGGCTGGCATCTGTTCAAACATCGGTCGAGTGGATGAAACCTAATTCCCTTAATTTGTCTCAAATGCCGCACAACATCCGGGATTCTGTCGGCAAACCATCGTAATTAATAAAAATCTATAGTAGTTTTTTCAGTATCCATTGTAGATGTCAGCGATGCATGCAACCACGCGCAATTGATATGACCACTTATAGTAGGACCACTTATTGTGTTATTGAACGGAAACATTCATCTGCTAACACTTCATTAAATGCCCGTTAAATGCCCAAATTAAATTTCTCGTGAAAAGTACTTTTAAAATAACTCAGTAATAATCTGCGTTTCTATTTAGCCGTGTATATGGTTTGCTTTTGTTATGCAATAGATTTCATTAAGTAGTTATTCGTCTGTACGAGTTACTGCTGAGTAATTCCTCACAACGGACGACTGTAATCGATTTGAGTGATATCACTACTAGAGCAATATACAAATAGCTATTATTTCCGTCTGCTAAAGATGTTTACTAAATAATTATGCAGCAGCTGGTTCTCACAGCGATGTCGCAATGCTACATTGGTGTCCCTGAAGATATTGCCCTCCTGTTATCCTAGTACTTGTTATAGGAGTCGTATTTGCAAGTTTCATATCCTGGTTGTTAATATGACGTAAATGAAATAACTGATCACATTATCACATTTTAATGTTATTTAACATGGATTTTAGGTTGGTTTAACCAGTAGTTATCCACATAACAATATATGTACATACAAAACATCGAATATTTAGGAATTGGAAATTTCTAGTTAATATACTTTCGGCGTTTTAGGTTCACACAGATGTAGATTTTGCCCTATCCTACTCCAGTCATTGATAAATATCGCTTGGTGTAGCTACTCCTCTCGGATTACATTCCATAACCGTTTCATACCAATATAGACTGGTACTCCGATTCTATTTAATCCTTCTCATTAAAGCTGAATCATTCAACCGGAACGTTAATGTCAGCATGCTCTATTCCTACAATATGTGTATAAGAAATCCCCCATGGTTTAGTTATGATAGTTCGATGCTCTGTTGAGAAGTAGAGACGATGGAAACGGAATCTCGTTCCTTTTAAAGGCACTCTTCATGGACGAGGGGTTTTGGTTCTGTCACTTGCCACTTTGTACAGAAAACTATGTCGTTCATGCTTCTCTTCTGATGTGCACATAGCAAAGCTTTCATGGAACTATTTCTATAGGTAGGGCGTTAGAATGGTACCTACTACAAAATTGCGTGATTGTACATGGCGACTTAATGTAGTGTTTAATTGTTCTTTTAATTGGTTCGTGGTTATTAAAATATTAAGCATTATTGCGTGAAGTGATACGCTTTTGTCACTTTATTTTTACATTTAATGGTAATTTGAGCACTTTTATTTTTTACTCTAAAATACTGAAAAATAACACATATTCAAATGGGACAAAAAGGTAAGCACACTGACCCCCCATTTTTCTGCCTAATTTAGAAAGAACAACCCATTCCCTATTAATATGCAAAATATTAACAAAAGTTTAAAACCACAACTGTTTCTATAAAGGGTTAAATTTGGCAAAAATGGCTGAAAATGGTGTATTTTGTAGCTCAACATTAAGGGGTAGGGGTAGTATATGTTGTTATTCTGAGAAAAAATATAAGTCTTATTAATCAAAACTTTTTATTTTAAAGAAGACTATAGGAAAATAAATTCTTCAAACTTAACATACATATCAAACATCTCATTAGGAAATTATGGCTTTAAACTCCTGTATACATGGCCAAAACGGCAAAAATCCCAAAACAAGCACACCGACATATGTTTTTTCTTCCATTTTCTTGTATGGTATGAACTACTATTTCCAAAAATCTATATGAGAAAAAAAGTTTAATACAAGAAAATTTTGACTTCTCAGAGGTGTACATCCTTATTGTAGTGTTTAATTGTTCTTTTTAATTGACTTCTCTAACTCCTCATTTTACACAGTATTCGACCCTTTAAAGAACATTTTGGCTCTGTCCCCCTGGTTGAACGTGCTAATCACTGCTTCTACTGAATAATCAACATTGAAGAAACAGGACGGCTGGTTTTGCCTTTAGCCGTATGCTTCAGTCAGATAGTTTGTACCTCTATTATTATTCTCTTTTATCTCCTCCATTTCGAAGATTACATCAATAATTACATGATACATTATTCAACATGGCGTAAATTGTGCAAGGAATAATAAATGAGATATGACAACAGTAGAATGATTACATATACATATATAACTAATTTAGAACTATTTATAAGTACATGAATGGTTCAAAGTAATAAGTAGAAGTTAAAACAAAATAATGAAAAATAGTACGAATAGTAAGACAATGTATGTATTGATGAATAATTAGATCTTATCATCATTTGAAAAACTCCGTTATTAATCACTATATCTGAAGTTTCCATGTTACCAATTTCGTGAACTAAGACATCACGCACATAATTCCATAAACTGTAATTTAATGACAAATAATATAAACTTTTTGCGCCTACAGCATTGGCTGGAAGTACGTAGTGTATTTAAATGGATGAAAAGAGAAACTTCCATTATCATAAATACGTGGATTTATGCAGTCTGTAATTGTTCTGAAATTTAATTCCCCTTTGCATCATGCCGTCAATAGCGAGACTTATTCAACTTTCTTTCCCATAAGTACTTGGACGTTCGTTTGACTGAATCATGGATTCCACAGGAACCTAACCTCTCCTCACAAGAATTATTAGCTTTGTAGTATTAGCCTAAGCTTGTACATTAACTAAACGGCCCT
Source organism: Argopecten irradians (assembly GCF_041381155.1). Lineage (NCBI taxonomy): Eukaryota > Metazoa > Mollusca > Bivalvia > Pectinida > Pectinidae > Argopecten > Argopecten irradians. The sequence goes on from NC_091141.1 coordinate 6,496,273, forward strand.
GTGTTACAAGAGAGAATTTCCCCCGGTGTCAATTGAAAGTCTAGAGGCTGGCGCCGCTAATTTGTGTGTAATCTTAACCAATTACCCGGGGAAGCTGCATTGATGATAAAAAATGAAGCACAATAAGGCTCTCGTGTGCGGGCGCAATGCTTGGGTACATGTTTACAACAATGTTGTAGTCTCGATAAATCATGTCTATTTCATATGATAATATGATATAACTGTGCCCTTCTGACAATAATGATGATAAGAAGTGTTCAGAAACATGTACTCCGAAATTAATATCAGCCTTTTGCCGTTATAGCTGTGTACCCATTGATTTGGATTTGGACATGTATTGATATATCACATATTGTAATATTACATTTGATTGAATAAAAATATGAATGTGGGAATACCTAAATATGAGAAAAAAATACACAGGTTACCTTATAATTCTGATTTAGTCTCCTGTCTGTTGGACCGGACGCCTAGGAGTTCTAACGACATATTTATAGAGATCTCTGCGTGTTACATCCTAATTTACAAGTTTTAACTGTTACAAACGTTATAGTACCTAATATTCACTGGGTAGATGGTTTTTATTTCTTGGCTTCTGAAGAACCACGAATGAGAAAAAAACCGATATCTGTTTTATATATTATCGGAATCAACGTTTCGGTGGCCATTCACGAATATTTCTACACAGGTACTCACTTGACTGCTCTGAACCACGTATAATTCAAAGGTTAAAAGTGACCACTAACCACCGGCAAATAGAACCTCTGAAATAAGATTTTATATGAAGAATAAGGTATAATTTCTCATAAAAGTTACAATAAATTAAAACACTTTAAATGCTGATTACACTACTTGAAGGCCAATGTGTACGCCTGAACTTAAGAAACATGCTTGAGAAATTACTGAAGGGGCGGAATGAAATGAGGATGTGTAAGAGGCCTTTTTATCTAGTACTTAAATTACGTAATGAACATCAACAAAATCTAGACATCTTAATTACCGCGTCTAATGCATACCTCACGAAGGAGTAGAGATATGTAAATTATGTTCCGACTTCAAACCGAAATGAAACAACACAATGGTACTTTTGTAAATTTTAAGCATTATTGAAATTCCTCCGCTCCCCACTTACATAAATAGACTAAACGTTGTGCGTAAACCTCTGATTTCTCAGTCTGTACAGCAACACTTAGGATGGTTAATTGAGGTAAAGGATATGTGATACTATACGTGATCGTGTGGCAGCTGAGTCCATTGGTGTTTTCATGGTCACTTCCAATCTTGATTCACTTTCGTTATTGTTTTTTTATCTGCGATACTCTAGCATTGCGTGTAATCAACAGTTAAGTCTGGGGTCAAGTCCTGTCACCAAACTAGACAGATTAACTTAATGCAAATCAACCGAAAACAGTATCTCATTGTAATCTTATTTTAAAGACCGTCCTGCAAAAGAATCATTTCGTTGTATCTGACCGCATTGCTATCATGCCATCATAGACATATCATCTTTTAGCTACTAGTCTAGCTGACATTCTTTGGAAATTTTTTGTCCCTTATTTCTAAACAAGGAACGAATATGAGAGATCAATTTTTAGAAGCAAAATTGTCGCTTACTGCTTCTTACGCCGTAATGGATATCCGCAGTAAGCATATCATGTATCAAGGCAATATTTGTTATACGTAAACGTTGTCGTAACTCAAGTAGCATCTGTGTTAACAGGGAAACATGCAAGCATAATTCAATAAAGTAACTTAACTGGCAGTAAAAAAAAAAGTTTTATAGAATGGAAACACATGTGTATTTAAAGGAAATTTTTGGTATAAAACCTGTTTTCCTCTTGTTTATTGTATAACTCATCAGTAAGCGTCCATCTGGTATATTCGCTTCGTTAGAGTTTCAAACACAAACAGTGGCTGGAATAAAGTATGTGCTGATAACATGATTAATCTAATCATAAAGCTATGTAAGGTCAAATATCGCACAATATCGGTGTTACCTGTTTCTCCTGTGTCCATACCAACATACCCCATCCAAAATACACGGGTGTAATGTATATATGAGGTTACAAGAAGGATGGCGCAAGAGAAACGGGAAATCCCAAATCGAGTATTGTGAATGTCCGCTTCTTGATATGACTGGATGTACAAACTGACCTTCATGGAATGCATTTGTTTGCTTGTCTCAAATTAAGTCTCATTGATAAAAACGGCTTTGCTTACGACAGACATATTCCTTATCTTGTCTATTTCCATTAGAATAATTAAGATATATATGTCCCTGTCTCATTTCGTCTTCATTCATTGAGCAATGTTTTTTGTGTCCAAAGTCACAATAAAGAACATACTGAAATCTTGGTAAAATAAAACCAGAACTCACTAGAAGACACCGATTGCCTATTGGATTGTACTCGTGGGACTTCCAGAGACATCCACAACAATATTTCCATTAGCGGCCCATGGTCGTCCTTACTAACGTTGTTAAGAACGTTTTATAAATACTACTGTTTTAATGTCTTCCTATGACGAGATATTAAGATAAACTATCCTCCTGCACGCATTAGCATCATATTGTGCCGTCATCCGTAACATCATGCCATTCAATGCCACAATACTTAATACTAGTCTTCGCTCTACTAAAATAGCTATCCATTGCTCCTCAAGGAAGGAGAACAGTAATCCGCTTTCTTATGAAATATAATCTCCGACTAAACGGGAATGTCAGACTGGTTTAGAATTATGTTAGAATTAAGTATTCTATTCCTCTCGCCATAAGACACTTTGTGAAAGCTACTTAGATATTTTCAATCTCCTCCTCTAAACCAAGAATCATCGATTCGGAGATTTAAAACCAGTCATAGGAATGCTAAGTGTGTCATACTGCTTCAGTACATGTGTCTCACCTCAAACATCTACGGAAGACTTCGGCAACCAATATGTTCTTTTCGTGGGTTCAACCAGAACAGACTATCCTGCATAACGTGCGTGTGAGAGACAGCAAACGGAAGCTAGATTGAGAGTATGTGTCATGTGGTTACTGGGTGAGCATTTCCTGTAAAATCTGTGTAGTACGTAAAGCTAAAGGACGTCAACTAATCACAAATGTAACATTGTTTGTGGTATACACGGAGTTTCAGCAAGCTTAAAAGTTGTCCCTTGCCCTGCCGTCAATTAATTTTCTAATATTATGACTTAGTTATGCTATCATTGTATGAAGTTTGAACAAATCTGTCGATGTGTTCTCAAGTTATCGTCTGGAAATGAAAATTTGTGAAGTTCTATTTTCAGTAGCAGTGACCTTTGTAGTTGACCCTTTGACCCCAAATTCAACCCCAAGCTATGTTATCTCATATGTTACCATTGTATGAAGTTTGAACACATTCCGTTGATGTGTTCTCAAGTTATCATTCCAAAATTAAAATTTGTGAAACCATCTATTTTTAGTAACAATGACCTTTGTAGTAGACCTTTTGACTCCAAATTCAATCCTAAGCTATATTTTCACTTATACTACCATTGTGTGAAGCTTGATCAAAATTCGTTAAAGATGCTCCACCGCTGACAAATGGTATTTTTTCACTATCAAAAACAGAAGCAGACGATTTAGTATTTTTCATCTGTTACAAAAGTTACTTACTTTACATCATTACCACCATTGAAAAGTTTGAGCTTCTAATTTTACTTCAAGTTGAAAATATGAAAAATAATTAATTGCATCCCGAAAAAATTCCGTGGCACTATATTCTATATGAAATGAAGTACTGATTGCGCATGAACCAAAGGCGAAAGAAATTATTTTATATTATTTTTTTGTGTTAATCAGGCATAAATATACACGATTAAACACAAATTATTGTTCGAATGATGAATATTATTTATGCTCTGTCGGCGGTGGAGCATCTTTAATGTTTTCTCAATTTATTGTCTGGAAACTAATATTTTGTGAAACACACTATTTTTACTAACAATGACCTTTGTAGTTGACCCTTTGGCCCCAAATTCAATCTCAAGCTATGTTATCTCCTATGTTGCCATTGTATGATGTTAGATCAAAATCCACCCATTAGTTCTCAAGTAATCGTCTGAAAACCAAATCCGGACGGACAGACAGACGGGAACAAACACTATATCCCCACCGGTTTCAATGGCAGGGGTCTAATAAGCTGGACCAAGTGTAATTAAAGATGTTACTCCGCAGAAAATTAGTTACTTTTAGGGTTACCTGACCATAGGTCATGGTGACCTATTCCGTCTTCTGTATTCTAGACTTTTGTCCGTCGTCGTGCGTCGTCCGTTAACAAATCCTTATGGATAATAATATATATGGATTATGAATATGCACTGAGTCTAATGAAACTTGCTATTGTCCTTTGCAATAATTATTATTGGACCTTGCGAGCACGTTAAGTTGGGTGTAAATATGCACAATTTTAATGAAATGACATTTCAAAAATGATCTTGGTAGAATCAAATGCTCTTTATAGAATGAAAGGTTTTAATGTCCTCTACAAAAATTGTGAATTTCATGGCTCTGTGGTATCAGATTTTCCCCTATGGAGAGGGTACTTTTATTATAGTTTATACAGAAAAAATACATTTATGAGCATTATGTGTTCATTTTCCATAGGAAATACGTCACATTTGGTTAGAATTATTAGCCTGAAATAACATTTAACATCATATCCAAATTGGTCCTGACTGACACCCATGAGGCAGAGGGACGGATCCGGAAAGGGTCATAATGGGCAAAATTTCAAAAATCTTCTTCTGGATTCATAGATATGATAGAACGAAATTCTCGATAGATTAAAAGGTTAAATTGATAACAAACTGGCTTAAAAGCCAGATGGGTGCAATTGACTGACATTATGTGTTTATATGTGCTTGTGTCATGCTGTCTGTAACAGGTGACTGTTAAGGCTCATGGGGCTCTTGTTACCATCTATTAGAACATGAGCAGACGAATTAGTACTTCCCTTTAGTAATAACAATTATTAACTTTAAAAGCAAATCAAATTATTTTGAATTAATTTTGTGTTTATAAGACATATATGTATATATATACACGATTAAACTTCAATTATTGTCCCAATGACAAATATTATTATGTATGCTCAGTCGGCGACGGAGCATATTTAAACCGCGCAAAGATTTTTCCACATAAAACGTTGAAATAGTCCTGTTATCATTTTGTTTTGACGATAAAAACTATACAGACGAAACTTGAGAAGTCGATTTGGACGCCGTAATTAACACGATATCAGGGAAACTGAACAGTTGGCTTTATTTACAGTTCACGTGCCAGACTTGTTCAGAGTCTGTCCTGTCTGAATCCATATCGGCAATAAATAAAAATCTAATGGGTCAATGTTATGTGAATATCAGCTAACAGCTGCTATGTTAATAAAATTATATGTTGACTAGTGAGGGCCAAAATATAACACTGGCAACCATCTATGTCTTATTTCAGAACTTGCTCCCATGGCACGTAAAGTGTTCAAAGAAAGGGTAGGCACGCTGGAATACAAGCTGACGGGAGATACGTGGACCGCCATAGCCTCAATAGACGGACTAGGAGAACGAACGTATGAGTATAAACTCGGGGAAGAGATTACGTCCAAAGGATTAGATGGAGAGCCATTGAAAGTAAGTCTTATTTACCTTAGTAAGCCTGGTATTGTCTAGTATACGATGTGTTGTATGCAATTTATGCGATTTCCTGAAAATGTTAAAATATATACAATGGTTCCTTTTTGATATTGGAAATTAACCATAAATACAAAAAAGATATGTAATTAGTTTTATTTATCACCACAAATTTTCTAAAATGTCTATACTGTATACATGCTGAACAAGAATATATATAATCTAGGTATATTCGTTCATTAAACTGCCTTCTTGTGGGATTTATGGTCCTATAATTCACCCAGGATTGAAGACAAATTGAATAACGCGCATTATGACTAGTTTCCGTTTTATTGTTTTTAGTTCAACCTTTATTGTACACTGTTATTGCTATCACCAAATCAAATTTCCCGCTGCCCCCGTTTTATGACGTCATAAGTACATGTAGCCCCGACGTCATTCGCAGTAAACATACTACAATCATAACTATAATATAAATACAATCTCTCTCATGGTGCATTGCGGTTGGGGGTTTCGAGATTCCAAAACGACGTTGTTGAAGTATAATTTATCGTCGATAAGTCCCACCATCCTGTGATTATGACGTCATCATTTTACGCGAGTTTCATGACGTCATTACCACTGGACGGTAAATCGACGGTTAATTGTACTTTACACATGTCGTTTTAGGATCTAGAAACCCCCGTACCTCAATCTCTCCCACAGTTCATTGCGGTCCCCACATTCACCTCTGTCAACGGCTCACGGACTGGCCGTCTGTTGACCTCGGATCACAGAATATGACGTCATGACATTGTTAAATACATAGCGCCCCCTTTATATATGACGTCAAAGTGATTTTTGAAACGGTGGACGTCGTATGCAAATCATGACTTTTTACTTACAAGTAAATCTAGTGTATCCGCAAAAGAATCCATTATTGTTTGGTTTGCTGTAGAATGGTCGAATTATATTATGTAAGAACTGACAGTCGTTTATTGGAAAATGGTACAAAAGGAAACTTATTAAACTATTAAAGAATTTAATATGAGTCCTAAATACGTTTTTAGGTCATCTGACCCGAAGGGTTAGGATGACGTATAGTCATCATGTTTCGTCCGTCGTCGTCCGCCGTGCGCCGTTCGCCGTCCGCCGTCCGCCGTGCGTAAACTTTTCACATTTTGAAACGATCCAGGCATGACCCTGACAAAGTGTTGTTGTTTTCCGGGTCGATCCGAAATCCAAGATGGCCGTCACAACTGCCATCTTGGAAATACATTTTGAACTTCTTCTCAAGTTCTCCGGGAGCGATTTCGCTGAAGCTTGCATGAAATTATCCTGACATCGCCACGACAAAGTGTTGTTATTTTTCGGGTCGATCCCAAATCCAAAATGGCCGCCACAGGCGCCGTCTTGAAAACACATTTTGAACTTCTTCTCAAGTTCTACTGGTGCGATTTGGCTGAAACTTGCATGAAATGATCCTGACATGGTTCTGAGAAAGTGTTATTTTTTCAGGTCGATCCGAAATCCAAGATGGCCGCCACAGCCACCATTTTGAAAACTCATTTTGAACTTCCTCTTTTAGTTCTACCAGTGCGATTTAGTGCATAAACTTTTCACATTCTGAACTTCTTCTCCAGTTCTACCGGTGCGATTTGGCTGAAACTTTTGCCAAGGAAGTCAGATGACAGTTAAGGCCTTTGGACCTCTTGTTTTATACAAAAACTTCTCTGAAACTAAGCATGGGATAATACTCATATTGCAATGGTAGTATCCTTATAGGATGGGGATCCAAAAATATACAATGGGGCAGACCCCCGGAGGCTGAGGGGTGGGGTCAAATTGAGCTATTTTCATATAAATTACTTCTTCTCTGAAACCAAGCATGGGATTACACTCATAATTTATTGATAGCAACCTTATAGGGTGGGGATTCAAAATTATACAAATGGTGGGGCTGATCCCCAGAGGGACATGAGAGGCAGGGCAAAAAGTGTCAATTTGGCTATTTCCTTAATGGCAATTTCTTCTCTGAAACTGAGCATGGAATAGCACTTAAAATGCAATGGTAGCATTCTTATAGGCATGGGTATAAAATTGTACAAATGATAGGGCTGACCCCTCGGGGCCTGAGGTGCGGGGCCAAAAGGGTCCTATTTACATATAAATTACTTCTTCTCTGAACTTATGTATTGGATAGCATTCATAGTCATAGGCTATATATATCTATAGCATTGTTATATAGTTGGGATTCAAAGTTAAATAAACTGTGGTGTCAATTTTGCTATTTTTTCTAATTGTATGAGTCTTTGTGATAATTACTAAAACAAAATCAAAAACAAAAAACAGGTGAGCGATACAGGCCCTCTAGGCCTTTTGTATTTATTATTGTGAATATTTATTTAAGTTAAAGTCTTCACAAGGCTCAGTAATGGTTATTATTGTAAAGGGCAATAACTCAAAATTTACTGTCCGATAACACTGATTTTCAAACTCGTTCGTAATCTTACGGATATTAGGCTTATGTATACAAAGTTTCCTTAAGCTAAATATTTACTTTAGTTTACATGTTCTAATAACAAGTATTATTGCAATTGCAATCTGCATATTTAGACTATTCCAATAAAGTGTTCCCCCAATAGAAATATTAGTATTGCAATGGTTAAAATTGTTGGAACTTGATAAAAATTGATACGCTAACAGACTAACAATTGTTATCAAAAGTCACTCCCCCCATGCTATTCAATCAAAAACAAACTCTGACATTGTTCTCAATATCAGTGAGTTTGATCATGAATGGGACTTTATTCACATACCTTTGTGATACGTGACAACGTTTGTGGAGGGCTTATGTTTCTATTTATTGATGGAATGACGTCAACAGATGATATCATACCCTAACGTTATTTCAGGGGGAAGATTACAAAGAGTTACGTTCAATTACCACAAGAGATACGTTTGTTTGTTTGATTAATTAACGTCCTATTAACAGCTATGGTCATGTAAGGACGGCCTTCCATGTATGCGGTGTGTTGCGTGTATGTTGTGCGAGGTGCGTGTTTTGGGAGACTGAGGTATATTCATGTTGTGTCTTCTTGTATAGTGGAACTGTTGCCCTTATTATAGTGCTTAACTCTGAAGCATGCCGCCGAAGACACCAAGCAACACACCCCACCCGGTCACATTATACTGACAACGGGCGAACCAGTCGTCCCACTCCCTGTATGCTGAGCGCCAAGCAAGAGCAGAAACTGCCACTTTTATAGACTTTGGTGTGTCTCGGCCAGGGGACAGAACCCAGAGCCTTCCACACAGGGGCGAAAGCTCAACTAAAGGCCAAAAGTGAGGCGGTGACAAGGAAGGCATTAGGAAAGATAAAATCAGTTAGAAAGAAAAGAAAAGATAAGATCCTAAATTTAGTCGCCTTTTACGATCATGCAATAGGGGCAGCAGATACAATTCTAACGCTCTACCTGCAGGACCCGCGCAAATGTTAACGGATATCACATGGCACGTGAATTAGTTCCATTGTCACTGACACTAGCAAAGGGAAGTAACTCTAAACCAAAAGTGCTCCAGATGTACTTCATGAAGTCCAATTCATAGACTAAATTTAATAGAATTCATTATGCAATACTATTGTAATAGTAGTCTGCATCACTTAAACTATCCCAGTAGTGTTTTCCCCAATAGAAATATTATTGTATTCGCAGAGGTTTGATACGATAACAGACTATCAATTAAAAGTCACTTTTCCCTCATGCTATTCAATCAAAAACAAACACTGACATTGTTCTCAATATCAGTGTGTTTGATCATGAATGGGAGTTTTAAATTCATGTACATGTGATACCTGTCAAGGTTTGTTTGGGACTATTGTTTCTGTTGGTGATGGAATGACATCAAAATATGATACCCTATGCTTACGTCATTTCGACGCCAATATCGGGTATCACATGGTACATGAATTAGTCCCATTATCACTGACACTAGCAAAGGGAAGTAACTCTAAACGGACACTGCACCAGATGTACGACATGACGTCCAATTCATAGACTGAATTTAATAGAATTCAGAATGCAATACTATTGCAATTGTATTCTGCCTAAGCTAAACTATCCCACGCACTTGTAAACCTGGCCCCGGTTTCTCGAAACAAAAGTACAGACTTAAATCAAAACTTAAGTTTTTCTCCTTATGTATCTTATGTAAATAAAATTGACTTAAGTCAGATTTTGACTTAGGTTTGTTTCGAGAAATCGAGGCCTGGTCAATACTAACAACAATATACCACTCCGCTAGCTTCTGTTTAGCTCGATAGGTTGAACGTCAGACTAGTAATCCAGAGGTCCCGTGTCCGATCCCTGCCAGAAACAGTGATTTTATTTATTATAAATTCTGCACTCTGTTACACAATAGTATTTCAATAGTTAAAATTGAAGGGGATTGACCTCCTACCGTTGAACCTCGGTTAGAATTACTTGAATGGACTGAACTGGACTTAAAGTATTCCCAGAGGTTTAATACGATAATAGACTAACAGTCGTTATCAAAAGTCACTTTTACCCATTCTATTTAATCAAAAACAAATACCGACATTGTTCTCAATGTCGGTGTGTTTGATCATGAATGAGACTATTAAATTCATGTACCATGTGATATCTGACAGGATGTGTGTGGACATATTTCTTTTGGTGATGAAACGACATCAAAAGATAATATAATGTGCTAACGTCATTCCAACGTCATCATCAAGTATCACGTGGTACGTGAATTTGTCCCTTTATCACTTACACTAGCAAAGGGAAGTAACTCTAAACGGACACTGCACCAGATGTACGACATGACGTCCAATTCATGGACTGAATTTAATAGAATTCACAATGCAATACTATTGCAATAGTAGTCTGCATTAGTTAAACTATCCCAATAGTGTTTGCCCCAATAGAAATAGTATTACAATAGTAATCCTACCATTGAACACCAGTCAGGATTACAAGACACGGACTGAACTGGACTTAAATGAAGTACTCGCAGAGGTTTGATCCGATAACAGATCGTCAATTAAAGGTAACGCCCCTATGCTATTCAATCAAAAACAAACACCGACATTGTTTTCAATGTCAGTGTGTTTCATCATGAATGGGACTTTTAAATTCAAGTATCATGTGATACCTGACAAGGTGTGTGCGGGAATATTGTTTCTTTTAGTGATGGAATGACATCAAAAGATGATATCCTGTTCTAACGTCATTGCAACGCCAATATCGGGTATCACGTGGTACGTGAATGAGTTCCATTGTCACTGACACTAGCAAAGGGAAGTAACTCTAAACGGACACTGCACCAGATGAACGACATGACGTCCAATTCATAGACTGTATTTAATAGAATTCACAATGCAATAATATTGCAATAGTAGTCTGGGTTTGTTAAACTATCCCAATAGTGTTTCCCCCAATAGAAATAGTATTGCAATAGTAATCATACCATTAAACACCAGTCAGGATTACCAGAAACAGACTGAACTGGACTAAAATGAAGTTCTCACAGAGATTTGATACAATAACAGAATATCAATTTAAAGTCACTTTCCCCCCATGCTATTCAATCAAAAACAAACATCGACATCGTTCTCAATGTCGGTGTGTTTCATCATGAATGGGACTTTTAAATTCATGTACCATGTGATACCTGACAAGGTGTGTGCGGGAATATTGTTGTTTAGTGATGGAATGACAACAAAAGATGATATCCTGTGCTTACGTCATTGCAACGCCAATATCGGGTATCACGTGGTACGTGAATGAGTTCCATTGTCACTGACACTAGCAAAGGGAAGTAACTCTAAACGGACACTGCACCAGATGTACGACATGACGTCCAATTCATGGACCGAATTTAATAGAATTCAGAATGCAATACTTTTGCAATGATAGTCTGCATTAGTTAAACTATCCCAGTAGTGTTTTCCCCAATAGAAATATTATTGCAATGATAATCCTACCATTGAACGCCAGTAAGGATTACCAGAAACGGACTGAACTGGACTAAAATGAAGTACTCGCAGAGGTTTGATACGATAACAGACTATCAATTAAAAGTCACTTTTCCCCCATGCTATTCAATCAAAAACAAACACCGACATTGTTCTCAATGTCAGTGTGTTTGATCATGAATGGGACTTTTAAATTCATGTACCATGTGATACCTGAAAAGGTGTGTGTGGGAATATTGTTTCTTTTAGTGATGGAATGACATCAAAAGATGATACCCTGTTCTAACGTAATTGCAACGCCAATATCGGGTATCACGTGGTACGTGTATTAGTTCAATTGTCACTGACACTAGCAAAGGGAAGCAACTCTAAACGGACACTGCACCAGATGTACGACATGACGTCCAATTCATAGACTGAATTTAATAGAATTCAGAATGCAATACTATTGCAATTGTATTCTGCCTAAGCTAAACTATCCCACGCACTTGTAAACCTGGCCCCGGTTTCTCGAAACAAAAGTACAGACTTAAATCAAAACTTAAGTTTTTCTCCTTATGTATCTTATGTAAATAAAATTGACTTAAGTCAGATTTTGACTTAGGTTTGTTTCGAGAAATCGAGGCCTGGTCAATACTAACAACAATATACCACTCCGCTAGCTTCTGTTTAGCTCGATCGGTTGAACGTCAGACTAGTAATCCAGAGGTCCCGTGTCCGATCCCTGCCAGAAACAGTGATTTTATTTACTATAAATTCTGCACTCTGTTACACAATAGTATTTCAATAGTTAAAATTGAAGGGGATTGACCTCCTACCGTTGAACCTCGGTTAGAATTACTTGAATGGACTGAACTGGACTTAAAGTATTCCCAGAGGTTTAATACGATAATAGACTAACAGTCGTTATCAAAAGTCACTTTTACCCATTCTATTTAATCAAAAACAAATACCGACATTGTTCTCAATGTCGGTGTGTTTGATCATGAATGAGACTATTAAATTCATGTACCATGTGATATCTGACAGGATGTGTGTGGACATATTTCTTTTGGTGATGAAACGACATCAAAAGATAATATAATGTGCTAACGTCATTCCAACGTCATCATCAAGTATCACGTGGTACGTGAATTTGTCCCTTTATCACTTACACTAGCAAAGGGAAGTAACTCTAAACGGACACTGCACCAGATGTACGACATGACGTCCAATTCATGGACTGAATTTAATAGAATTCACAATGCAATACTATTGCAATAATAGTCTGCATTAGTTAAACTATCCCAATAGTGTTTGCCCCAATAGAAATAGTATTGCAATAGTAATCCTACCATTGAACACCAGTCAGGATTACAAGACACGGACTGAACTGGACTTAAATGAAGTACTCGCAGAGGTTTGATCCGATAACAGATCGTCAATTAAAGGTAACGCCCCTATGCTATTCAATCAAAAACAAACACCGACATTGTTTTCAATGTCGGTGTGTTTCATCATGAATGGGACTTTTAAATTCAAGTACCATGTGATACCTGACAAGGTGTGTGCGGGAATATTGTTTCTTTTAGTGATGGAATGACATCAAAAGATGATATCCTGTGCTAACGTCATTGCAACGCCAATATCGGGTATCACGTGGTACGTGAATGAGTTCCATTGTCACTGACACTAGCAAAGGGAAGTAACTCTAAACGGACACTGCACCAGATGTACGACATGACGTCCAATTCATGGACCGAATTTAATAGAATTCACGATGCAATACTATTGCATTGTGAATAGACTAACAGTAGTTATCAAAAGTCACTTTTCCCCCATGCTATTCAATCAAAAACAAACACCGACATTGTTCTCAATGTCGGTGGGTTTGATCATGAATGGGACTTTTAAATTCATGTACCATGTGATACCTGACAGGATTTGTGCGGACATATTTCTTTTGATGATGAAATGACATCAAAAGATGATATCCTGTGCTAACGTCATTCCAACGCCATCATCATGTATCACGTGGTACGTGAATTAATCCCATTGTCACTGACACTAGCAAAGGGAAGTAACTCTAAACGGACACTGCACCAGATGTACGACATGACGTCCCATTTATGGACTGAATTTAATAGAATTCAGAATGCAATACTATTGCAATAGTATAGTGTTTCCCCAAATAGAAATAGTATTGCAATAGTAATCCTACCACTGAACATCAGTCAGGATTGCAAGACACGGACTGAACTGGACTTAAATAAAGTACTCGCAGAGGTTTGATACGATAACAGATTATCAATTAAAGGTAACTCCCCCATGCTATTCAATCAAAAACAAACACCGACATTGTTTTCAATGTCAGTGTGTTTGATCATGAATGGGACTTTTAAATTCATGTACCATGTGATACCTGACAAGGTGTGTGTGGGAATATTGTTTCTTTTAGTGATGGAATGACATCAAAAGATGATACCCTGTTCTAACGTCATTGCAACGCCAATATCGGGTATCACGTGGTACGTGTATTAGTTCAATTGTCACTGACACTAGCAAAGGGAAGCAACTCTAAACGGACACTGCACCAGATGAACGACATGACGTCCAATTCATAGACTGAATTTAATAGAATTCACAATGCAATACTATTGCAATAGTAGTCTGGGTTTGTTAAACTATCCCAATAGTGTTTCCCCCAATAGAAATAGTATTGCAATAGTAATCATACCATTAAACACCAGTCAGGATTACCAGAAACAGACTGAACTGGACTAAAATGAAGTTCTCACAGAGATTTGATACAATAACAGAATATCAATTTAAAGTCACTTTCCCCCCATGCTATTCAATCAAAAACAAGCATCGACATCGTTCTCAATGTCGGTGTGTTTCATCATGAATGGGACTTTTAAATTCATGTACCATGTGATACCTGACAAGGTGTGTGCGGGAATATTGTTTCTTTTAGTGATGGAATGACATCAAAAGATGATATCCTGTGCTAACGTCATTGCAACGCCAATATCGGGTATCACGTGGTACGTGAATGAGTTCCATTGTCACTGACACTAGCAAAGGGAAGTAACTCTAAACGGACACTGCACCAGATGTACGACATGACGTCCAATTCATGGACCGAATTTAATAGAATTCACGATGCAATACTATTGCATTGTGAATAGACTAACAGTAGTTATCAAAAGTCACTTTTCCCCCATGCTATTCAATCAAAAACAAACACCGACATTGTTCTCAATGTCGGTGGGTTTGATCATGAATGGGACTTTTAAATTCATGTACCATGTGATACCTGACAGGATTTGTGCGGACATATTTCTTTTGATGATGAAATGACATCAAAAGATGATATCCTGTGCTAACGTCATTCCAACGCCATCATCATGTATCACGTGGTACGTGAATTAATCCCATTGTCACTGACACTAGCAAAGGGAAGTAACTCTAAACGGACACTGCACCAGATGTACGGCATGACGTCCAATTTATGGACTGAATTTAATAGAATTCAGAATGCAATACTATTGCAATAGTATAGTGTTTTCTCCAAATAGAAATAGTATTGCAATAGTAATCCTACCACTGAACATCAGTCAGGATTGCAAGACACGGACTGAACTGGACTTAAATAAAGTACTCGCAGAGGTTTGATACGATAACAGATTATCAATTAAAGGTAAACTCCCCCATGCTATTCAATCAAAAACAAACACCGACATTGTTTTCAATGTCAGTGTGTTTGATCATGAATGGGACTTTTAAATTCATGTACCATGTGATACCTGACAAGGTGTGTGTGGGAATATTGTTTCTTTTAGTGATGGAATGACATCAAAAGATGATACCCTGTGCTAACGTCATTGCAACGCCAATATCGGGTATCACGTGGTACGTGAATTAGTTCCATTGTCACTGACACTAGCAAAGGGAAGCAACTCTAAACGGACACTGCACCAGATGAACGACATGACGTCCAATTCATAGACTGAATTTAATAGAATTCACAATGCAATACTATTGCAATAGTAGTCTGGGTTTGTTAAACTATCCCAATAGTGTTTCCCCCAATAGAAATAGTATTGCAATAGTAATCATACCATTAAACACCAGTCAGGATTACCAGAAACAGACTGAACTGGACTAAAATGAAGTTCTCACAGAGATTTGATACAATAACAGAATATCAATTTAAAGTCACTTTCCCCCCATGCTATTCAATCAAAAACAAACATCGACATCGTTCTCAATGTCGGTGTGTTTCATCATGAATGGGACTTTTAAATTCATGTACCATGTGATACCTGACAAGGTGTGTGCGGGAATATTGTTTCTTTTAGTGATGGAATGACAACAAAAGATGATATCCTGTGCTTACGTCATTGCAACGCCAATATCGGGTATCACGTGGTACGTGAATTAGTTCCATTGTCACTGACACTAGCAAAGGGAAGTAACTCTAAACGGACACTGCACCAGATGTACGACATGACGTCCAATTCATAGACTGAATTTAATAGAATTCAGAATGCAATACTATTGCAATTGTATTCTGCCTAAGCTAAACTATCCCACGCACTTGTAAACCTGGCCCCGGTTTCTCGAAACAAAAGTACAGACTTAAATCAAAACTTAAGTTTTTCTCCTTATGTATCTTATGTAAATAAAATTGACTTAAGTCAGATTTTGACTTAGGTTTGTTTCGAGAAATCGAGGCCTGGTCAATACTAACAACAATATACCACTCCGCTAGCTTCTGTTTAGCTCGATAGGTTGAACGTCAGACTAGTAATCCAGAGGTCCCGTGTCCGATCCCTGCCAGAAACAGTGATTTTATTTACTATAAATTCTGCACTCTGTTACACAATAGTATTTCAATAGTTAAAATTGGAGGGGATTGACCTCCTACCGTTGAACCTCGGTTAGAATTACTTGAATGGACTGAACTGGACTTGAAGTATCCCCAGAGGTTGAATACGATGATAGACTAACAGTCGTTATCAAAAGTCACTTTTACCCATTCTATTTAATCAAAAACAAATACCGACATTGTTCTCAATGTCGGTGTGTTTGATCATGAATGAGACTATTAAATTCATGTACCATGTGATATCTGACAGGATGTGTGTGGACATATTTCTTTTGGTGATGAAACGACATCAAAAGATAATATAATGTGCTAACGTCATTCCAACGTCATCATCAAGTATCACGTGGTACGTGAATTTGTCCCTTTATCACTTACACTAGCAAAGGGAAGTAACTCTAAACGGACACTGCACCAGATGTACGACATGACGTCCAATTCATGGACTGAATTTAATAGAATTCACAATGCAATACTATTGCAATAATAGTCTTTATTAGTTAAACTATCCCAATAGTGTTTGCCCCAATAGAAATAGTATTGCAATAGTAATCCTACCATTGAACACCAGTCAGGATTACAAGACACGGACTGAACTGGACTTAAATGAAGTACTCGCAGAGGTTTGATCCGATAACAGATCGTCAATTAAAGGTAACGCCCCTATGCTATTCAATCAAAAACAAACACCGACATTGTTTTCAATGTCAGTGTGTTTCATCATGAATGGGACTTTTAAATTCAATGTATCATGTGATACCTGACAAGGTGTGTGCGGGAATATTGTTTCTTTTAGTGATGGAATGACATCAAAAGATGATATCCTGTGCTAACGTCATTGCAACGCCAATATCGGGTATCACGTGGTACGTGAATTAGTTCCATTGTCACTGACACTAGCAAAGGGAAGTAACTCTAAACGGACACTGCACCAGATGTACGACATGACGTCCAATTCATGGACTGAATTTAATAGAATTCACAATGCAACACTATTGCAATAGTATAGTCTGCATTAGTTAAACTATCCCAATAGTGTTTGCCCCAATAGAAATAGTATTGCAATAGTAATCCTACCATTGAACACCAGTCAGGATTACAAGACACGGACTGAACTGGACTTAAATGAAGTACTCGCAGAGGTTTGATACGATAACAGATCGTCAATTAAAGGTAACTCCCCCATGCTATTCAATCAAAAACAAACACCGACATTGTTTTCAATGTCAGTGTGTTTGATCATGAATGGGACTTTTAAATTCAAGTATCATGTGATACCTGACAAGGTGTGTGCGGGAATATTGTTTCTTTTAGTGATGGAATGACATCAAAAGATGATATCCTGTGCTAACGTCATTGCAACGCCAATATCGGGTATCACGTGGTACGTGAATGAGTTCCATTGTCACTGACACTAGCAAAGGGAAGTAACTCTAAACGGACACTGCACCAGATGTACGACATGACGTCCAATTCATGGACCGAATTTAATAGAATTCACGATGCAATACTATTGCATTGTGAATAGACTAACTGTAGTTATCAAAAGTCACTTTTTCCCTCATGCTATTCAATCAAAAACAAACACCGACATCGTTCTCAATGTCGGTGTGTTTCATCATGAATGGGACTTTTAAATTCATGTACCATGTGATACCTGACAAGGTGTGTGCGGACATATTTCTTTTGATGATGAAATGACATCAAAAGATGATATCCTGTGCTAACGTCATTCCAACGCCATCATCATGTATCACGTGGTACGTGAATTAATCCCATTGTCACTGACACTAGCAAAGGGAAGTAACTCTAAACGGACACTGCACCAGATGTACGACATGACGTCCCATTTATGGACTGAATTTAATAGAATTCAGAATGCAATACTATTGCAATAGTATAGTGTTTCCCCAAATAGAAATAGTATTGCAATAGTAATCCTACCACTGAACATCAGTCAGGATTGCAAGACACGGACTGAACTGGACTTAAATAAAGTACTCGCAGAGGTTTGATACGATAACAGATTATCAATTAAAGGTAACTCCCCCATGCTATTCAATCAAAAACAAACACCGACATTGTTTTCAATGTCAGTGTGTTTGATCATGAATGGGACTTTTAAATTCATGTACCATGTGATACCTGACAAGGTGTGTGTGGGAATATTGTTTCTTTTAGTGATGGAATGACATCAAAAGATGATACCCTGTGCTAACGTCATTGCAACGCCAATATCGGGTATCACGTGGTACGTGTATTAGTTCAATTGTCACTGACACTAGCAAAGGGAAGCAACTCTAAACGGACACTGCACCAGATGAACGACATGACGTCCAATTCATAGACTGAATTTAATAGAATTCACAATGCAATACTATTGCAATAGTAGTCTGGGTTTGTTAAACTATCCCAATAGTGTTTCCCCCAATAGAAATAGTATTGCAATAGTAATCATACCATTAAACACCAGTCAGGATTACCAGAAACAGACTGAACTGGACTAAAATGAAGTTCTCACAGAGATTTGATACAATAACAGAATATCAATTTAAAGTCACTTTCCCCCCATGCTATTCAATCAAAAACAAACATCGACATCGTTCTCAATGTCGGTGTGTTTCATCATGAATGGGACTTTTAAATTCATGTACCATGTGATACCTGACAAGGTGTGTGCGGGAATATTGTTTCTTTTAGTGATGGAATGACATCAAAAGATGATATCCTGTGCTAACGTCATTGCAACGCCAATATCGGGTATCACGTGGTACGTGAATGAGTTCCATTGTCACTGACACTAGCAAAGGGAAGTAACTCTAAACGGACACTGCACCAGATGTACGACATGACGTCCAATTCATGGACCGAATTTAATAGAATTCACGATGCAATACTATTGCATTGTGAATAGACTAACAGTAGTTATCAAAAGTCACTTTTCCCCCATGCTATTCAATCAAAAACAAACACCGACATTGTTCTCAATGTCGGTGGGTTTGATCATGATTGGGACTTTTAAATTCATGTACCATGTGATACCTGACAGGATTTGTGCGGACATATTTCTTTTGATGATGAAATGACATCAAAAGATGATATCCTGTGCTAACGTCATTCCAACGCCATCATCATGTATCACGTGGTACGTGAATTAATCCCATTGTCACTGACACTAGCAAAGGGAAGTAACTCTCTAAACGGACACTGCACCAGATGTACGGCATGACGTCCAATTTATGGACTGAATTTAATAGAATTCAGAATGCAATACTATTGCAATAGTATAGTGTTTTCTCCAAATAGAAATAGTATTGCAATAGTAATCCTACCACTGAACATCAGTCAGGATTGCAAGACACGGACTGAACTGGACTTAAATAAAGTACTCGCAGAGGTTTGATACGATAACAGATTATCAATTAAAGGTAACTCCCCCATGCTATTCAATCAAAAACAAACACCGACATTGTTTTCAATGTCAGTGTGTTTGATCATGAATGGGACTTTTAAATTCATGTACCATGTGATACCTGACAAGGTGTGTGTGGGAATATTGTTTCTTTTAGTGATGGAATGACATCAAAAGATGATACCCTGTGCTATCGTCATTGCAACGCCAATATCGGGTATCACGTGGTACGTGTATTAGTTCAATTGTCACTGACACTAGCAAAGGGAAGCAACTCTAAACGGACACTGCACCAGATGAACGACATGACGTCCAATTCATAGACTGAATTTAATAGAATTCACAATGCAATACTATTGCAATAGTAGTCTGGGTTTGTTAAACTATCCCAATAGTGTTTCCCCCAATAGAAATAGTATTGCAATAGTAATCATACCATTAAACACCAGTCAGGATTACCAGAAACAGACTGAACTGGACTAAAATGAAGTTCTCACAGAGGTTTGATACGATAACAGACTATCAATTAAAAGTCACTTTTCCCTCATGCTATTCAATCAAAAACAAACACTGACATCGTTCTCAATATCGGTGTGTTTGATCATGAATGGGAGTTTTAAATTCATGTACCATGTGATACCTGACAAGGTGTGTGCGGGAATATTGTTTCTTTTAGTGATGGAATGACAACAAAAGATGATATCCTATGCTTACGTCATTTCGACGCCAATATCGGGTATCACATGGTACATGAATTAGTCCCATTGTCACTGACACTAGCAAAGGGAAGTAACTCTAAACGGACACTGCACCAGATGTACGACATGACGTCCAATTCATAGACTGAATTTAATAGAATTCAGAATGCAATACTATTGCAATTGTATTCTGCCTAAGCTAAACTATCCCACGCACTTGTAAACCTGGCCCCGGTTTCTCGAAACAAAAGTACAGACTTAAATCAAAACTTAAGTTTTTCTCCTTATGTATCTTATGTAAATAAAATTGACTTAAGTCAGATTTTGACTTAGGTTTGTTTCGAGAAATCGAGGCCTGGTCAATACTAACAACAATATACCACTCCGCTAGCTTCTGTTTAGCTCGATAGGTTGAACGTCAGACTAGTAATCCAGAGGTCCCGTGTCCGATCCCTGCCAGAAACAGTGATTTTATTTACTATAAATTCTGCACTCTGTTACACAATAGTATTTCAATAGTTAAAATTGGAGGGGATTGACCTCCTACCGTTGAACCTCGGTTAGAATTACTTGAATGGACTGAACTGGACTTGAAGTATCCCCAGAGGTTGAATACGATGATAGACTAACAGTCGTTATCAAAAGTCACTTTTACCCATTCTATTTAATCAAAAACAAATACCGACATTGTTCTCAATGTCGGTGTGTTTGATCATGAATGAGACTATTAAATTCATGTACCATGTGATATCTGACAGGATGTGTGTGGACATATTTCTTTTGGTGATGAAATTACATCAAAAGATGATATCCTGTGCTAACGTCATTCCAACGCCATCATCATGTATCACGTGGTACGTGAATTAATCCCATTGTCACTGACACTAGCAAAGGGAAGTAACTCTAAACGGACACTGCACCAGATGTACGACATGACGTCCAATTCATGGACTGAATTTAATAGAATTCACAATGCAATACTATTGCAATAATAGTCTTTATTAGTTAAACTATCCCAATAGTGTTTGCCCCAATAGAAATAGTATTGCAATAGTAATCCTACCATTGAACACCAGTCAGGATTACAAGACACGGACTGAACTGGACTTAAATGAAGTACTCGCAGAGGTTTGATCCGATAACAGATCGTCAATTAAAGGTAACGCCCCTATGCTATTCAATCAAAAACAAACACCGACATTGTTTTCAATGTCAGTGTGTTTGATCATGAATGGGACTTTTAAATTCATGTACCATGTGATACCTGACAAGGTGTGTGTGGGAATATTGTTTCTTTTAGTGATGGAATGACATCAAAAGATGATACCCTGTGCTAACGTCATTGCAACGCCAATATCGGGTATCACGTGGTGCGTGAATTAGTTCCATTGTCACTGACACTAGCAAAGGGAAGTAACTCTAAACGGAAACTGCACCAGATGTACGACATGACGTCCAATTCATGGACCGAATTTAATAGAATTCACGATGCAATACTATTGCATTGTGAATAGACTAACAGTAGTTATCAAAAGTCACTTTTCCCCCATGCTATTCAATCAAAAACAAACACCGACATTGTTCTCAATGTCGGTGGGTTTAATCATGAATGGGACTTTTAAATTCATGTACCATGTGATACCTGACAGGATTTATGCGGACATATTTCTTTTGATGATGAAATGACATCAAAAGATGATATCCTGTGCTAACGTCATTCCAACGCCATCATCATGTATCACGTGGTACGTGAATTAATCCCATTGTCACTGACACTAGCAAAGGGAAGTAACTCTAAACGGACACTGCACCAGATGTACGACATGACGTCGAATTCATGGACTGAATTTAATAGAATTCATAATGCAATACTATTGAAATAGTATAGTGTTTCCCCAAATAGAAATAGTATTGCAATAGTAATCCTACCATTGAACATCAGTCAGGATTGCAAGACACGGACTGAACTGGACTTAAATGAAGTACTCGCAGAGGTTTGATACGATAACAGATTATCAATTTAAGGTAACTCCCCCATGCTATTCAATCAAAAACAAACACCGACATTGTTCTCAATGTCAGTGTGTTTGATCATGAATGGGACTTTTAAATTCATGTACCATGTGATACCTGACAAGGTGTGTGTGGGAATATTGTTTCTTTTAGTGATGGAATGACATCAAAAGATGATACCCTGTGCTATCGTCATTGCAACGCCAATATCGGGTATCACGTGGTACGTGTATTAGTTCAATTGTCACTGACACTAGCAAAGGGAAGTAACTCTAAACGGACACTGCACCAGATGTACGACATGACGTCCAATTCATGGACTGAATTTAATAGAATTCACAATGCAATACTATTGCAATAGTAGTCTGGGTTTGTTAAACTATCCCAATAGTGTTTCCCCCAATAGAAATAGTATTGCAATAGTAATCATACCATTAAACACCAGTCAGGATTACCAGAAACAGACTGAACTGGACTAAAATGAAGTTCTCACAGAGATTTGATACAATAACAGAATATCAATTTAAAGTCACTTTCCCCCCATGCTATTCAATCAAAAACAAGCATCGACATCGTTCTCAATGTCGGTGTGTTTCATCATGAATGGGACTTTTAAATTCATGTACCATGTGATACCTGACAAGGTGTGTGCGGGAATATTGTTTCTTTTAGTGATGGAATGACTTCAAAAGATGATATCCCGTGCTAACGTCATTGCAACGCCAATATCGGGTATCACGTGGTACGTGAATGAGTTCCATTGTCACTGACACTAGCAAAGGGAAGTAACTCTAAACGGACACTGCACCAGATGTACGACATGACGTCCAATTCATGGACCGAATTTAATAGAATTCACGATGCAATACTATTGCATTGTGAATAGACTAACAGTAGTTATCAAAAGTCACTTTTCCCCCATGCTATTCAATCAAAAACAAACACCGACACATTGTTCTCAATGTCGGTGGGTTTGATCATGAATGGGACTTTTAAATTCATGTACCATGTGATACCTGACAGGATTTGTGCGGACATATTTCTTTTGATGATGAAATGACATCAAAAGATGATATCCTGTGCTAACGTCATTCCAACGCCATCATCATGTATCACGTGGTACGTGAATTAATCCCATTGTCACTGACACTAGCAAAGGGAAGTAACTCTAAACGGACACTGCACCAGATGTACGGCATGACGTCCAATTTATGGACTGAATTTAATAGAATTCAGAATGCAATACTATTGCAATAGTATAGTGTTTTCTCCAAATAGAAATAGTATTGCAATAGTAATCCTACCACTGAACATCAGTCAGGATTGCAAGACACGGACTGAACTGGACTTAAATAAAGTACTCGCAGAGGTTTGATACGATAACAGATTATCAATTAAAGGTAACTCCCCCATGCTATTCAATCAAAAACAAACACCGACATTGTTTTCAATGTCAGTGTGTTTGATCATGAATGGGACTTTTAAATTCATGTACCATGTGATACCTGACAAGGTGTGTGTGGGAATATTGTTTCTTTTAGTGATGGAATGACATCAAAAGATGATACCCTGTGCTAACGTCATTGCAACGCCAATATCGGGTATCACGTGGTACGTGAATTAGTTCCATTGTCACTGACACTAGCAAAGGGAAGCAACTCTAAACGGACACTGCACCAGATGAACGACATGACGTCCAATTCATAGACTGAATTTAATAGAATTCACAATGCAATACTATTGCAATAGTAGTCTGGGTTTGTTAAACTATCCCAATAGTGTTTCCCCCAATAGAAATAGTATTGCAATAGTAATCATACCATTAAACACCAGTCAGGATTACCAGAAACAGACTGAACTGGACTAAAATGAAGTTCTCACAGAGATTTGATACAATAACAGAATATCAATTTAAAGTCACTTTCCCCCCATGCTATTCAATCAAAAACAAGCATCGACATCGTTCTCAATGTCGGTGTGTTTCATCATGAATGGGACTTTTAAATTCATGTACCATGTGATACCTGACAAGGTGTGTGTGGGAATATTGTTTCTTTTAGTGATGGAATGACAACAAAAGATGATATCCTGTGCTAACGTCATTGCAACGCAAATATCGGGTATCACGTGGTACGTGAATGAGTTCCATTGTCACTGACACTAGCAAAGGGAAGTAACTCTAAACGGACACTGCACCAGATGTACGACATGACGTCCAATTCATGGACCGAATTTAATAGAATTCAACATGCAATACTATTGCATTGTGAATAGACTAACAGTAGTTATCAAAAGTCACTTTTCCCCCATGCTATTCAATCAAAAACAAACACCGACATTGTTCTCAATGTCGGTGGGTTTGATCATGAATGGGACTTTTAAATTCATGTACCATGTGATACCTGACAAGGTGTGTGCGGGAATATTGTTTCTTTTAGTGATGAAATGACATCAAAAGATGATATCCTGTGCTAACGTCATTCCAACGCCATCATCATGTATCACGTGGTACGTGAATTAATCCCATTGTCACTGACACTAGCAAAGGGAAGTAACTCTAAACGGACACTGCACCAGATGTACGGCATGACGTCCAATTTATGGACTGAATTTAATAGAATTCAGAATGCAATACTATTGCAATAGTATAGTGTTTTCTCCAAATAGAAATAGTATTGCAATAGTAATCCTACCACTGAACATCAGTCAGGATTGCAAGACACGGACTGAACTGGACTTAAATAAAGTACTCGCAGAGGTTTGATACGATAACAGATTATCAATTAAAGGTAACTCCCCCATGCTATTCAATCAAAAACAAACACCGACATCGTTCTCAATGTCAGTGTGTTTCATCATGAATGGGACTTTTAAATTCATGTACCATGTGATACCTGACAAGGTGTGTGTGGGAATATTGTTTCTTTTAGTGATGGAATGACATCAAAAGATGATACCCTGTTCTTACGTCATTGCAACGCCAATATCGGGTATCACGTGGTCGTGTATTAGTTCCATTGTCACTGACACTAGCAAAGGGGAAGTAACTCTAAACGGACACTGCACCAGATGTACGACATGACGTCCAATTCATGGACCGAATTTAATAGAATTCAGAATGCAATACTTTTGCAATGATAGTCTGCATTAGTTAAACTATCCCAGTAGTGTTTTCCCCAATAGAGATATTATTGCAATGATAATCCTACAATTGAACGCCAGTAAGGATTACCAGAAACAGACTGAACTGGACTAAAATGAAGTTCTCACAGAGATTTGATACAATAACAGAATATCAATTAAAAGTCACTTTTCCCTCATGCTATTCAATCAAAAACAAACACTGACATTGTTCTCAATATCAGTGTGTTTGATCATGAATGGGAGTTTTAAATTCATGTACATGTGATACCTGTCAAGGTTTGTTTGGGACTATTGTTTCTGTTGGTGATGGAATGACATCAAAATATGATACCCTATGCTTACGTCATTTCGACGCTAATATCGGGTATCACATGGTACATGAATTAGTCCCATTATCACTGACACTAGCAAAGGGAAGTAACTCTAAACGAACACTGCACCAGATGTACGACATGACGTCCAATTCATAGACTGAATTTAATAGAATTCAGAATGCAATACTATTGCAATTGTATTCTGCCTAAGCTAAACTATCCCACGCACTTGTAAACCTGGCTCCGGTTTCTCGAAACAAAAGTACAGACTTAAATCAAACCTTAAGTTTTTCTCCTTATGTATCTTATGTACATAAAATTGACTTAAGTCAGAATCTGACTTAAATTTGTTTCGAGAAATCGAGGCCTGGTCAATACTAACAACAATATACCACTCCGCTAACTTCTGTTTAGCTCGATCGGTTGAACGTCAGATTAGTAATCCAGAGGTCCCGTGTCCGATCCCTGCCAGAAACAGTGATTTAATTTATTATAAATCCTGCACTCTGTTACACAATAGTATTTCAATAGTTAAAAATTGAAGGGGATTGACCTCCTACCGCTGAACCTCGGTTAGAATTACTTGAATGGACTGAACTGGACTTCAAGTATTCCCAGAGGTTTAATACGATAATAGACTAACAGTCGTTATCAAAAGTGACTTTTACCCATTCTATTTAATCAAAAACAAATACCGACATTGTTCTCAATGTCGGTGCGTTTGATCATGAATGGGACTTTTAAATTCATGTACCATGTGATATCTGACAGGATGTGTGTGGACATATTTCTTTTGGTAATGAAACGACATCAAAAGATAATATAATGTGCTAACGCCATTCCAACGTCATCATCAAGGATCACGTGGTACGTGAATTTGTCCCTTTATCACTTACACTAGCAAAGGGAAGTAACTCTAAACGGACACTGCACCAGATGTACGACATGACGTCCAATTCATGGACTGAATTTAATAGAATTCACAATGCAATACTATTGCAATAGTAGTCTGCATTAGTTAAACTATCCCAATAGTGTTTCCCCAATAGAAAAAAGTATTGCAATAGTAATCCTACCATTGAACACCAGTCAGGATTACAAGACGGACTGAACTGGACTTAAATGAAGTACTCGCAGAGGTTTGATACGATAACAGATTATCAATTAAAGATAACTCCCCCATGCTATTCAATCAAAAACAAAATACCGAAATTGTTCTCAATGTCGGTGTGTTTCATCATGAATGGGACTTTTAAATTCATGTACCATGTGATACCTGACAAGGTGTGTGCGGGAATATTGTTTCTTTTAGTGATGAAACGACATCAAAAGATGATATCCTGTGCTAACGTCATTGCAACGCCAATATCGGGTATCACGTGGTACGTGAATTAGTTCCATTGTCACTGACACTAGCAAAGGGAAGTAACTCTAAACGGACACTGCACCAGATGTACGACATGACGTCCAATTCATAGACTGAATTTAATAGAATTCACGATGCAATACTATTGCATTGTGAATAGACTAACAGTCGTTATCAAAAGTCACTTTTCCCCCATGCTATTCAATCAAAAACAAACACCGACATTGTTCTCAATGTCGGTGGGTTTGATCATGAATGGGACTTTTAAATCCATGTACCATGTGATACCTGACAGGATTTGTGCGGACATATTTCTTTTGATAATGAAACGACATCAAAAGATGATATCCTGTGCTAACGTCATTCCAACGCCATCATCATGTATCACGTGGTACGTGAATTAATCCCATTGTCACTGACACTAGCAAAGGGAAGTAACTCTAAACGGACACTGCACCAGATGTTCGACATGACGTCGAATTCATGGAAGTATTGCAATAGTTAAAATTGTAGGAATTGGACTAAAATGAAAATACTCGCAGAGGTTTGATATGATAACAGACTAACAGTCGTTACCAAGAGTCACTTTTTCCCCCATGCTATTCAATCAAAAACAAACACTGACACTGTTCTCAATGTCAGTGTGTTTGATCATGAATGGGACTTATTCACATACCATGTGATACCTGATAAAGTTTGTGGGGGAATTTCGTTTCTGTTGGTGATGGAATGACGTCAAAAGATGATATTTTCAGCGGGAAGATTACAAAGAGTTATATTCAATTACCACAAGAAATACTAGTCCTGCACAAATGTTCACGGGTATCACATGGTACGTGAATTAGTTCCACTGTCACTGACACTAGCAAAGGGAAGTAACTCTATACCAAAAACTGCTCCAGATGTATGATATAAAGTCCAATTCATAGACTGAATTTAATAGAATTCAGAATGCAATACTATTGCAATAGTAGTCTGCATTAGTTACACTATCCCAACAGTGTTTCCTCCAATGGAAATAGTATTGCAATAGTCATCCTACCATTGAATGCCAGTCAGGATTACCAGAAACGAACTGAACTTGACCAAAATGAAGTTCTTGCAGAAGTTTGATACGATAACAGACTATCAATTGAAAGTCACTTTTCCCCCATGCTATTCAATCAAAAACAAACACTGACATTGTTCTCAATGTCAGTGCGTTTGATCATGAATGGGACTTTTGAATTCATGTACCATGTGATACCTGACAAGGTGTGTGCAGGACTATTGTTTTTATTGGTGATGGAATGACGTCAAAAGATGATATCCTGTGCTAACGACATTTCAACACCATTATCAGTATCAGGTAGTATGTGAATTGGTCCCATTGTCACTGACACTAGCAAAGGGAAGTAACTCTAAATGTACACTGAACCAGATGTACAACATGACGTCCAATTGAATTAAATAGAATTCAGTGCATTAGTTAAACTATCCTAATAGTGATTTTTCCCCAGCAATTGCAGTTGTAACCCTGGTCAATACTACCAACAATATACCACTCTGCTAAAGAGAACTTCTCTTTAGCTTGATCGGTTGAGTGTCAGACTAGTAATCCAGAGGTCCCATGTTCAATCCCTGGCAGAGGCAGGTATTAAATTGATTGTAAAATCCTGCACCTTGTTACACAATAGTATTGCAATAGTTAAAATTGTGGGGGATACTCCTCCTACCATTGAACACCAGTTAGAATTACCTGAAACAGACTGAACTGAACTAAAATGAAGTACTCGTAGAGGTTTAATACGATAACAGACTAACAGTCGTTATCAAAAGTCACTTTTCCCCCCATGCTATTCAATCAAAAACAAACACTGACATTGTTCTTAATCGCAATTGTTAGAGAGTTTAAAGATGAATTGTCACTGACACAGCAAAGGGAAGTAACTCCAAGCGAACACTGCACCAGAAGAATGACATGTCCAATTCACAGACTGGAATTCAGTAGAATTCAGAATGCAATATACTATTGCAATTGTAGTCTGTATTAGCTATCTGATTTGGAATAAATATGGTTTAATTTCCCTTTGATGGCCAAACAGGATCTCATGACCAATAAGAATAGCAATAGTATTGCATTAGCTAAATTTGCCAATTAACTCAATTAATCGATAATTATTATATATCCTCCCCACCCCCGACCCTAGTCCAAGTTCTAGTTAGAACTGTTTGCTGCCTAACATCTGTAATATTTTGGATGAGTTTGAATGTGGAAATGATTTGTCAGTAACTTTGCATAAGGGTTGTTGTGTTTTATTTTATTGCTTAATGGTATATTTGTTAGTGCTGCAACAATAAGCTTCCCCCACGATACAATACATATCACAATACTTCCCCCACGATACAATACATATCACAATACTTCCCCCACGATACAATACATATCACAATACTTCCCCCACGATACAATACATATCACAATACTTCCCCCACAATACAATACATATCACAATACTTCCCCCACGATACAATACATACCACAATACTTCCCCCCACGATACAATACATATCACAATACTTCCCCCACGATACAATACATATCACAATACTTCCCCCACAATACAATACATACCACAATACTTCCCCCACGATACAATACATATCACAATACTTCCCCCACGATACAATACATATCACAATACTTCCCCCACGATACAATACATATCACAATACTTCCCCCACGATACAATACATATCACAATACTTCCCCCACGATACAATACATATCACAATACTTCCCCCACGATACAATACATATCACAATACTTCCCCCACGATACAATACATATCACAATACTTCCCCCACGATACAATACATATCACAATACTTCCCCCACGATACAATACATATCACAATACTTCCCCCACGATACAATACATATCACAATACTTCCCCCACGATACAATACATATCACAATACTTCCCCCACGATACAATACATATCACAATACTTGTCACACAATTCAATACATATCACAATACTTCCCCCACGATACAATACATATCACAATACTTGTCACACGATACAATACATATCACAATACTTGTCACATGAATTGATACGCATCAAGATATGTAAAATCTGTCAAAAAGTAAAAAATTTCTACTCTTTCACTGTCGATTTTACCCCTTCTTTTTAAATGATACGGAATGCAAAATGCTTCCATATGTGTGATTTTAAAGTTGCAGGAGGTTCTTTTAATTCTATAATGTCTCCAGGTATCTAAAGCACTGCCATGTTTGTTTGTGGGGAGATACTCATAACTGCTCAAAAATAAGGATTTGGCCCAATCTGGAAATCGGTTGGGTGTAATGTGGTAGGAAAATAATACTGTGAACAAAACCGCATAGTTTATACCGTGATATTACCGTCCCACGCTTTATTGTTGCAGTTGTATGGAGTATAATACTTATAGCTATAGAATGACTGTGGTACTTATAGCTATAAAATGACTGTGGGGGATGATGATGCAGGGGACGGACTGTGGTGAAGTGGGTATGCTGGAGATTGTGGGACAAGGGGTGGAATGGAGGCAATGAGGTGGGGGTTGTGGTAATGAAGTTTCAGACCATTTCTTTGCATATTTGCTTACCCTCCGGCTGACTTTCACACTTCCAATCGTTGAACAGAGCTTCATAATGAAAGAATTGGGTCATACAGTCATATTATCTTTCCCCATAACAAAAATCCTTGTACTTCTTATGATGGGTAATGGCAGACTAACACAGAAAAGTACTCACAAGTATAGAGCTACAGATAAGTCCTTTACTGGGCCTAGAACCCAGGTACTGAAAAGTACTCACAGACACAATAGGTAGAGGGAGAGCAATGAATATTGAGTTGGATGTATAGGGAAAGTGTGTACATTGTAAATCTATATAGGCAGTCATCTTAGGCATGACAATTTTGTCTTTTAAGAAATGTATGCTTTATATCTATGATGTTGATCATGGTAGTGTCTTCAAGGCTCTTTCCAAATATGAAATTATTAAAAATGAATAAATAAATAACAACTAAAAAGAAGAAAATATATTCATCAATAAACTCCCCAAATAGTGTAAAAGGTCAAGTGTATTGTTTATGATTTGAGTAATCTGAAGAGGAAAAACTTTAGGATCACTAAAAAAAGCCAGATATTTATATATTTACAGGTGTTTATATCTGATGGATCTGTTAATGATCACCAAAACCACATGGCCATCTGAATGTTAATGATCACCAAAACCACATGGCCATCTGAATGTTTATGATCACCAAAACCACATGGCCATCTGAATGTTAATGATTACCAAAACCACATGGCCATCTGAATGTTAATGATCACCAAAACCACATGGCCATCTGAATGTTAATGATCACCAAAACCACATGGCCATCTGAATGTTAATGATCACCAAAACCACATGGCCATCTGAATGTTAATGATTACCAAAACCACATGGCCATCTGAATGTTAATGATTACCAAAACCACATGGCCATCTGAATGTTAATGATCACCAAAACCACATGGCCATCTGAATGTTAATGATCACCAAAACCACATGGCCATCTGAATGTTAATGATCACCAAAACCACATGGCCATCTGAATGTTAATGATTACCAAAACCATGTGGCCATCTGAATGTTAATGATCACCAAAACCACATGGCCATCTGAATGTTAATGATTACCAAAACCACATGGCCATCTGAATGTTAATGATTACCAAAACCATGTGGCCATCTGAATGTTAATGATCACCAAAACCACATGGCCATCTGAATGTTAATGATTACCAAAACCACATGGCCATCTGAATGTTAATGATCACCAAAACCACATGGCCATCTGAATGTTAATGATCACCAAAACCACATGGCCATCTGAATGTTAATGATTACCAAAACCACATGGCCATCTGAATGTTAATGATCACCAAAACCACATGGCCATCTGAATGTTAATGATCACCAAAACCACATGGCCATCTGAATGTTAATAAATGATTGGGTTACTGATTTATGATTACTGTGTGGTCAATGTGTCATGAGTTGAGGGAATATCCACTAAAATGAGGAAAAAAAAGAAAAAAAAACCCATTGCATTTAGCATAATTACCCCATTTCTGATCTTTACAGGGATCAATTCTTATAACCATGTCAGTGTTGTGAGAAATATAAGCAAATAATATGTTCTCTGTAAACAGCTGGCTATACTCTATATAGCATCTATTGATTCTATGTGTGGACATGTTCCTTGTTTTATAGTTTCTGTTAAACCACCAAATCATATAAAAAACAGTGAGTTTTGGTTTTACTAGCTCACCTGGTCTGTGTGAATGACCAATAAATGACATCTCCTCTGAAACTAAGCATTAGATTACACTTGTATTGCATTGTTAACATCCATATGGGGCGGGGATTTAAAATTCTACAAAGTGTGGGTGGGGGCTGACACCCAGGAGCCTGTGGGGTGGGGCCAAAAGTGTCAATTTGGCTATTCCCATAAAATCGACTTCTTCTCAAAAACTTAAGAATTGGATAGTACTCTGATTGCATTTGTAGCATCCTTATGGAGTGGAGATTCAAGATTGTACAAATGGTGGGGGTATTTTTCAAGTTTGATATTTCAAATTGTAAGGATTTTTTTATGATAATTACTAAATAAACCAGGTGAGCGATACAAGCCCTCTGGGCCTCTTGTTACAATACATCATGGACGTAAACCATGTCCTTGCAATAGTCCTAAAGATAGTGGTAGTAGTAGTGTTATGTACACCTGTTGCCGAGGATGTCTGCAGGTTATTTATTAATTATTTGTTTCATTTTTGTACATGCAAAATATCTCAGAATAGGAGCCTTATATATGCACATTGTAATTGAAATAAAGGTTTTAGGAAGAAAATATAATGTAACTGACGATTATTTAGGTCTGTCTTAATGACTAGATAAAAGAAAAATAGAATTGGAAGATTTAGTAACCGATACATTTAAGGGTTGTATCAACGTTTTATTTACTGTGAGATATATATATATCATGTTGATTTGTGTTTTAGATCTACAACTTACTACGATTCTGTGAGATGTTGGTGAAAAGTCCTTCTCCTGTAGCTAAAGTCCGTTTATACACCGGAAGGGATGAGGTAACCTACTGAATGGTCGCTAATTTAACCAACATAGGCAAAATATGCTGCAGTTCTCTTATAAATGTGCAATAGTTTGTACGTCAAAGAAAAGTCCGAGATTTGGGTCAGTGAGCGAAACCATAAAATGTATATGATATTGTAAATAAATGTTATAATATGATACCCTTTCAAATCAAAATATTCTGATGTCCGTGATAATTTTTCAGCATCAGCTTAGGTATAACAACAGTTTTAAAGTCATATGGGTCAAATAGGCTCTCCACAGTAAACTTATCAATAATACAAAAATATACAAAAAATAAATCATTAAAATAAAAATAGATTTAACTTGTGTAAAATATGTGTTAAGTTCTAATCTATTATTGTTACATAACATTGTGTATATCAATTAAAAGTGTGTGTTTTTGTACATGGAGACAAGTTAAGCCACTATTTTCTTTATAATTTACTTATTTTAAATTTATGCATTATTTTACTTCCTCACAGAATGAGGACTCGAGGAAGCAGCAACACAACAAACTAGTACAGTTAACTAAGAGTCTACAGAACCACAACATCCAACTAGTGGTGGAGTACAACGACGCTCTTCACGACCGCGAAATCAGGTCAGTTTGAATAAAATGATTTCATAGGAAAAATTTATACATGCTGATGTGAAAATACATGGTCATTAATTAATGCTAAAAGTTCAGTTGGCAATTTTTATTCGTATTGAAAGTGATTGTTTTAACAAACCGTGTGAATCTGTAGCAGAAAGTCTGATTGAAAATAGGTTTTAGTACGAAATAAAAGAAAAATTAATTATTATAAAGAAGGTTCATACATGTTATTTGATTACATCATGGACTGTACTATCCCTTCAGTCACAACATATTTACGCTAATTACCACAATACCCCATCCTATGGTTTGGGAGTCTGACTCTCATGTGAGGCAGTTATCAGGTACGGACTGTAGGTCGGTGCTTTTTCCTCTGTGTATTCTTATCTTATTTTCAATACCGTGCACAGCTTATCTAACATTTTTTATTTGACATAAATAGGAATGTTTTATATTTTTTTACGTAGACACTATTTGACAGATTTAAGTATTAGTTCTGTATCATTTGTACAGAAATACCTATTGGTGTATTTGTAAGTAAATTTTACATGTTACATATTACTATAAATTATACTATTTGACAGTATACTTGCATGTTTCAGATTCAATAATGGCTGGGTTTTGAAAATCGGACGAGGACTGGATATATTTAAAGCTACGGAATCTAAATTTACGATAGGATTTTGTGACTTTGACCTTCGACCTTGCCACAAAACAACTATTGACATTTTCCATACGAACTATTTACACAAGACAGAGAATGCGTAGCCATTACTTGTGATTCTAGCTGTATATCGTTTGTGATGTCATGGAAAACTGTGTTCTTTTATTCTGTCTGTGTTCCAAGAGAATAACATGATGTTTAACTGGAGTGATCAAATCTGGTGATACATGTGTGTACCTGGTGATCGATGTCATCATAATGTGTGTAGTACATATGATGTCATAAAATTTTGTGTAGTATGTAATGTTAATACAACTGGCAAAGATGGTTAGATCTCATGTAATATTCATCATACTCTGCAATCATTTTACCGGGTATATAAATCTTTTACATGATTTCCTTATTATGAATAATACTAGATTATCTCCCCCTAGTATGAAGACCAGAATCAGATACAGGTGAGAACTGTATACATGTATCTGACCGGGAATCTTGGATTATTTATTTCAATTTATCAATTTATTAAAAGTTTATGTGAATACTTTAAAGTGAAAGTTAGATATTTTTCAGATACTTAATCTTTGATCACCTTTGTGGGCCTTAAATCTACTTACTGACACCTTTGAAATTTCAGATTAAAAGTGAGATACCAGTATATGTTAAAGGCATTGATCTCATTAAACAATTTTGTAAGGGGAGACAACTCATATAGTTACTATATAACGGTATACATACATATAGTATGCTTTGTTCTTATTCCACTTGTAGCGGGATTGGACAGGGTCGATCATTGGTGACCAGGTAGCTCAGTCGGTAGAGCGCTCGGCTAGTGTTCGGAGGGTCCCGGGTTCAAATCCCGATCTGGCCTCTACATTTTCTTCTCTCCAGTTACACACGTTAGTTAGAATGTAATTTCAATGAACCATAATGTAAATATGAATCTATCATTTAAAACTTATATATAATATATCCAATAAAAATATGTTTTGAGAAGCAAGCCATAATTAATAATTAAAAAAAGAGATACTTAAAGATGCTCCACCGCCGACAGAGCATAAAGATACTCATTATTTGAGCAATAATTGGGGTTTAATCGTGTAAATATATGTCTAATTAACACAAAAAATAATATAAGATCTTTTTATTTTGCTCTTTGTGCATGCGCAATCAGTACTTCATTCCATATAGGAAATAGTGCAACGGAATTTTTTCGGGATGCAATTAATTATTTTTGATATCTCGAAGTAAAATGGGAAGTTCAAATTTTTCAATGGTGGTAATGGTGTAAAGTAAGTAACTTTTGTAACTGAAGAAAAATAAAAATTTGTCTGCTTCTGTTTTTGATAGAGGAAAAATACCATTTGTCAGCAATGGAGCATCTTTAAATGATGAGATTAAAATATAATGTGTATGAATATATAAAAAAGTAATTAATTTTGTGAAAATAATGGTGAAATATAGGAATAAATATTCACTTAATTGAATTTGAGTTCACAAGAGCATTACTCTATTTGCCTATATAGTTTCATTGATAGGTTAAGTGGCGATTGTTGGAGGTTAAGTGGCGATTGTTGGTAATTAAACAGTAAATCAGTATTTTATTTCTATATGTGTCACATGGATAAGAATATTAACATTTATTTTAAAATATCCTACATTGTCATAACTTTGATAATCTATCGGTAACCAACTCTAATGGAAGGGAAGTAACTCTTCCAGTCTTATGTGTAAACACTATTGACTGAGCTAGGGATTGATGTTGTACTAATATTTATAATTTATTCAATTCTTACATTATGATTCATCTTGAATTAGCTATGCCAAATCAATACTACCATGAATTATTACATATAAATTAATACAGTCTCAATGTCTTAATTTTATAACTTTGCGATTTATTTATTTTGCAACTTTCAACTAAGATGTATAACAATGAAAATCACTTTTATTATTATAATAAAATGAATAAGAATAAAACTCATTTTGTGTTAGATGATCTCTGCACCACTCAAAGCTGATATAGGGGCTATTTTCTTGAGAGATAAAAACTTAGCATGTTCATCATATGGATCAAATTAACACATTGTTTTAACTTTAAACTTTTGCATTTCCTTTCATCTAAAAATAAAATCTAGATCTGCTGAATTAAGAATGGATTAGGTTCGATTTGAAAATATGCATTTTTCAGCTCATCTCTCAAAGAGAGATAAGGGAGGGGGGGGGGGGGTATTGGAGTTACTCTGTTGTCTGCGTTTTCTTCATTAATTTAGGATTCTATCACTTTAAGGAAGAAACTGCTGGATTTTGAGAATTTGAAGAGGCCCAAAGGGCTGAAAATACCAGGTTAAGGTTTTGGTGTAAGTGTTGTAATACGTATGTCACAACTGACATTGATTTCTACAATGATTTTGGATTATAATTGTTGTGATGGGTATGGACAATCAATGGGCTGAAAAGTTCAGTTATGTAAGGACATTGCTATATTTCATAATACTGGTAAATGAACCTGAATGAAATCTACAAAATCCCAAAGGCAAGCTTTGCTGTTTTCAAACTACTCTTGTTATACCCACCACAGAGGTAAATATTGAAAAAAAATTCCGAATAACTCCTCCTCAACTATATCAATGAAACTTAGCAGTATTGCTAGGGACCATGTGTAGATGTGAATGCAGGTTTTTGTTTGTCAATATTTTGGTTGCCATGGTAACCAGGTCACTATAAACAGGTTTCAAAATTTGTCCAAACAACTCCTTCTAAACTACTGGATTGATTTCAATGAAACTTGACAGAAATGTTTTGGACATAGTGTAGACATGCATGCAGGTTTTTTAGGTCACCTGAGACGAAGTCTCAAGTGACCTATTCTAATCACCTTTTATCAGACGTCGTACGTCGTATGTCCGTAAACAATTTACATTTTCGACTTCTCAAAAACCGCTGAAGCAAATTCAATGAAATTTTGCACAAACCTTCTAAGTCATAAGGCCAATCAAAATTGTGCATTTTATGATTCCCACCCTCCAGGGGGCTGTGGGAGGGGCAAAAGGGGTAAAATTGACTATAATTTCAAAAATCTTCTTCTCCACTCACAGATGTGATGGAATCAAATAGATTTCATAGATAGAAAGGTCTAAAGGTCCTTTACAAAAATTGTGAATTATACGACCCTAGGGTCTCAGGTTTCCCCTTGGGGAGGGGGTTAAGTTTACTATAGTTTATATAGGGAAAACACATTTTTTAGCATTATTTGGAGTCAAATGTTGTCAGAATTATCCCTATAAAATGGCCATTTATTCCTATTAACAAATTTTCCATTACTGACTCCCAGGGGCCTTAGAGTTGGGGCCAAAAGGGGTCAAATAAGCTAAAACTTCAAAAATCTTCTTCTGAAATTCTGGAACTGGCAGAATCAAATACTCTTCATAGATGGAAAGGTCTTAAGGTCTTTTACAAAAATTGTGAATTATATGACCCTGGGGTCTCATGTTTCCCCCTGGGGAGGGTGGTCAAGTTTACTACACATTTATGAATGTTTTCTGCTTTTTTTTTCATAGGAAATTAGTCAAACTGGGTTAGAATTATTAGCCTGAGATAGCATTTTATCGTCATATCCATATTGGTCCTGGCAGGGTAAAATAGGCTAAAACTTCAAAAATCTTCTTTTGAATTCACAGATTTCATGGAACCAAATACTCTTCATGGATTGGAAGGTCTTTAAAGGCCCTTTACAAAAATTGTGAATTTCATGGCCCTGGGATCTCAGATTTTCCCCTCGGGAGGGGGTCAAATTTACTATAGTCTATAAAGGAAAAACACATTTATAAACATTATTTGCTTAGTTTTAATAGGAAATGCGTCAAACTGGATTAGAATTATTAGCCTGAAATAGCATTTTAACACCATATCCATATTGGTCCTGGCTGACCCCCAGGGACCGGAGGGGTCAAAATGGGTCAAAATCGCTAAAATTTCAAAATTTTTCTTCTGAATTCACAGGTTTGATGGAACCAAATAAACTATAAATTAAGAAGTGAAATTTATAAAATCACTGACACTGACTGACTTCTAGTTTGGTTTTGTTGTTTAACATTAACAATGCAAATTGGAATTTTAAGCATATGGTTTGGTAACATAATACACTAACTATCAAAATGAAAACAATAAATAAAAATTCTAATACGAAAGTTCAACTTTAAGATTTATTTTAATTCGTAAATAATTTTTATAGGTTTGAAACAACTTTGCAATGCTCTTTCTGTAGCAGCACTCAGGTGACTGTCAAGGCCTCTTGGGCCTCTTGTTTTTTGGTTTTTTTTTTTTTAAATATTTTTCCATGGTAACCAGGTCACTATACACTGGTGTCAAAATTTGTCTGGACACTCCACCTTAACTACTAGATCAATTTCAGTGAAACTTGACAGTATTGTTTAGGATTATGTGCAGATGGGCATGCAGGTTTTGTCCAGACAGCTTGTAAATTTCCTGTGACCATGGCTTACAGTTCTAGTTTTAATCTGTTGCAGCCTGTTATGCCGTTTTGAAGAAAAACTTAACCTTCCTTAAAATTTTCTACACAGGCAAAATGGGTCATTATTTCTGTACATGAATTTCATATGAACCTTTCTAAAGTACAAACCTGATTATAGCATCCAAGAACCAAGT
This sequence comes from Argopecten irradians, assembly GCF_041381155.1. Lineage (NCBI taxonomy): Eukaryota > Metazoa > Mollusca > Bivalvia > Pectinida > Pectinidae > Argopecten > Argopecten irradians. Next base: position 6,535,813 of record NC_091141.1, read on the forward strand.
GCCTGACCGACCCTACGAAAGTCACTTTTACCCATTTCCCCCCAATATATTCAATAATAATGTACATATATTTTGATGTACTACTCACATGGCATGACTTACAGTCCCTTGTGACTATAATAGCCCGGTACCACCACCCCTAAGACTTGCATCCCCCTCCCTAGCACAACTTACACCTTTGTGCAATACTAACTAATACCCCTCCCTAGGACACACCTGATTATCCCCCCTTACAATGCTTAGTGGTCCAAAACCTGTCCTTGATATTAACAACTGTCCCCCCCCTCCCCCTGAGGTATATACCCTGTACCACACGTAATGACACCCGTCCCCCCTGAGGTATATACCCTGTACCACACATATATAAAACCCATCCCCCCTGAGGTATATACCCTGTACCACACATATATAACACCCATCCCCCCTGAGGTAGATACCTTGTACCACACATATTACACCTGTCCCCCCTGAGGTATATACCCTGTACCACACATATATAACACCCGTCCCCCCTGAGATATATACCCTGTACCAAACACACCATTAACACCCGTCCTCCCTGAGGTATATACCCTGGACCACACACACATTTAACACTCGTCCCCCTGAGGTATATACCCTGTACCACACACACATTTAACACTCGTCCCCCTGAGGTATATACCCTGTACCACACATATATAACACCTGTCCCCCCTGAGGTATATACCCTGTACCACACACACCTTTAACACCCGTCCCCCCTGAGGTATATACCCTGTACCACACACACCTTTAACACTCGTCCCCCTGAGGTATATACCCTGTACCACACACACCTAACACCCGTCCCCCCTGAGGTATATACCCTGTACCACACACACCTTTAACACTCGTCCCCCCTGAGGTATATACCCTGTACCACACACACCTTTAACACTCGTCCTCCTGAGGTATATACCCTGTATCACACACAACTTTAACACTCGTCCCCCTAAGGTATATACCCTGTACCACACACACACCTTTAACACACTCGTCCCCTGAGGTATTTACCCTGGACCACACACCTTTAACACTCGTCCCTCCTGAGGTATATACCCTGTACCACACACACCTTTAACACTCGTCCCCCCTGAGGTATATACCCTGTACACACACCACACACACCTGAGTTATACACTGTAACCACCTTTAACACTGTCCCCCTGAGGTATATACCCTAACACTGTACACAACCTTTAACACTCGTCCCCCCTGAGGTATATACCCTGTACCACACACACCTTTAACACTCGTCCCCCCTGAGGTATATACCCTGTACCACACACACCTTTAACACTCGTCCCCCCTGAGGTATATACCCTGTACCACACACACCTTTAACACTCGTCCCCCTGAGGTATATACCCTGTACCACACACACCTTTAACACTCGTCCCTCCTGAGGTATATACCCTGTACACACACACCTTTAACACTCGTCCCTCCTGAGGTATATACCCTGTACCACACACACCTTTAACACTCGTCCCCCTGAGGTATATACCCTGTACCACACACACCTTTAACACTCGTCCCCCCTGAGGTATATACCCTGTACCACACACACCTTTAACACTCGTCCCCCTGAGGTATATACCCTGTACCACACACACCTTTAACACTCGTCCCCCTGAGGTATATACCCTGTACCACACACACCTTTAACACTCGTCCCCCCTGAGGTATATACCCTGTACCACACACACCTTTAACACTCGTCCTCCTGAGGTATATACCCTGTAACACACACAACTTTAACACTCGACCCCCCTGAGGTATATACCCTGTACCACACACACCTTTAACACTCGTCCCCCCTGAGGTATATACCCTGTACCACACACAACTTTAACACTCGTCCCTCCTGAGGTATATACCCTGTACCACACACACCTTTAACACTCGTCCCTCCTGAGGTATATACCCTGTACCACACACACCTTTAACACTCGTCCCTCCTGAGGTATATACCCTGTACCACACACACCTTTAACACTCGTCCCTCCTGAGGTATATACCCTGTACCACACACACCTTTAACACTCGTCCCCCCTGAGGTATATACCCTGTACCACACACACACCTTTAACACTCGTCCCCCTGAGGTATATACCCTGTACCACACACACCTTTAACACTCGTCCCCCCTGAGGTATATACCCTGTACCACACACACCTTTAACACTCGTCCCCCCTGAGGTATATACCCTGTACCACACACACCTTTAACACTCGTCCCCCTGAGGTATATACCCTGTACCACACACACCTTTAACACTCGTCCCCCCTGAGGTATATACCCTGTACACACACACACACCTTTAACACTCGTCCCCCCTGAGGTATATACCCTGTACCACACACACCTTTAACACTCGTCCCCCCTGAGGTATATACCCTGTACCACACACACCTTTAACACTCGTCCCCCCTGAGGTATATACCCTGTACCACACACACCTTTAACACTCGTCCCCCTGAGGTATATACCCTGTACCACACACACCTTTAACACCCGTCCCCCCTGAGGTATATACCCTGTACCACACACACCTTTAACACTCGTCCCCCCTGAGGTATATACCCTGTACCACACACACCTTTAACACTCGTCCCCCCTGAGGTATATACCCTGTACCACACACACCTTTAACACTCGTCCCCCCTGAGGTATATACCCTGTACCACACACACCTTTAACACTCGTCCCCCCTGAGGTATATACCCTGTACCACACACACCTTTAACACTCGTCCCCCCTGAGGTATATACCCTGTACCACACACACCTTTAACACTCGTCCCCCTGAGGTATATACCCTGTACCACACACCTTTAACACTCGTCCCCCCTGAGGTATATACCCTGTACCACACACACCTTTAACACTCGTCCCCCCTGAGGTATATACCCTGTACCACACACACCTTTAACACTCGTCCCCCCTGAGGTATATACCCTGTACCACACACACCTTTAACACTCGTCCCCCCTGAGGTATATACCCTGTACCACACACACCTTTAACACTCGTCCCCCCTGAGGTATATACCCTGTACCACACACACCTTTAACACTCGTCCCCCTGAGGTATATACCCTGTACACACACACCTTTAACACTCGTCCCCCTGAGGTATATACCCTGACCACACACACCTTTAACACTCGTCCCCCCTGAGGTATATACCCTGTACCACACACACCTTTAACACTCGTCCCCCCTGAGGTATATACCCTGTACCACACACACCTTTAACACTCGTCCCCCTGAGGTATATACCCTGTACCACACACACCTTTAACACTCGTCCCCCCTGAGGTATATACCCTGTACCACACACACCTTTAACACTCGTCCCCCCTGAGGTATATACCCTGTACCACACACACCTTTAACACTCGTCCCCCCTGAGGTATATACCCTGTACCACACATATATAACACTCGTCCCCCCTGAGGTATATACCCTGTACCACACACACCTTTAACACCCGTCCCCCTGAGGTATATACCCTGTACCACACACAACTTTAACACTCGTCCCCCCTGAGGTATATACCCTGTACCACACACACCTTTAACACTCGTCCCCCCTGAGGTATATATACACTGTACCACACACACCTTTAACACTCGTGTCCCCCCCTGAGGTATATACCCTGTACCACACACACCTTTAACACTCGTCCCCCCTGAGGTATATACCCTGTACCACACACACCTTTAACACTCGTCCCCCCTGAGGTATATACCCTGTACCACACACACCTTTAACACTCGTCCCCCCTGAGGTATATACCCTGTACCACACACACCTTTAACACTCGTCCCCCTGAGGTATATACCCTGTACCACACACACCTTTAACACTCGTCCCCCCTGAGGTATATACCCTGTACCACACACACCTTTAACACTCGTCCCCCCTGAGGTATATACCCTGTACCACACACACCTTTAACACTCGTCCCCCTGAGGTATATACCCTGTACCACACACTTAACACTTCTAACACCCGTCCCCCTGAGGTATATATACCCTGTACCACACACACCTTTAACACTCGTCCCCCCTGAGGTATATACCTGTACCACACACACCTTTAACACTCGTCCCCCCTGAGGTATATACCCTGTACCACACACACCTTTAACACCCGTCCCCCTGAGGTATATACCCTGTACCACACACACCTTTAACACTCGTCCCCCTGAGGTATATACCCTGTACCACACACACCTTTAACACTCGTCCCCCCTGAGGTATATACCCTGTACCACACACACCTTTAACACCCGTCTCCCCAGAGGTATATACCCTGTACCACACACACCTTTAACACCCGTCCCCCTGAGGTATATACCCTGTACCACACACACCTTTAACACCCGTCCCCCCTGAGGTATATACCCTGTACCACACACACCTTTAACACTCGTCCCCCCTGAGGTATATACCCTGTACCACACATATATAACACCCGTCCCCCCTGAGGTATATACCCTGTACCACACACACCTTTAACACTCGTCCCCCCTGAGGTATATACCCTGTACCACACACCTTTAACACTCGTCCCCCCTGAGGTATATACCCTGTACCACACACATATATAACACCCGTCCCCCCTGAGGTATATACCCTGTACCACACACACCTTTAACACTCGTCCCCCCTGAGGTATATACCCTGTACCACACACACCTTTAACACTCGTCCCCCTGAGGTATATACCCTGTACCACACATATATAACACCCGTCCCCCCTGAGGTATATACCCTGTACACACACACACCTTTAACACTCGTCCCCCTGAGGTATATACCCTGTACCACACATATATAACACCCGTCCCCCCTGAGGTATATACCCTGTACCACACACACCTTTAACACTCGTCCCCCCTGAGGTATATACCCTGTACCACACACACCTTTAACACTCGTCCCCCCTGAGGTATATACCCTGTACCACACATACCTTTAACACTCGTCCCCCTGAGGTATATACCCTGTACCACACACTTTAACACCCGTCCCCCTGAGGTATATACCCTGTACCACACACACTTAACGTCGTCCCCCTGAGGTATATACCCTGTACCACACACACCTTTAACACTCGTCCCCCCTGAGGTATATACCCTGTACCACACACACCTTTAACACTCGTCGTCCCCCTGAGGTATATACCCTGTACCACACACACCTTTAACACTCGTCCCCCCTGAGGTATATACCCTGTACCACACACACTTTAACACCTGTCCCCCCTGAGGTATATACCCTGTACCACACACACTTTAACACGTCCCCCCTGAGGTATATACCCTGTACCACACACACCTTTAACACTCGTCCCCCCTGAGGTATATACCCTGTACCACACACACTTTAACACCTCGTCCCCCTGAGGTATATACCCTGTACCACACACACCTTTAACACTCGTCCCCCCTGAGGTATATACCTGTACACACACACACACCTTTAACACCCGTCCCCCCTGAGGTATATACCCTGTACCACACATATATAACACCGTCCCCCCTGTCCTTTAACCGTCCCCCTGAGGTATATACCCTGTACCACACACACCTTTAACACTCGTCCCCCCTGAGGTATATACCCTGTACCACACATATATAACACCCGTCCCCCTGAGGTATATACCCTGTACCACACACACCTTTAACACTCGTCCCCCCTGAGGTATATACCCTGTACCACACACACCTTTAACACCCGTCCCCCCTGAGGTATATACCCTGTACCACACACACCTTTAACACTCGTCCCCCCTGAGGTATATACCCTGTACCACACACACCTTTAACACTCGTCCCCCCTGAGGTATATACCCTGTACCACACACACCTTTAACACCCGTCCCCCTGAGGTATATACCCTGTACCACACACACCTTTAACACTCGTCCCCCCTGAGGTATATACCCTGTACCACACACACCTATAACACCTGTCCCCCCTGAGGTATATACCCTGTACCACACATATATAACACCTGTCCCCCCTGAGGTATATACCCTGTACCACACATATATAACACCTGTCCCCCTGAGGTATATACCCTGTACCACACACAAACCTTTAACACTCGTCCCCCCTGAGGTATATACCCTGTACCACACACACTACACATAACACCCGTCCCCCCTGAGGTATATACCCTGTACCACACACACCTTTAACACTCGTCCCCACCTGAGGTATATACCCTGTACCACACACACTTTAACACTCGTCCCCCTGAGGATATACCCCTACCTTAACACCGATCCCCCTGAGGTATATACCCTGTACCACACACACCTTTAACACTCGTCCCCCCTGAGGTATATACCCTGTACCACACACACCTTTAACACTCGTCCCCCCTGAGGTATATACCCTGTACCACACACACCTTTAAACACTCGTCCCCCTGAGGTATATACCCTGTACCACACACATATATAACACCTCGTCCCCCCTGAGGTATATACCCTGTACCACACACATCTTTAACACTCGTCCCCCCTGAGGTATATACCCTGTACCACACACACAACTTTAACACTCGTCCCCCTGAGGTATATACCCTGTACCACAGCACACGAGGCAACCACTTTCCCGCCGCCTTAACACCTCGTCCCCCCTGAGGTATATACCCTGTATCACACACAACTTTAACACTCGTCCCCCCTGAGGTATATACCCTGTACCACACACACCTTTAACACTCGTCCCCCCTGAGGTATATACCCTGTACCACACACACCTTTAACACTCGTCCCCCCTGAGGTATATACCCTGTACCACACACACCTTTAACACTCGTCCCCCTGAGGTATATACCCTGTACCACACACACCTTTAACACTCGTCCCCCCTGAGGTATATACCCTGTACCACACACACTACCTTTAACACTCGTCCCCCCTGAGTATATACCCTGTACCACACACAACTTTTTAACACTCGTCCCCCCTGAGGTATATACCCTGTACCACACACATATATAACACCTGTCCCCCCTGAGGTATATACCCTGTACCACACACACCTTTAACACTCGTCCCCCTGAGGTATATACCCTGTACCACACACACCTTTAACACTCGTCCCCCCTGAGGTATATACCCTGTACCACACACACCTTTAACACTCGTCCCCCCTGAGGTATATACCCTGTACCACACACACCTTTAACACCCGTCCCCCTGAGGTATATACCCTGTACCACACACACACTTTAACACTCGTCCCCCCTGAGGTATATACCCTGTACCACACACACCTTTAACACTCGTCCCCCCTGAGGTATATACCCTGTACACACACACTTTAACACCCGTCCCCCCTGAGGTATATACCCTGTACCACACACACCTTTAACACTCGTCCCCCCTGAGGTATATACCCTGTACCACACACACCTTTAACACTCGTCCCCCCTGAGGTATATACCCTGTACCACACACACCTTTAAACACTCGTCCCTCCTGAGGTATATACCCTGTACCACACACACCTTTAACACTCGTCCCCCTGAGGTATATACCCTGTACCACACACACCTTTAACACTCGTCCCCCCTGAGGTATATACCCTGTACCACACACACCTTTAACACTCGTCCCCCCTGAGGTATATACCCTGTACCACACACACCTTTAACACTCGTCCCCCCTGAGGTATATACCCTGTACCACACACACCTTTAACACTCTCCCCCTGAGGTATATACCCTGTACCACACACACACTTATATACACTCGTACCCCCCCTGAGGTATATACCCTGTACCACACACACCTTTAACACCTCGTCCCCCTGAGGTATATACCCTGTACCACACACACCTTTAACACTCGTCCCCCTGAGGTATATACCCTGTACCACACACACCTTTAACACTCGTCCCCCTGAGGTATATACCCTGTACCACACACACCTTTAAACACTCGTCCTCCTGAGGTATATACCCTGTACCACACACACCTTTAACACTCGTCCCCCCTGAGGTATATACCCTGTACCACACACACCTTTAACACTCGTCCCCCTGAGGTATATACCCTGTACCACACACACCTTTAACACTCGTCCCCCCTGAGGTATATACCCTGTACCACACACACCTTTAACACTCGTCCCCCCTGAGGTATATACCCTGTACCACACACACCTTTAACACTCGTCCCCCTGAGGTATATACCCTGTACCACACACACCTTTAACACTCGTCCCCCCCTGAGGTATATACCCTGTACCACACACACCTTTAACACTCGTCCCCCCTGAGGTATATACCCTGTACCACACACACCTTTAACACCTCGTCCCCCCTGAGGTATATACCCTGTACCACACACACCTTTAACACTCGTTCCCCCCTGAGGTATATACCCTGTACCACACACACCTTTAACACTCGTCCCCCCTGAGGTATATACCCTGTACCACACACACCTTATAACACTCGTCCCCCCTGAGGTATATACCCTGTACCACACACACCTTTAACACTCGTCCCCCCTGAGGTATATACCCTGTACCACACACACCTTTAACACTCGTCCCCCCCTGAGGTATATACCCTGTACCACACACACCTTTAACACTCGTCGTCCCCCTGAGGTATATACCCTGTACCACACACAAACCTTTAACACTCGTCCCCCTGAGGTATATACCCTGTACCACACACAAACTTTAACACTCGTCCCCCTGAGGTATATACCCTGTACCACACACACCTTTAACACCTCGTCCCCCTGAGTATATACCCTGTACCACACACACTTAACACCCGTCCCCCTGAGGTATATACCCTGTAACCCACACAACACCTTTAACACTCGTCCCCCTGAGGTATATACCCTGTACCACACACACCTATTAACACCCGTCCCCCCTGAGGTATATACCCTGTACCACACACACCTTTAACACTCGTCCCCCCTGAGGTATATACCCTGTACCACACACACAACTTTAACACTCGTCCCCCTGAGGTATATACCCTGTACCACACACACACCTTTACAAACACCCTCGTCCCCCTGAGGTATATACCCTGTACCACACACACCTTTAACACTTCGTCCCCCCTGAGGTATATACCCTGTACCACACACAATAACACACCTGTCCCCCCTGAGGTATATACCCTGTACCACACACACCTTTAACACCCGTCCCCCCTGAGGTATATACCCTGTACCACACACACACCTTTAACACTCGTCCCCCTGAGGTATATACCCTGTACCACACACACCTTTAACACCCGTCCCCCCTGAGGTATATACCCTGTACCACACACACACCTTTTTAACACTCGTCCCCCCTGAGGTATATACCCTGTACACACACACCTTTAACACCCGTCCCCCTGAGGTATATACCCTGTACCACACATATTTAACACTCGTCCCCCCTGAGGTATATACCCTGTACCACACACACCTTTACACACACTCGTCCCCCCTGAGGTATATACCCTGTACCACCACACACCTTTAACACCCGTCCCCCCTGAGGTATATACCCTGTACCACACACACACCTTTAACACTCGTCCCCCTGAGGTATATACCCTGTACCACACACACCTTTAACACTCGTCCCCCCTGAGGTATATACCCTGTACCACACATACCTTTAACACTCGTCCCCCTGAGGTATATACCCTGTACCACACACACCTTTAACACCGTCCCCCCTGAGGTATATACCCTGTACCACACACACCTTTAAACACCGTCCCCCCTGAGGTATATACCCTGTACCACACACACACCTTTAACACTCGTCCCCCCTGAGGTATATACCCTGTACCACCACACATATTAACACCTGTCCCCCCTGAGGTATATACCCTGTACCACACATATATAACACCCGTCCCCCCTGAGGTATATACCCTGTACCACACACACCTTTAACACTCGTCCCCCCTGAGGTATATACCCTGTACCACACACACCTTTAACACCCGTCCCCCTGAGGTATATACCCTGTACCACACATATATAACACTCGTCCCCCCTGAGGTATATACCCTGTACACACACACTTTAACACTCGTCCCCCTGAGGTATATACCCTGTACCACACACACCTTTAACACCCGTCCCCCTGAGGTATATACCCTGTACCACACACACCTTTAACACTCGTCCCCCCTGAGGTATATACCCTGTACCACACACACCTTTAACACTCTGTCCCCCTGAGGTATATACCCTGTACCCACACACACCTTTAACACCGTCCCCCCTGAGGTATATACCCTGTACCACACACACACCTTTAACACTCGTCCCCCTGAGGTATATACCCTGTACCACACACATACCTTTAACACTCGTCCCCCTGAGGTATATACCCTGTACACACACACCTTTAACACTCGTCCCCCCTGAGGTATATACCCTGTACCACACACACCTTTAACACTCGTCCCCCCTGAGGTATATACCCTGTACCACACATATATAACACCTGTCCCCCTGAGGTATATACCCTGTACCACACATATATAACACCTGTCCCCCCTGAGGTATATACCCTGTACCACACACACCTTTAACACTCTCCCCCCTGAGGTATATACCCTGTACCACACACATATATAACACCGTCCCCCCTGAGGTATATACCCTGTACCACACACATATATAACACCTGTCCCCCTGAGGTATATACCCTGTATCACACACAACTTTAACACCCGTCCCCCTGAGGTATATAACCTGTACCACACACACCTTTAACACTCGTACCCCCCTGAGGTATATACCCTGTACCACACATATATAACACCCGTCCCCCCTGAGGTATATACACTGTACCACACACACCTTTAACACCCGTCCCCCTGAGGTATATACCCTGTACCACACACACCTTTAACACTCGTCCCCCAGAGGTATATACCCTGTACCACACACACCTTTAACACCCGTCCCCCCTGAGGTATATACCCTGTACCACACATATATAACACCTGTCCCCCCTGAGGTATATAACCTGTACCACACACACCTTTAACACTCGTCCCCCTGAGGTATATACCCTGTACCACACATATATAACACCCGTCCCCCCTGAGGTATATACACTGTACCACACACACATTTAACACCCGTCCCCCCTGAGGTATATACCCTGTACCACACACACCTTTAACACTCGTCCCTGCCACAGTACAGCTGGAGGTTGATAACAAGCCTGATTATAATCTGATTCTATCTTGATTTATGTTTTGTTCTGTTTGAGCCATCATTACTTATTTATGTGTTCCATAGTTCGGTATTTTCCCAGCCAACGTTTTGACACATGCTGGCCACCCTTGTCTACTTAACCTTATTGATCTGAAGGATTTGACACAGGGCCGTCTCTGATACAATTACCTGTATCCATTAGTGGAATGATCAAAGTTAGCCTTTTATTCTTTAATTATGACCCCTCTGCTGACATACCTGATTCGTGTACTTTCTAAGGGTGTCTGAGGTTATTGAAATCAAAGAATATCTCAATTTGATTACTTAATTAGTTACATGTATAAAGTTATGAAAGCGTCTTAGCTCTGGAATTTAATTATCTTCTTCAATTGATACAAAAGTTGCACACCTACATTTTGGATAATGATTTTTTGCACTAAAATTCTACTGTATGGTTTTGGTTTTGGTGTCTTCATTAAGTCAAAAGAACATTACTTCTTGAAAGTAAATTTTATCAATTTTTTTAAGTTCTTGGTTTGTCTGCACATATGTTTCTAAACATGATTATTTAGTTACTGTCTAGTTATCATAACGTCACAGATATTTAACAGAGACTGAGATATAAATCTGAGGCAGGGTATTAATCAAGTCTCAGATGATTAATTTTGTGACTTGAGGAAATTTTCCAGTTAAAGAAATTATAGTCCTGTAGCAGTTTGTACTTCCTCATACTCAGGTTTTGTAAAGTGAAATCTACAGCTCTATAATTATCCAATTTTCTTACTGTACCTGTAGCCGTGAAATAAGAGAGACTTTTTCAATTGAATCTTTTCACTGGATCAGATTTCACCAGTAGTAACATTAGTATAGAGGGTCTCATCAGAGCTGACAAATTATAGGTAAAGGACCTACAAATATGGTCATTACTTGGCCGTAAACCTTTACTGTCCTGTCTAATACCTTGACCAGTCACTCACGGTTGCTAACATTTGTTATTTTAGGCAAATAAAAATTATTGTTCATTCGTTTGGAAGTCATCTGCTTTATGAAGTGTAATGAACATGCATTGTCGAGGGTCATTTCTGACCTTATCTCAGACACAGGGACACTTTGATCTTTTCTGTCTTGAACTGTCTGTTGAATTGTCGGTCGCATTTTGACGGAAGTACCCAGCGTGGCGTAAAACCATCCCAGGAGATGTTTCGTTGACTAAAGTCCGCCGGCCAGAGGAGGGTCCCCTTAATTACAGTACCCAGCCTGGAGGCAGTGGCTTGTAAATACTGCTGGGATCCTGAATGATTCACTTTCCAAAACACTGCAAGACACCTTCTTGCACTTTTGTTGCTGTGGAAACGACCAAAATGTTTGTTTTGGGCCTGATAGAAGATGTTTGAATGCTAGGGGTGTAACAAGTTAACCAGGTTAGACCTAGACAATGGCCTGCTGGGAGGGACAGTCACTTTATTTTAAATTGTTTCGCTGTAATCAATCAATTTTAATGCTGTCAGTGACCCAGTAGATGACCAACAGCTGTTTCTTGCCTTGTCCAGTGACAGTATCCTGATGACATTTTTTGTCTGTTGCGAGGAGTTTGGCAGACATTCAAATCCTAGTATATAAAAGTGATAGTTTAGCTTGCCTAAACAGGGTAATGTCTATTGCCTGATAAACACCTGGGATTTGATGCAGATGTTAGCAATTGTGCATCATTCCTATCTTTTTTGTTATCTTTTTCATTTAAGAATTTCAAGAATGTAAGGATTTTTTAAAATTTTAAATCTTTGCTATCTAATTGTATAACAAGGGCTTGATTGATTTTTGTTTTAAGATAAATGAGCCTTATTGACCCAGATTAGCTTACACTAAATCATAATTATATAAATGTATTCCTTAATGAATTAAACAACAGTACTTAACCTTGAAATATCTCTCACATTTAGAATGTAAAATCCATGTAAATGAGTTTGAAATTAACATAATTGTGTGTTTTACAGCATTCTGATGTGTCACTAGGTGATTGTTGTATGGAGGAAGAGTAAGATAGAGCTGGTCTACATGTATCTGATATAAATCTGCAGTCCATGTTCTCAATTGAGACAGTTTCAGCAATTACCTTAATGAATATAATTACCATAATCATTTAGGAAGATGAGGCCATTTTTGTGACACAGGCCTAATGAATTATGACTCTGCCCAGTAAAGGGGCATTTAACTTTTAAGTCATCATTGATTTGGAAAAGCGGTAGTTAGCTAAATATTCAGGATCTGGTGAAGGTCTTTATTAGTGTGATGAGAAATTTGTGCTTAATCATACTTTCCTAGAAAGTAGCAATTATATTTAAATGTGTTAAAATAATCAATAGAAGGACATTATTAATCCCAAACCAAGGTTATTTATAATAGATTTATCATATTCTATTCATTTGGTGTGTTAATGCACCATGATAAATAAATGTCTTTTTCCAGAGGTCAGGATCGCAGTAGCTGTTACTTAATTTGTACATGGACAGGTTGTAAAGACAAGCTGATGAGTAATTTGATCACCAATTATTAATACATGTATGTCTGAGTTGTCTGAATATCTATTTGATACATAAGACTAACAATTTTACATCAAATATGGTATCTAAAATTGTGTTACAGAATAACTTTTTCTAGAATATGTTGATGAGAGAATTAGTTTCTTAAAACCAAATCATGTTATCATCATGTTTAATGACTAAATACTGTACAAGTGTGTTATTCTGTTTACAGGTTCTGAAGGCACCTGCTACAAATAGAAAGCTATGCCAGAGTAAAAGTGCTATTAGTAGATGTACTATTGTCATCTTTCTATTATCAAAAATTATAATATCATCATATTTCACGCTGGTAGAGTACTTTGACATGAATAGATTTTTAAAGAAGTACTTTTCCTGATAATAGCAATATTATGCAGAAATTACTAAAACATATAATTTCCACTTGAACTTTAAAAAGATGTCATTTCATTTATCATATTTTGTTGAACGTTTGTGTGGCCGGGATTTGTGTGGGGTAAGGCTGGTTGGTAATTTACAAATGATGAGAGAACGACAGGATGAGAGATGGCCACCAATGAGGACACGTTAAGATGGCCTTTGGTACGTTTAAGATTAATATCTTTTCATCATGCTCCATAAAATCCTTTCCTTTCTTAATTTTTTTAGAAGAAAATTTGAAACAAATTGTGATACAGCTGAAAATTAAATTCAAAAGGTGCCTCATGCCATGTGGATGATGATTTATGTATAACTGTAGGAATGGCATGAGAATTAGGGGAGACAGAAATCTGGTGTCTGTAGATCTAATTCAAAAACTCAATGATGGTTACAAAACTCATGATCCCTAATTTATATAGCTTTGTTAGTTTGATGAGTTTCTCAATCCAATATCACAAGTTTTGATACACTGTAACATTACAGAGAGCGGATATATCATGCATAGATGTATTGTCAAACCATGAAATGAATTCAAATCATGCAGCACAATGTATTAAAATTACAAACCCCACCTGTACCTATTTATGTACTTGCAGCTGTTTCAGAAATCAGAGGAATTCATGTAGTTTTTGATACTGAACTAATTGAATAAATGTACATGTATATAATAATGTGTTGAAGTCACTATAATTATCTCCCTTTACCAACTTTATCAAAAACCCATCAGAATTGTAATATACTAGTAGATGAAGTTGTGTAAACTAGTGCAGAACATATACATACAACATGTTTTTATTCATACAAATTGAAGAATATGACTTATATTAATGTAATATATGATACTTATACTTCTCAACAGAATTAATGTTCCTGTGCACTTTTAACAACAAAAAAAATGAAATATATTTTAGAATAAAAAAAAATGGTATTTATAAAAATCCTCTACTTTTTGTAGATGTAAGGGATGAACTTTTAGAGGGGTAAACTGACTAATCACAGTGACTACAGTCTGATTGGATTTTCAGAGGAGAAGAATTACCCTGATAAAAATAGGTTATTTTTTACTTTGATAACCTTATTTAGGAAGTATAAGTATAAAAATAGGTTATTTTTTTTACTTTGATAATCTTATTTAGGAAGTATAAGTATAAAAATAGGTTATTTTTTACTTTGATAACCTTATTTAGGAAGTATAAGTATAAAAATAGGTTATTTTTTACTTTATTAACCTTATTTAGGAAGTATAAGCATAAAAATAGGTTATTTTTTACTTTGATAACCTTATTTAGGAAGTATAAGCATAAAAATTGGTTATTTTTTACTTTGATAACCTTATTTAGGAAGTATAAGCATAAAAATTGGTTATTTTTTACTTTGATAACCTTATTTAGGAAGTATAAGCATAAAAATGGTTATTTTTTTACTTTGATAACCTTATTTAGGAAGCATAAGCATAAAAATTGGTTATTTTTTACTTTGATAACCTTATTTAGGAAGTATAAGCATAAAAATAGGTTATTTTTTACTTTGATAACCTTATTTAGGAAGCATAAGCATAAAAATAGGTTATTTTTTACTTTGATAACCTTATTTAGGAAGTATAAGCATAAAAATAGGTTATTTTTTACTTTGATAATCTTATTTAGGAAGTATAAGCATATAAAAATAGGTTATTTTTTACTTTGATAACCTTATTTAGGAAGTATAAGTATAAAAATAGGTTATTTTTTACTTTGATAATCTTATTTAGGAAGTATAAGTATAAAAATAGGTTATTTTTTACTTTGATAACCTTATTTAGGAAGTTTAAAGCATAAAAATAGGTTCTTTTTTACTTTGATAACCTTATTTTAGAAGTATAAGTATAAAAATAGGTTATTTTTTTACTTTGATAACCTTATTTAGGAAGTATAAGTATAAAAATAGGTTATTTTTTAACTTTGATAACCTTATTTAGGAAGTATAAGCATAAAAATAGGTTATTTTTTACTTTGATAACCTTATTTAGGAAGTATAAGCATAAAAATAGGTTATTTTTTACTTTGATAAACCTTATTTAGGAAGTATAAGCATAAAAATAGGTTATTTTTTACTTTGATAACCTTATTTAGGAAGTATAAGCATAAAAATAGGTTATTTTTTACTTTGATAACCTTATTTAGGAAGTATAAGTATAAAAATAGGTTATTTTTTACTTTGATAACCTTATTTAGGAAGTATAAGTATAAAAATAGGTTATTTTTTACTTTGATAACCTTATTTAGGAAGTATAAGCATAAAAATAGGTTATTTTTTACTTTGATAATCTTATTTAGGAAGTTTTATAAGCATAAAAATAGGTTATTTTTTTTACTTTGATAATCTTATTTAGGAAGTATAAGTATAAAAATAGGTTATTTTTTACTTTGATAACCTTATTTAGGAAGTATAAGTATAAAAATTGGTTATTTTTTACTTTGATAACCTTATTTAGGAAGTATAAGCATAAAAATTGGTTATTTTTTACTTTGATAACCTTATTTAGGAAGTATAAGCATAAAAATAGGTTATTTTTTACTTTGATAACCTTATTTAGGAAGAGTATAAGCATAAAAATAGGTTATTTTTTACTTTGATAACCTTATTTAGGAAGTATAAGCATAAAAATAGGTTATTTTTTACTTTGATAACTTATTTAGGAAGTATAAGTATAAAAAATAGGTATTTTTACTTTGATAATCTTATTTAGGAAGTATAAGTATAAAAATAGGTTATTTTTTACTTTGATAATCTTATTTAGGAAGTATAAGTATAAAAATAGGTTATTTTTTACTTTGATAATCTTATTTAGGAAGTATAAGCATAAAAATAGGTTATTTTTTACTTTGATAATCTTATTTAGGAAGTATAAGTATAAAAATAGGTTATTTTTTACTTTGATAATCTTATTTAGGAAGTATAAGTATAAAAATAGGTTATTTTTTACTTTGATAACCTTATTTAGGAAGTATAAGTATAAAAATAGGTTATTTTTTACTTTGATAATCTTATTTAGGAAGTATAAGTATAAAAATAGGTTATTTTTTACTTTGATAATCTTATTTAGGAAGTATATAAGCATAAAAATAGGTTATTTTTTACTTTGATAATCTTATTTAGGAAGTATAAGCATAAAAATAGGTTATTTTTTACTTTGATAATCTTATTTAGGAAGTATAAGTATAAAAATAGGTTATTTTTTACTTTGATAATCTTATTTAGGAAGTATAAGTATAAAAATAGGTTATTTTTTACTTTGATAACCTTATTTAGGAAGTATAAGCATAAAAATAGGTTATTTTTTACTTTGATAACCTTATTTAGGAAGTATAAGTATAAAAATAGGTTATTTTTTACTTTGATAATCTTATTTAGGAAGTATAAGTATAAAAATAGGTTATTTTTTACTTTGATAATCTTATTTAGGAAGTATAAGTATAAAAATAGGTTATTTTTTACTTTGATAATCTTATTTAGGAAGTATAAGTATAAAAATAGGTTATTTTTTACTTTGATAATCTTATTTAGGAAGTATAAGTATAAAAATAGGTTATTTTTTACTTTGATAATCTTATTTAGGAAGTATAAGTATAAAAATAGGTTATTTTTTACTTTGATAATCTTATTTAGGAAGTATATGTAAAAAAATAGGTTATTTTTTACTTTGATAATCTTATTTAGGAAGTATAAGTATAAAAATAGGTTATTTTTTTTACTTTGATAATCTTATTTAGGAAGTATAAGTATAAAAATAGGTTATTTTTTACTTTGATAATCTTATTTAGGAAGTATAAGTATAAAAATAGGTTATTTTTTACTTTGATAATCTTATTTAGGAAGTATAAGATAAAAAAATAGGTTATTTTTTACTTTGATAATCTTATTTAGGAAGTATAAGTATAAAAATAGGTTATTTTTTACTTTGATAATCTTATTTAGGAAGTATAAGTATAAAAAATAGGTTATTTTTTACTTTGATAATCTTATTTAGGAAGTATAAGTATAAAAATAGGTTATTTTTTACTTTGATAATCTTATTTAGGAAGTATACTATGACATCCCTATTTATATAGAGTTCAGGTGCTCTAGATGTGGAATTGTATATACCTAGAATTGGCCTCATCATTTTCTGGCAAAAATATCTAGTTGAAGCATTTGATTTCTTACTTGGTCACATCTATAGATAAATAGGTATGTAGTTTAACTTCTGTTTTTCTTCGGATCTTTTATAATATAGATCAATATATTAGATCAGTCACTTTGATGCTTTTTGCTAAAAAGTATCTTCTAAGTTATTCTAAATACTTTATTCCTATATATCCTAGAAAATTAATTTCTGAATCGGTAATTTATACAAAATTGTGAAAAATTAATGTTTCAAAATTAATCTACTAAATATTTAGAGAATTCTGACTAAACATACAATTTATTTGTTTTGAATACCATTAAATTATAAGGATTTAAGGATGCTCCACCGCCGACAGAGCGTAAATGATATTCATCACTTGAACAGTAACTGGTGTTTAAATGTGTGTATATATGTATAATTAGCATAAAAAATGTAATAAAATAATTTATCTTGTCTTTGGTGCATAAGCAATCAGTATTTCATTCCATATAGGATATAGTGACATGGAATTTTTTCGGGATGCAATTAATTATTTTTTATATTTTTAACTTAAAGTAAAATTAGAAGCTTAAACTTTTCAATGGTGGTAATGGTGTAAAGTAAGTAACTTTTTAACTGAAGAAAAATACTAAATTGTCTGCTCATATTTTTGATAGTGAAAAAATAATGTTTGTCAGCAGTGGAGCATCTTTAATGAAAATACACATAAAAGATAAGATAAAATAATATGTAATATTATAAAAAATAAAATAGCATTTGTGCTGTTTTTGACATTACCCGGTAGATGAACTCAATAACCTTTTTATCAAGTCTATGATTTTAACATTGATTTATAAACACTATCATAATGATTAATGTTTGTTTTTATGGATTCATATCTTTGGTATTTTACATGACTCAAAAAAATTTATTCTTTACAAATAAACCTATTAACCTAAAATGTTCATTCCATGATAAACTCATTTTTACAATGGAAACGTGAAATTTCACTAATTTTTAAATACATAAAGTCAGTTGCTATTTAAGGAATTCTTGATATTCATTGAATTGACAGATATATACCTAGCTGGTACGTGCTCCTTTACCGTTTGACCAGACAGATACAGATGGGTGGTATTAGTATAAATAATGGCCAACATTAAGTGTTCATGTTCATTGATAGATTACCATACAATGCCCATTAATAAAATATTATCAATATTTTTCAGAATAAAACATGTTGACATTGTGGTTGTTCCGTGGCGGACTTCAAAGCGTCGCGGAGGAAGTTATGGCCTGTTGGCGGTATATGGGTATATTGAGTGATGTCCGATGATCATCGATATGAAGACTCGGCTGGAACAATCCATCTGTATGTTAATGGGTCCAGTTACATTTATCATATTCTCAGAAACTTTTATAAGACATGTTCAATGTTCAATAAAAACAGTGATGTTTATAATTAATGTATAAATAACTATATTTAATTTGTTCTGGTTGTGATTTGCAGACCAAGGTGGTGACATTTAGGATCCTTTCAGTAAAACAGACTACTTCTATTACATTAAATCATACATCTGGTCTTCAGGTACACCTTCATTAAATACATGTAATTAATTATACTTTCATTTTACCATTAATTTACTAAAACATTTTTGAAAATAACATTTTTCAAATGTTCAAGATTCTTGACAATCAGAAAATAGCTTTTCATCCCCAGTTATCGTTGGTATGGAAATGTTTAGAGTTAAAAAACACAAATCATGAAAAAAGACGTAAGGAATCTACTGGTTTGATAGATGTATGGTAATAGGGTACTCTAAATACAGGCCATAGGATTGTAAATGGGTGATTAGTGTATCTTAGGGGCCACAGGAATACCTTTAAATGGTGATCACAGAGATCTCGTCTTTGTACGGGCTATGACAGAAACCATTCTACACAACATTTACACAATCCCATAAATTCTAACTCCATTTGTTCCTTACAATTCAAACAGACTTTTTTCTTGCTTTTTAGCATTTTAGAAAATAGGAGACTTTGTCATTGACTTGTGCTGGAAGGCAAATAGCCCCATACATCTCCTGGAGATAAAACATCGACCTCCTGTCACTGCTCGATCGCCATCGTTCAGCGAACCCAGTAAGATGGAACTATTGTCAAAACTGCAGGTATATGGTCAACTTAGACAATGGGAGGGAATTGATGAAAGATTATATCCTCCACTATCTCATGAATGAATTAATTTGCACTGAAAGATTGTGAAAAAAGATAGCTTGGGGTCAAGATCTTTTAATAGTCACTTGATACGATTACATGAGCGCTTGGCTGGTCACTGTAAGATGATTGGTTTCATTCACGATACAAGACATTGCCATGGAAGCAACCTTGATATGGGATATTCGCCTTCACAGATATTGCTTTAGATCCGTATCATCCGGACGTTTGTTTGTTTGTCGACGTCTGCTCTCTGGCTTTGTCTTGTCGTTTTCTTAGAGGCAGTGCACACCAATTTGATGGGATCGGGTTGTGGTGAACTTTGGCTGATTCATGTTTGACTTTCAGAGTTTGATCTTTATCATTGGAACTTTTCATACATTTAATTGCATTCAATTCAGTTTGAAATGTAGTGTAATTAAAAGGGAGATCTTTCTGTACAAAATTTTAAAAAAGTAAAAGGAGAAAGATTCCTGATAATCGTATCAGTTCAAATCTTTCATCAAGTTTGTCATCAAGAAAACAGAGGATACTTTCTTTAGTTTCTCCAAATATACAATAAGACCATGTTCTCAACTTATTTTGTTGGAGCATTGTGGAGGGAGGTGGCAAACCTTTCAGTAAGAAAACAGTATCTATGGTTTTGACGTCTGCTTTAAAGATGGTTTCCTTTAACCACACAGTACTGATCCTAACACTGTATACTCCTATAGGTTTACAGAGGCTATTGTCTGGTCCAACTACACCCAGGTGGCCTAGTGAACAGTTATCAAAGATTACAGGTAAAAAAAGTCAAGGTATGTTAATGACTCGATCACTCGACCCAGGTGACCACAGGTAGATAGAACACAGGCCTGATGGTCTTCTATGTTAAGTTAGATATAAACAAGCGCCATGAAAGAAAACAATAAAAGAAGAAATCTGACACACAAAAGCCTGAACATCAAACAGTTTACGGCTAGTTTTTATCACCAAACCAAGTACTAAACACTGATCACAGTAGGGAAGGCCAGCAAGGGAGGTAACTCCTGTGTCCTATGGCTCTGAGGTAACCAGTATAGGTGTAACTGTGTGTCACACCTTGACCGATTCCTGGCAAGTGTTTAGCGTGGCCCCGAGGCCTACTCCACTTTGATGTCCAAATCAATCTTAACACTTCTTTGTATTGTGTTTATAATCAAAAGGAACATAAAATTGAATTGCCTTGCAATGTGCAATAAATAATTTGATAATTATGTCAACTTTGTGAAAAAATTAGGCGTGTGTATGAGATGTCCTGGAGGCTGATGGGAGAAGATAGGAGGTTTACAGTTAGAGATTACAGGACACAATGATAGGTGTGAACTATTTGTCTGACTATTGTCTAACCTAGATACAATTACAAATTACAGGTACCAATTTATAACCTACAAACTCCCTCAACCAGTCAGCACATCAAACAAGAAAGTTGGTTACGACGAGACACAACAGGTAGGATACTTGAATTTTATATTCTTAGTTAAGGGGGTTTATTTGCTTTTCAATTTATTTATTAAAATATTGCTTAAATGTAGCAATACCTATTCAAATTGTGAGTTTTTTCAAGTAATCTAGAATTTTTAATACATTAACATACAAAGTTACATGTGTAATTTGCAATTATTTCATGTTTTTAAGCACCTTTGCATTTTTTTCAATTTTCTTTAATGACGCTAAATATTTGGTTGAATATGGTACTAGTAGTTAAACAAACTAAATTTCACTTATAAATAATTAAGTCAGTTTTTTAATACCACTTGTTTAAATTGCTATCTTTATAGTACAAAATAACTCAATTTTAACGAAAATATGTCAAGTTCTCTCGATGAGTTTCCTTCCATTTGCATGGACTTGAAACATTACTTATACATTTCATATATTGTGAGACATTTATACATTTTGTCAGCATGTACAGTGTATATTTCTGCTGTAAC
Organism: Argopecten irradians; assembly: GCF_041381155.1. Lineage (NCBI taxonomy): Eukaryota > Metazoa > Mollusca > Bivalvia > Pectinida > Pectinidae > Argopecten > Argopecten irradians. The sequence continues at coordinate 6,558,326 of NC_091141.1, forward strand.
TATTAGTTTTTTGTCACGGCTCGCTTCACCCTCTATATTTTACAAATCCATGACATCAAATTTATGAGCTCATAATTAAATGTGTATAAAAATAACAAGTCCAAAGATTATAACTTTACCCTGGGCCTGCAGTATTGGAAGTAAATCAGATTTAAAAACCTTCATCACATCTCATCCATATAAATCAATGATGCATGTCAAAATTGATCCTCAGAAAAAATAATAGATTTAATTTTGTTTCCAGGTCTGGTGTAATTAATTTCATTTGATATAAAAACAGATATTTTATAAAATAGGATTGTATGATTGTAAATACCACATGGTTTTATCATCGTGTTGTAATGAGGTTCACAGCTGACCTCATGCTCTCGGCCCCGTTATAAGGATTTCCCCGTTTTTGACTCTATTAATCTGCAGTGACACTAATGTGGCTATAACATGCTGTATACCTGTGTAACATCGGTATTAATTACCTGGGGTTTACCTGTAGTGAGCACACACCTGACACATGACCTATTGTACGACCCTAAAAGGTCAACCTTTGATATCATTTCTACAAAAACATGATTATCCCTTATAGTCGAGACTTACTCATCTGTGATTAAGTTAGATTTATTTGGGCATGTGTTGAGTAGGAAGTGATGTACCAGGTTATATAACTCTGGACAAATCGTCAGTAGAGAACAATTGCTACAGTACGATGGTGAAATGGTGACAAATCGTCAGTAGAGAACAATTGCTACAGTACGATGGTGAAATGGTGACAAATCGTCAGTAGAGAACAATTGCTACAGTACGATGGTGAAATGGTGACAAATCGTCAGTAGAGAACAATTGCTACAGTACGATGGTGAAATGGTGACAAATCGTCAGTAGAGAACAATTGCTACAGTACGATGGTGAAATGGTGACAAATCGTCAGTAGAGAACAATTGCTACAGATGGTGAAATGGTGACAAATAGAGAACAATTGCTACAGTACGATGGTGAAATGGTGACAAATCGTCAGTAGAGAACAATTGCTACAGTACGATGGTGAAATGTGAAATGTGACAAACTCAGTGAAAGTCAGTAGAACAATTGCTACAGTACGATGGTGAAATGGTGACAATCGTCAGTAGAGAACAATTGCTACAGTACGATGGTGAAATGGTGACAAATCGTCAGTAGAGAACAATTGCTACAGTACGATGGTGAAATGGTGACAAATCGTCAGTAGAGAACAATTGCTACAGTACGATGGTGAAATGGTGACAAATCGTCAGTAGAGAACAATTGCTACAGTACGATGGTGAAATGGTGACAAATCGTCAGTCGAGAACAATTGCTACAGTACGATGGTGAAATGGTGACAAATCGTCAGTCGAGAACAATTGCTACAGTACGATGGTGAAATGGTGACAAATCGTCAGTAAAGAACAATTGCTTCAGTAGTGATAGTGAAATGGTATAGACTGTTACTTCTACTAAATGATGAGATCCCCAGGTTGTCATAGTAATACCACTTTACTCTGCCTCACAATAATCATCACTTTCACTTCTTATCCTTTTTGGAATGATAGTCTTATTTGAAAACTTGATGTATCAAATTCATTAGAGAAGAGGAAGCCACATGCACATGTTGTTGCTCTTTATAAACTTTTCTTAAAACTAAGTCAACAAAACAGCATTTAACTTAGTAAAATATGATATGATCATTTTTCATATAAAAATAGAAGGGAAAAAAAAGGAAAAATTTATTTGATAGTTTGGGAAGGTGTTAATTAGCATATTACATGATAAATGACAACTTATGTTGTTATATATTCAGCAGTGGAGTCCATTAAGGATTTATATGGTTTCTTTGGATTGTCAAAAAAAAATTAACGAGTGTAAGGTTGACAGAAGGAAATGGATGATGAGTCATGATACTTAATTATCACTAGACAAAGTCTTTGTTTTCTAAACGTTTAAATCTGAACTGCTGCATTACATAAACACTTTACCATTCTTTATGATTGTAAATGTGTTTTTGACAGCTATATATCTATCATTGATGATTGCTATCATATGCATTTAAATACATTGATTTTTATAAAACAGTTCGCACTAGTCATAAGATTAATTTGTTTTTGTGTGTTAAAGACCTTGGAGCGTGTCCCAGCTCAAATTTCCTGTCGCCAGTCCTGCATTTGTAAGGCCTGAAATCGCTGGTTGTGATATATATATATTATGAACCAGAAGAAGAGATATATTTTGACTTGTAAAATATGTTTCTGATGAATAAAGCCTTGGCAAAAGAAATCTAAATGTATGTGGGTTTGTAGAAATATGATAGATTTCCTTCAGAGAGTGGTTAGCTTTTAGCCTTTTGTATGAACAGAGGATCGCCCATGAATAATGTCCTTTCAATTTGGTTCCGTTTTATGATACCTGGACTTGATAAATATGATTTTGATGACGAGAATATAAATTTTGTCTCAATCAAAATATCTGAAATATTTAGCTTCTGAAACATTCTGCCTTTTAAGCTAAAGATGAAACCAAGGGGTTTATCAAAGAAATTAATTACAATGGCTGAAATCTGTGTGATTCCATGAAATCTGGATCATTGAGTTGCTTTGTAGGTGTGATGTTACTCAATGGGTTGGAAGTGTTCAAATCTGAATTGGAAAAATTCAGTATGAAGTATTAAAAATGACCCGTCGATGATGTTTAAATGATGAGGAGCTTTGAATATACCCGGTAACGACCATGGTTCTGAATTACACATTATTGAAAACGGCATATTATTTAAATTAGGATTCAATAGCAATCACTGTACTGATCCATTGACTGTCTGAATATTTCATGATATTGAAATAACTTCCACTTGATATTGAAAACTTAATAAAAACAGAATTCAGTTATATGGGTCCTTAATTAAAATAAACTTGTTTGAGTTTGTTAAATGTTACATACAATAAAAACTACCTATAAGTGATCACCTCTGTAAAAAGGCCACCTGCTTATCAAGACCACATTCTTGGTGTTTAAATGGTCAATTTCAATACTAACTATATGACCTGTGTGTAAAAGCCATTTGACTACTAAGACTCTGGATTGTTTCTTGGGTGGTCGTTATAGACAGGTTTGATTATTGGATTATTCCATAGGTGGTTGCTATAGACAGTTTTGAATGTATTGGGTTATTTCTTGGATGGTCTTTATAGACAGGTTTGACTATATAAGAAATGCAGACAGGATGAGTATAAAATAGATAACGATCTCAACAGTCTGTCCACCCTGCATGTTAGTTCACCTGCTGGAGGTACACGGGCTGACCAGGGTGTATGTCCAGTGTAGGGCCACAGGTAACATATGCCCATTATAGAACATTAAGGTTTAGATGGCTGAGATTTCAAAGAGCTGAATCCCTGGGAGGGGCCATTAAAGACACATTAGGGGCCAGGGTCCTGCTTTGAAATAGGGCTCTCTGTGATCTTACTATTGACGTCACATTAGGTATAGTGGACCATTCTTTATCCTTCCTGGACTTTAGGGGTCATGCTACAGAGTAAAAGTACCCATGAGAAATTGTGAACTTTCCAATCACAGGCCATCTACCTGTGTATACATTATAGGGATTATTCTTTAATTCAATGGAAATGTCTGGATGTCCAAACATTTAAAATATGGCTACTGACATATTAGTCCAAATCAAGTTATATCTTGAAATGGTAACATTTCTTATTGCTTAAAGCACAGTTCATTGATTAATTTGGAAATCTCTTCAAACACGAAAGTATCTTACCAAGTATACTGATTCCCTTTACTTATAGATGAACTAGAAACCTGAGGAAGGATATATATGGGCCATTATAGGCTGCCATTTCCTGGCATGGGCATTGGGAAAAAAAATCAAAACTTTTATAGTTAGATTGATCAGTATCTTTTGATAGTAAAAATGATCATTCGATCTGATGGTAGGATATTGCAAATCCCCTTTCACTAATTTTGTACAAGAATGGATATTTATTTTTCATCGCCTTTTTCTGTTTACTATCACAAAGTCCTTTTACTGATATAAATACACATTTTGCAGTCCATTAACATTTAGAATAAATTAACAATTGATAAAATATTAATGAAACAAAATCAATAAAGAAAAATGTTTTAATTGCATGGGCTTAATTAGGTCATTGTATGATCACTGTGACTTACTTTAAAACAAGATATTGGGAAGCCTGTATTTTTCAGGGATACATTCCACTTATCTGATTATATGTTAGCAGTATATAGAAGTAATCTGCACTAATCCTGTGACCAGGAATTGTACGGAACATCTGGGGATTTATCATGGAATCGGTGTGTCATACCAGCAGATGAGCATTGTTTTGAAATTTGAGTACAAATTACTTTTAAAAGCATTTAAAAATACACTATCTTAGCTATGAGGTGACTAATTCTGATATCAAAAGACACATTCTTTAAAATCCGATGATCTTATTGGAACTAAATTAGTCAGGATTAAATAGTTAGTGGTAGTTAATAGGAGTGTTGTGGTTTGAGAGACGGGAGGTGGTCGGGTGGTAGTTAATAGGAGTGTTGTGGTTTGAGGGACGGGAGGTGGTCGGGTGGTAGTTAATAGGAGTGTTGTGGTTTGAGGGACGGGAGGTGGTCGGGTGGTAGTTAATAGGAGTGTTGTGGTTTGAGGGACGGGAGGTGGTCGGGTGGTAGTTAATAGGAGTGTTGTGGTTTGAGGGACGGGAGGTGGTCGGGTGGTAGTTAATAGGAGTGTTGTGGTTTGAGG